>NC_045440.1:83443710-84054282 GCF_002776525.5 Piliocolobus tephrosceles
TAACTTTTTTACTGTATAAATTTGATTTTTTAAGTTTTTAACCCTTTGTACAATAAAAACATTTAGCTTAAATCATACATTTTACAGATGCAAATATCTTCTTTGTTTATATCCTTACTCTATAAGCTTTTTTTAATTTTAGAGTTTATTTGTTCTTTTATTTTTTAAACTTTTTAACATTTTTTCTTAAAAACTAAGACAGTGTATTAGTCCATTTTCACACTGCTATATAGAAATGCCTGAGACTGGGTGATATGGTTTGGCTCTGTGTCTCCACCCAAATCTCACCTTGAATTGTAATCCCTATATTGCCACATGTCAACAGTGGGACCAGGTGGAAATAATTGAGGGGGGGCCTGTTCCCTCATGCTATTCTCATGATAGTGAGTGAGTGAGTTCTCATGATGTCTGATGGTTTTGTAAGGGACTCTTCCCTCTTCAGTCAGCACTTCTCCTTCTTGCCACTTTGTGAAGAAGGTGCCTTGCTTCTCTGTCACCTTCTGCCATGATTGTAAGTTTCTTGAGGCCTCCCCAGCCATGCAGAACTATAAGTCAATTGAACCTTTTTCCTTTAATAAATTACCCAGTCTTGGGTATTTTTTTTATTAACAGTGGGAGAACGGACTAATACAGTACATTGGTACTGAGGTAGTGGGATAATGCTATAAAGATACCTGAAAATGTGGAAGCAACTTTGGAACTGAGTAACAGGCAGACGTTGGAACAGTTTGAAGGGCTCGGAAGAATATAGGAAGATGTAGGAAAGTTTGGAACTTCCTAGAGACTTGTTGAATGTTGTTGACCAAAATGCTGATAGTGATGTGGACAATGAAGTCCAGGCTGAGGTTGTCTCAGATGGAGACACTTGTTAGGAACTAGAATAAAGGTGACTCTTGCTATGCTTTAGCAAGGAGACTGGCAACATTTTGCCCCTTCCCTAGATCTGTGGAACTTTGAACTCAAGAGATATGATCTGAAATTGGAACTTGTATTTAAAAGGGAAATAGTGCATAAAAATTTGGAAAATTTCCAGCCTGATAATGAAGTAGCAAAGAAAAACACATTTTCTGGGGAAAAATTCAAGCAGGCTGCAGAAATTTGCATAACTAATGAGGATCCAAATGTTAATCACCAAGACAATGGAAAAAATATCTCCAGGGCATGTCAGAGGTCTTTACAGCAGCCCCTCCCATCACAGACCCAGAGGTCTAGGAGAAAAGAAATGGTTTCCTGGGACAGGCCCAGAGTCCAGCTGCTGTTTTGTGCAGTCCTGGGACTTGGTGCCGTGCTTCCTAACTGTGGCTAAAAGGGGTTAAGGTACAGCTCAGGCTGTTGCAAGCAACAGCTTCAGGGAGTGCAAGCCCCAAGCCTAGGTAGCTTACATGTGGTGTTGGGCCTGCAGGTGCACAGAAGTCAAGAACTGAGGTTTAGGAACCCCCGTCTAGATTCCAGAGGGTGTCTGGAAATGCCTGTATGTTCAGGCAGAAGTTTGCTGCAGGAGCAGAGCCCTCATGTAGAACTTCTGCTAGGGCAGTGTGGAAGGGAAATATGGGGTCAGAACTCCCACAATGAGTCACCACTGGGGCACTTCCTAGTGGAGCTATGAGAAGAGGGCTATCATCTTGCAGACTTCAGAATGGTAGATCCACTGACAGCTTGCACCATGTACCTGGAAAAACCACAGACATTCAATGCCAAACCATTAAAGCAGCCAGGAGTGGGGCTTGACCCTGTAAAACCACAGGAGCAGAACTTCCCAAGACTCTGGAGCCCACCTCTTGCATCAGTGTGACCTGGATGTGCGACATGGAGTCACAAGAGATAATTTTGGAACTTTAAGGTTAATGACTGCTCTATTGTATTTTGGAATTACAAGGGGACTGTAGCCTCTTTGTTTTGGCCAATTTCTCCCATTTTGAATGGGAGCATTTATCCAATGCCTGTACCTCCCTTGTATCTAGGAAATAACTAACTTCCTTTTGATTTTACAGGCTCCTAGGCAGAATGGACTTGCCTTGTCCCAGATGAGACTTTGGACTGTGGACTTTTGAGTTAATGCTAAAATCAGTTAAGATTTTGGGGGACTGTTGGGAAGGTATGACTGTTTTTGAAATGTGAAAAGATATGAGATTTGGGAGGGGCTAGGGGCAGAATCATATGATTTGGCGCTGTTCTCACCCGTCTCACCTTGAATTGTAATGCCCCGTATGACAAGGGCAGGACCAGGTGGATATAACTGAATCAGTGGTTTTTTTTCGTGCTGTTTTGATGATTATCAGTGAGTTCTCACAAGATTGGATGACTTTATAAGGGTCTCTTCCCCCTTTGCTCAGCACTTTTCCCTCCTCCCCCCTTGTGAATAAGATGTCTTGCTTCTCTCTCGCCTTCCACCATGATTGTTAAGCGTTGTGAGGCCTCTCCAACTATGAAGATCTGTGAGTCAATTAAACCTCTCTCCTTTATAAATTACCCAGTCTTGAGTATGTCTTTATTACCAGCATGAGACCAGACTAATGCACTGGGTAATTTATAAAGAAAAGAGGAAAAAAAATATTCTACATCATACCCTAAGCTTGACAAATCTAAAAAAAAAAAAAAGGTGTAATTGACTCATAGTTTCACATGGTTGAGGAGGTCTCAGGAAACTTACAAACACTGCAGAAGAGGAAGCAGGAATGTCTTACATAGTGCCAGGCAAGATAGAGCAAGTGTGAAGGAGGAACTGTCAAAGAGTTACATAACCATTATGTAACCATCAGCTCTCATGAGAACTCACTATCATGTGAACAACATGGGGGAAATCTCTCCCATGATCCAAGCATCTCTCTCCTTCAACATGTGGGGATTATGGGTCCCTCCCTTGACACATGGGGATTACAAATTGAGATGAGATTTGGGTAGGGATACACAGCCAAACCAGATAAGACACAAACACACACAGTCTAGGACTACAAGGTTCAGGGACATTAATATTACTGTCTTCCTCCACCTCCATATCTTCTTCCTCTGGAAGGTCTGAAAGACTAGAATGTCTTCAGGGGAAACAAAACACATGATGCTGTCACCTCCTAAAGTAATTTCTTCTGGAATACCTCCTGAAGGATCTACCTGATATTGTTTTACAATTAATTTATTTATATACATGGAAGAAATAGAGTCTAAAATAACAATAAACAGCATAATAAATATGTCAACTAGTAGCAGTCATTTAGGATCATTATCAATTATTTCATTCTGTAAATAATTGCATATGCTATACTTTTACACATGATGGGGAGCATAGTAGGTTTGTTTACAGCAGCATCACCACAAACACATGAGTAATTCATTGACCTATGGCATCACGATGACTGATGTCACCAGGTGATGGGAATTTTTTAGCTCCATTACTATCTTATGAATTTTTTAGCTCCATAATTTACCATTGTTGTAAATGCATCCATTGTTGACTAAAACATTGTTAAGGGAAGTATGACTGTATTTAAAAAATGAATGAAGGGTAAACTGATGTTTGGAACTTTTTCACTTTTACAAAATTGAAATAGAAGATAAAAGATAGCTAGGCCTAGAAAGTTTTTGTTTGCTTGAGTTCAGAATACTTGTTGGTTTTCTTCTCTGCTTATTGACATTTTAACCAGCAGTGGGAACTGAAAATGTTTAGGCCAACAAGAACAAATAGTTTAAGAGAAAAGTTAGTGCCATCCCCATGATCAAATAAATGAAAGATGCAAAAGACAGAAAAAATAAGGTAAGTACAAAACACAGGGAAATACAAGGCTAAATGCCAAAGGGAAAATGGTCAGCTTCTTAGTAAATCTAAAGGAACAAAGTAGAAAATGAGCAAACTTATTAGGAATTTAACGAGGGCATATATTGTTTTTCATTCTTTCCACTGAAATAGGATTGTTTCAGAATTTAGTTACCCACAGTAAGATTGAGGGTGTGGAGACAGTGGGAAATTGCAATATTTCCATTATTCATGGGAAATTGCCAGTATTTTTCCTCAAGTGTTACATATGCACTTAAATAATTCACTAATAAATGTAAAGATATATTGGTAGATAATTTGACGGAGTGCCAAAAGAGTCAAAACAAATGATCTAATAAGAAGAAATTACATTGCCTTGTTATTTTCCTAAAAGTTTCTCCAGTTTCTTTCAACATCAAAATGTGCGTGATAACTAAAGCTACTTAAAATGTAAAAGTGGAAGAGCCAACCATCCTTCTGTGTATCTACTAGATGTTCTTAAATCTTCTGAAAAACTTGGAAATTGTCTTTAAGTAAATACATCAGATACCTCCACATTAATTTCTAAGATTTCCTGGGGGACTTACCTTCTCATGTTCACGATTCACACAAAACTTAACGTGAAATATTACATTATTTTACTTGTCTTCTCACCAAATAGAGTATAAGAAAGAATGAAGTTTTTCCTAACACAGACCAAAGAGTGACTGAAGATTGGTTGCTAGGTATCAGGTTCTTGTGTTCTCTAGTCACTCCGCTTGTCAGAAACAGATCATCCTGTCCCAGAACCCTACGCTAGACAGCCACATGTAGATGTACAGACTGTGCCTTGCACAAGGACACTAAACTGAATGAATGAATGAATAAGTGTGAAATTCAGCTCTAAGCCGTGGCCTAGGGTTAATCTCAGACATCAGCTAGTTTCCACAAAAGAACCCTATGGGGTAACATCAGCTGTGCCTCTTCTGGATTCCGTATCCCTTTCAATTCTTTTCTCAATAACAATCTTTCTTCATTAACTTTCTGTACTTTCTTAAATAAATCTTTTCAGCTCCTGCTACCCATTGCACACTCACTGAGTTAAAATTTATATTATTTTAATATGTGTAGACTTCTATTTAGGCTATATGCAGTGGCTTCAACTTTTCATTTAAGCTCCACAGTAAAATGGATTTCTAAAAAAAAACTTTCTTTCCTCAATATGATTTTTGTTTTCCTACAACTCTTAAATACCCTTTTCCTGCCTTTGGCTTTCAATTATTTTCTGTCCTTATAAACAGGAAACAATATTAATATTTATACCTAAATTTTAAAGAACCCCTTTAGAATCATATAATAGTGGAAAAAGCTGAGCTTCCTTACATGTATGGCTATACGATCCTTCTTCAAACTGCTTGTTGACATAGTTATCAACGGTATTGAAATAAGGAAAAGACTTAGCAGAAAAAAGCAAGGGACAATTAGTTCAAAGAAAAGGAAAAAGCATGCACACAAGAACAATTTCCCTGAGTATTACAGAACATCTTGCCCAGGAAAGAACACAAGGTTTCTTTGAATATAACCAGAAAGGAACGGACAGTTCACTGATTCAGAACAGCGTTGGAGTGAGTATAAGGATCAATTAAACCTGGCCTTTGTCCAAAGGAAACTTTTCTAATATATGTTAAAGCCGTCCTAAGTAAGATATATGATTTTCCTGATCATTTAGAATCATCAGAAATACAATAACAAGGTAAGAAATTATCCATTAGCATTTTAATGAAACTGCATCAACGCATTGACAGAACATTTTTGCTTTGCTTATCTCTATAAGAAGAGTCATAGACTCTGTCTTCTAATAGATGTAAATGCATTGGGATCTAACACTAGGTAACATTATAATTTATTATGGAAAATATTGAATCTAGCCGATTTTGCCACATGCTTTTCTATTTCCTAGAGGTGGTATTAAACCACATTTTTTATTGGGCGGTTGCCTCACGCCTGTAACCCCAGCACTTTGGGAGGCAGAGGCAGAAGGATTGCTTGATAGTAGGAGTTCGAGACCCAGGCAACATAGCAAAACTCAGTCTCTACAAAAAATTAAAAAATTAGCCAGGCATGGTGGTGCACACCTGTAGTCCCAGCTACTTGAGAGGCTGAGGAGAAGATTGCTTGAGCCCAAGTTCCAGGCTACAATGATTTATGATCACACCTCTGTACTCCAGCCTGGATGACAGAGTGAGACTGTCTCTAAAATAAGTAAGTGAATAAACCGCATTTCTGTACCTAAAAAGAGATTTGCATTTGCTCCAGGAAAATTTTCTGTATACATTTTATTAATGACCATCACAAAAAGAAGATTCCATGAATTGATATTAATCATTTCCATGTAGATTATCTTCTCCCAAATAGTAGAATAGACTTATATGTATCAGTACATTTAAATTCTGTTTCATTATTTCTCAGAGTTTGCAGTAAATTTATTAAAGAAATAAATTAAATTTGTCCTTCAGTTACTACAAAACTGCAGAGATAATTATGTTATCTAGTAGTTGATGCTATATTTTGGATGACGATGCCTTTTAAATCATGAGATAGAATGAGATGCTTACATTGTATAAGAAAATGGAAGTATATCTTTACATCAAATAAAGATAAATGGGAACTCTAATAAAACGATTATCATAACCTTGTAATCCCAGCACTTTGGGAGGCCGAGATGGGCGGATCACGATGTCAGGAGATCGAGACCATCCTGACTAACCCGGTGAAACCCCGTCTCTACTAAAAAATACAAAAAAAAAAAAACAACTAGCCGGGCGTGGTGGCAGGCGCCTATAGTCCCAGCTACTCGGAAGCAGAGGCAGGAGAATGGCATAAACCTGGGAGGCAGAGCTGGCAGTGAGCTGAAATCCGGCTACTGCACTCCAGCCTGGGCGGCAGAGCAAGACTCCGTCTCAAAAAAAAAAAAAAAAAAAAAAAAAAAAAAACCAACAAGTTGCAAAATAGTTCTCCAAATACTTAGAATATTTTAGGATATCATTCTATAAAAAGCTCAACTTAAACTATTCAATTCGTACTATTTCTTTCTTGCAAATGTTTGGGTGAAAACCTGAACAGCTTCTGGTTGTTTTCATTATTCCTCTATCCTCCAGGTGGATCAAAGATTGAAATCTAATTGAAAACCAAATCCCGACATCCCAAACTTATCTTACCTGTGCCCCTTACTTAATGATTAGAAATGACAGAAACTTGAACCCCTGAGATTCTTCTAATATACAAATCTACATATCTTCTGAAATCAGAAATGTTTTTCATACTGAGAGGTTATTAGTATTTTCCACGGAGTCTTTATTCATAGGTATACAGAGTTCTATAATGTAAAAGGAAAATTAAAGAAAGATGATTATTGTAAGACAGAGTGCATCAATGAAGAGATTTGAAAATTAAAACCACAGAATGTATCTATCTTCTGTTTGCGCAAAGTACATAGAGATAAATCTTTTATATTCCAACAGAGGGAAATGTAAATACTAAGATAGTTATTTATATCACACAGGGTGCAGCTAACCATGCTTCAAATTTTAAGCTTCCAACAGTTCCCTGATAGAAATCTAAAGCTGCTGAGACAATAATCTATAACAATCAGCTGACCAACTGATCTTATAATGGTAAGCCATCAGAATTCAATTTGGCTACTGCAAAGCCTGTAATTTAAACAGAACAATGCTGAGATTTTCATAAATTGAAGATACAAGTAAGTGCCAAAAGAATCTTATTTTTATCCTTTATACATTACATTGAGTTTTGGATGATTCTAATTTCTAAAATACAGTTTATTATTATTGTTTTTTCTACTCTCTTACAGTCAGAAATCAATCTTTAATAGAACTTTGTAAAGATATCACTTTGTTTAATAAGAAAGTCACATATAATTAAATTTTTCTAAGATCAGAATGAATTGCTAGAAGAAAATTCATAATTCTTTTGATAGCAGGGTTTAAATATCTTGATTTTCATTATCTATATAGATTTATGTGTCAAATCATTTCTAAATAAAGGGCTGGAAAGCCTCTTCTGTGCACCATCTTACATTTACATTTCTTCTGCCTAAATGGAAATAAAAAGCAGCCTAAAACTCTATAGAAAATTGGGTAGAGATATACATAATGATTATTGGAAGAAACAAAAATATCCAATAAACACATGAAAAATAATACAACTAATAGCAAAACATAGGTATAAATTTTATTGTGTCATTAATGCCCATCAATTTATCAAATATTTAAAAAATATAATATTTAGTACTAATAATGTTAGAGAAATATCCTTATTCTTATCGGAAAAGCAGTCTATAATAAGGACTTTGGCCTTAAAATTTTGTTGTATCTACTTTTACTTAAAATATTAACTTCTAACCCTAATGAAATAATCACAGGTGTACACACTTTACAATATTTAATAATGATAATAATAAGGATTACGAAGGCAGGTAACATTTTATAAACCATTGTCATGCTAACTTATTAATTATTACAACAATCCTATTAAACATGTACTATTAGTATTCCTATTTTACCTATAAGAAAGTTGAGGACCATAGGGTTTAATTAACTTTTACACTTTCACAGCTGTTTAGGAGTGTATTAGATTAGATACCTAGGAAGTTCTTGGAGACTATGTGCTGTTACATACGATGTTATGTTAGGGATAACAATAATAACTGAAATAGGCATAATACCTTATAAGGGTGAAATACTTTACAAAAACTAGGAAATATAAGATAAAGTGATGTGCAAAAATTGAAATTTATTTTTTGAACATTTCTACTGATAGGGCAAAGTGCTAGTGTTTTATAAAATAAATATGAGATTAAAAAGGCATGTAAATATATTATCGATTATTTATAAATATATGCATATATAAAATAGCAAGAAACTTATCTTTAGCAACTATTATTTATCCTCAAGATGGTATGGTCTTTGTTCAAGAAAGTACCCTGATAATTGTCTAAGTATAGATTATGAGGCACTGATGTCATTACAAGGTAGGGGCCAAGAAAATCATTGGTAAATCACAATACAGAAGACAAAAATTAATATATATTTATATTTATATATTAATGTATAGGATTTTAGGGTGGGAGAAGAATGACATTAAAGGAAAGAAAAGTCAAGATAAAAGAAGTGGAAAAATAATTGGAAAAATAAGAATAAAAGAGATGAAAGAGAAAGAAAATGAAATCAAAATAAATAAAAGGCAACAGAGACTTGCAAGAGGCTAGAGTCAGGTAAATGAGAATTTTTGTAAAAAGCAATATTTAATTTTAATGTTTTTGTTTTGTGGTTGCTATAGTGAAATTACATCTATTTCTCCTAAAACTGAAGTACATAAAAGTCAAAGCACTGCTGCCTTGTATTAGTTTTGTTTTTGTTTTTCTTCTCATTTTAGTTTGATAGGATGAGTTAGCAATAAGAAATGTCCTCAGACCCGACAGATCCCACTCAGGTGTATGGTCAAATGCCACTTTTTCAGTTTTATCTTTTCAGATACCATTTTAGAAATTGCAGTCTGTGTGTGGTGACTCATGCCTGTAATCCCAGCACTTTGGGAGGCCAAGATGGGCAGATCCCAAGGTCAGGCATTTGAGACCAGCCTGGCCAACATGGTGAAACCCCATCTCTACTAAAAATACAAAAAATTAGCTGGGCATGGTGGCAGGTGCCTGTAATCCCAGCTACTTGGGAGGCTGAGGCAGGAGAATCACTTGAACCCGGAAGGCGGAGCTTGCAGTGAGCCGAGATCATGCCGCTGCACTCCAGCCTAGGTGACAGTGCAAGAACCTGTCTCAAAAAAAAAAAAAAAAAAAAAAAAAAAAATTGCAGCCTCCAATTCTGTAACTGTTCCTCTAGTCTCCTGTTTTATTTTTCTCTATAATACTGAATGTCATGTGAAATATGAGTTACCTGTATTTGTTCATCTTTTTTCTGCCCCACATCCTTTTCACTACCCCTGGAATATAACTTGACAAGAATGGGATTCCATCTATCTTTCTCACTGTAGTTTCCATAGTGTCTTGAACAGTGCCTAACACAGCACTGGCATTCACTGAATATTTTTTGAAGTAATGAAAGGATCATTATCAATGCTGGGGTGAGCAGATGCAGGGTAGAGAAAATGAACTCAACAGAAGGCAGTAATCAAAGCCAGAAATAACTAGAAAAAGAAAAGAAAGACAGGAAGAAAAAGGAAAGAAAAATAAATTTCTCCCAGGAATTCACTAAACTCTTGGAAAGATATCATCAGACATACCCCAGAATAGGGGAACACTGTTTGCCATATTCTTTCCTGAGTCTTATGAGGAAGGGTCAATCTAGGTAGGATATGAAATGGAGATATAACCTAGAGGGTATAAAAAAATGTTGCTAGTCAGTACCTGTCTCTTATGAGCCATTTTTTAATTCCATTTTTCTTTCTATATATGTTCCCATTAAACATAAACATGTATTACTTTTAAACAGAAAAATATCGAGAAAGAGAAAATATCTGTAAGCATCCTCAAATGTGAGATAAAGAAACCTTTCTCTTTACGTTCTTTATCTGTTTGAAAGTTGAACTTTAAGAGAGGCATAATAATTTCAGCTTCAGTAATGGAGGGCTTGAGCACATGATTATTAAACAGCAAACCCACATATAACTTGGAGCCAAAGAATCTTCTTCCAAATCCTTATAAAAGTATAAGAGGAATGATTGACCTGCCACAGAGAATTCTGTGAGAACTAGCCTAACCACTCACAGTAATGTTTTTCCTAATTAAGAAACATTACTCTGTCATGAATCCTTCCAACTATAAATCTGTTTTTGTTTTCTCCTTCTTTAGCCCATTATATTGATTATTTTCATTGAAATATACTCGATTTTCTCAGAAGATTCTCATAAAACATACAAAGGCATGCAGTCTTAATTTAATTAAGTATGGTATATCTTAAACTTTGAAATCTATTGAGTCTAAACACTGCATGATAAAAACTTATAAAGTATGGTAATTGGACTTGATTTAGCTTCTATGAAAATTCCCCATCATATATTTACTCTCTGGATTAGTCTGTTCATGCTGGTGTAAAAACCATACACTAGGTGGCTTATTAACAACAGATATTTGTTACTCACAGTTCTGTTGGCTGGAATTCACCATCAGTCTTGGCAGATTTGGTGTCTAGTTTCCCTGTTCATGGATGCTTCTCCCTCTGTCCTCACACAGCAGAAGGTGTGTGGGGGTTCTTTGAGGTTTGTTTTATAGGAGAACATTATAATTCACTCATGAGGGCTCCACCTTCATGATCTAATCACCTACTCAAAGTTCCATCTTCTAATATCACCTTGGGAGTTAGGATTTCATTATATAAATTTTAGGACACAAACGTTGCTTATAGCACTCTTCATTTTCAGATTGTCATTCCAGTAGTTTCGTTATTTGTTATGTATTGCTCATTCATTCAGTTATTTATTAAATGAGCCAATATTTGTTGAACATGTTCACACAAAATGAAGTAGAGGAGCTCATATTCGTTATGAGTATTCAAGATATTCACATATGAAGCAGTTAATCAAGATCAGTAATAGTATTAAGCATCATTAAGACTGTGTAAATAAGACTAAGTTTCAATTCATCTATCATCACATCAAACAAAACGGATGAAAATATTTAAACCACGTTTTGGAGAGTATTTCAGTAATAGTATGTCTTTAAATATAGGCTATGTAGTACAGGGGAACTCGGAAAGACTTTGAGGCATTTCATAGTGAAATACAGACATATAGTGAAATGATGATGACTGAAAATACAGAAAGACTGTGTAATTAGTAATTCAAAGGAGTGGTTTAAACCCCTTTGTAAGAGAAAACACACAATTGTTTCCACGATGATTTCCAAAGCAATCCAGAAGAAGATTCGCTAGGAATTGCAGGTGTTGGTTTGTTCCCAAGGCGCTTTTTGCCTGGGCAACTCTAGGGAGTGCGCTGCGCACTGCAAAGCAGCAGGAGTTTCTTTGGGCTGTGGTTATAATTTACCTGAGCAGGGCTGGGAAGGCCAGGAAGCAGATAATAAGCAGCAGGCTTTCCAGGAGGAATAGGGTTGGGGGAGGCAGGACCTCTTAACTACCCAAAAAGAATACAAATAGAAGCATAGAAAAAACTCTGAAATAGGTCAGATTGTGTTAGATATTGGTTTTAGAATTCACAACGTATCTGTTCTTGAAAAAAAGTATTTGAACCCCTTGATTCTTTTCGTTGCTATGTGAAAAGAGGAAATAGTTTTAATTTCTCAGGGTTCCCATTTGGTAAGTATCTGCCTTCAGCACACAATAACAATGATGACTATTGTTATTACCAGATTACACGACGATTTTAAAATTGTTGTCCATATGTAGATTTCAGGGGAGTAAATCAGAGGTTCTGTTATGGAATAGCATAGAAGTGACTTGTCTCATGCAGAGGAAGTGTCTATTCCACTGACGTTTCTTTCTAGTAGGTTCAGATCAGCTTATGTCTCAAGACAAGAGCATTCATTTTTGTTGAGCTACAGCTTTCTGACACTTGAGGAGTCTAAATATCCAGATTCATCAAATATGGGACATGATGGTTAATTTCTCTCTCTCTGTCTCTCTCCACCAATAGGATGGATATATACTTCCAATTGGTTGAATCTATTTATCTGGAGAATCGTGAAATAGGAGGAAAAGTAAGAGAAAATGATAGGTACAGCATTAGAACTTTAATAACTTTAGTAATTAAATTTTATAAATTATTGAAGTTATATCTTTTATTAAAATACACATCATAGTCATTATTCTGTCATTATCTTTTCCTGAAATCTGATGGCTAAGAATGATTGTATTTTAGGGTTGGAAAGTACACAGAGAGTTATTCATCAACCCATTTTTTTTTTTTTTTTTTATTCAATAAAGGCAGTTGACTGGACAAGATTATGAAGGTCTCCCGACTTTCTATCCATTAGCCCTTGTAAGACCTGACACATAAGGCCTGATGTTATTGGCAAAAGTAAAGCATGGCAGAGTTTGACTTTGAGGACTTTAAAAGTGCTTCAAAGGGTCACTATTTATCAACTTATTTGCTGACTTATCTTGGCTTCGCTGGAAGGGATATTTAACTGCTGAAGCACATAGCTGAGGCAATTGAAATTTATGATATTTTTGTAGGTCACCTTTAACATAATTAAACAGGAGTTAATTATACATATATTTTATTCTACAGGTAATAAAGACAAGTAAAGTAGGTAGTCCATTCATTACACTTATAAATTAGTTTTCGGCTCAAAATATCAAATGTACATATCACTTCTTAAAGCTTCCATTACATTTGGGTTTAGATTAGGCAACTGTCCAAAATCTACAAGGAGTATGAAGAAAGCTTTTGGATTTTATTATTAGCTTTTTCACTTCCTGAACAAACTTAATCTCTCCGCTTCTATGTACATCTTAACCTTAAGAGAAAACATATTTCAAGAAGAAAAAAATATCATGCCTCTTCAAATAAAATTAAACCACAACTGCTATATTCTTTTCTGTACCTATTTTTTGATACTAAATTAAATTCTTAGTATAATATTTTCAGCTTCTGACTAATTTCTAGCTCTTTCCTGAAAAGAAACTAAACTTATTTTGTTTTTAATTTCCACCCGTCTCATAGATTTCTAAAAGCACTTCAAAATTCTCCTATATGACACCTATCTAAGAGGTTGCAATAAAGTTTCCTTTTCTACCTGATCCTTATTCTTAGACATGATTTCTTTATTTATCCTTTTCATTCAATAACTCACAATAGGACACAGTATAATGTTTTAAAAGCCCATGTGTCTATATGTTCATTTTAGCAAAGAAAACTGCCGCCTTTTATTTTGAAGTTTGGCCTCATTTATCATCATCTTTTAAGGTTCAGATAATCTTCCATAGCATAAAACTTGTATTAATTAAGTTGGAGTAGTAAAAGCAAGAACAGATGTTGTGTTCAGGAGGGAATTTTGATTAAAAAAAATAGAGTGGAGAAACATCGTTAAATTAATAGAATTAATAGTGCTCTGAAGTCAAGTATTATTGTTTTAATTTCTGCCCCAGAATACCATTTTGCCTTCGTTACAACATAGGTTGATAGTGCAAGGATCATAACATATTAATAGAATTTTAATAAGTGAAAGTACAAAGCCATTATTTTATCTACCCAGAAAACATACAGTATCATTGATAAGAAAACTATTTCAATGGAAGTTTTGCACTTAAAATAGGTTTGTAATGGTATAAAGACACAGTATTTGCTGCCAGGATTCTTAAAATATTATTGTTATATTTTATAATTTGGGCATAATATGGGATATTTAATAAGTAAAAATAGAACTGATTGATTAAAAAATTAAAATGCTTAATTTAACACGATTGATAAATTCATGACCTTTAAATCTATTGTTCCTACTTAAATATTTAATATTCATCAGTAATTCTTTTTAGGTAATTGCATGTGCTTCAAATTAAACTGATTTACAATGATTTTATCTTCAATATAGACAGTTATTGTTAATATAAAATAGGATTATTTTTGTGAATCTGAATGCTATTATCATATCATGGCTAAATAACTCTCACCTCTTTATTCCTGAGTCCCCTTAAGCCCTGTGTTCTCTGGTTCCAATTATCCAAATTAATTTATTAGTTCATCTCCAATTGCCAAAGTAATCAAAGTCAAAATCCATAGAAGAGATCATGGAGAATATAAGTGAATCTGTATTTATTTACGTTTGAGTTGTTCAAAAAGTCCTTGATGGTTGTGAAGAAAGTTTCAGACCTTTTAGTCAATCTTGTCAGAGAAACATTTCAGAGACCCCTCTAACTACCCAAATGGAAATATACAGAAATAATTAAAAGCTTAAATAAATAAAAATATAAATATTCTTATGCCAAGCTCACTGGTTTTCAATGTTGCACTAAAAGAATGGGAGGCCTGTGCTGAGCTTCTAAGCCTGGTATAATATTTCCCTTACCGTCATGAAACACAAAACACGTTTTATTGGGCAACCAAGTCATACCAATAGCTTAGATTGCATTGGCAAACTCTTAGAATAGGGCTTCCGTTTGTATTTCAGCAACTGAGAATTTGAACTTCTGGGTAAGAACACAAAAGAATCCAAAAGTTTAAAAAATTTTAAAGTTTATGAAATAAAGAAGTTACAGTAAGATAAGGCTCAGTTATTATTTAATAAAAAGAGTTTAAAGATAAATGTAGTGTAGCCTAACCATACAGTGTTTACAACATTTATGGTAGCGTTCAATAAAATCATAGGCCTTCCCATTCACTCACTGATCACTCACCCAGATCACTCACTGATCCCACCTGGTGGGCTGTGGCAAAGAGAAACTCAACCTGCCCAAATTAAATCAAGTCATTCCCTCCTGTTATCTCCACAAAGTGACCTTTTTCCAGTGTGTCTTGTTTGCATAAATGCCATAATAATTCACTCAGCTCTGTAATGAAGAAAATGTTGCTCATCACCCCTTTTGCTATACATTTTTAAAATCTGCCAGCTTTGTTTCCCCAAATGTTTTTTAAATATATGTATGTCTCTGCATATCCATCACCACTGTGCTTGAGAAACTATCATTATTCTCCTCCCTGAATAACTGAAATAGTCGCCCAGTTGGTTTCATCACATTGTAATATGGCACTTAAGCCAGAATGATCTTTCAAAATCTAAGTATGACTATTTCAGATCTTAGTGTCAGCATGTTCAGAGTATGACAAGAGGATAAAGTATCTATCTTAAATGGATCCCAACAATCAAGCATAGTTTTGACACTTAATTCCAAGTGACAGAAAATAGTTTGACAAAAAAAAAAAAAAAAAGTATTAAAATATATTGGGTAGCTCACAGAATTTTCCAAAGAGACAGAGGGCGAAGCCCACATGCTATGCCACTAGCAACAGTAACAAAGATCACACCATAGAATTGATGTCCTAGAGATACTTTTGCTGCCAATGCTGAGAATAAAGACTTTGTTGTCAGATACAGGACACCATTGATGACTGTATGAGACACTGATTTCAAAACTGTTCCTGGAAACTAGATATAGCTGCTACTGTTCACATCACTCTTCAGCTGGAAAGAAGTCTAAGACATTACTAATTATTCCTTCCCTGGCTTCTGATTAACACAGTGATGGACACTGATTTGTATAATCTAACCCATATGTACATGTCCTCTAGATTTGAGAGTTGGGAAATTGTATGGAATTATGAACTTCTATGATGAGAAACAGGATTATCCAAGTGAGGTTATTTCACAATTGGGATGCATTTCAGACCAATTGACAGAAGGATTAGAAAATGTTCAGTTCATTTATCTACCTTTTTTTTTTTTTATCTATATAACCATTTTACAGACATTGTCAATATCTTATAGTCCCTCTCATTTTTAAAGATCCTTCTTGTCTCAAATGTTTTGCACATTCAAATCTCCATCCTTTAAGCCTTCAACCTTCCATTTTACACTTGGTAAACTCAACTGACCCTTTAGGTCCAAGCTTAGGCATCAGTATCTCACAGTGATAACTTCCAGTTAGTTAAAGACCTTCAGAGATATACTCTCACTCAAACATTTGTCACAACTTTAGTTTTACAATTTTTGGCACATTCTATTGACATACTACACGTTTCATAATTATCAGGGAACATGGTTGTGCTTACACAAATTGGGTGTTGTCAGGATGTAGATTGTTGTGTGGCAGAGAGAAGATGCTCAATAAATATTTGTTGAATTAGGTAAGGAATCAATTATTTTCTAAAAACTAATTTATAAGTTCCTGACTATAGTGTCTGCATATGTATTAGTTATCTAGAGCTTCCTTAACAAGTGTCCACAGACTTGGAGGATTAAACCAACAGAGATATTTATCCTCTCAGTTCTGGAGTCCCAGAAGTCCAAAATCAAAGTGTCAGCAGGTGGTTTCTTCTGGTGGTTCTTAGGGAGAATCTATTTAGTACCTCTCATTTATCTAGCTTCTAGTGGCTCCCAGAAATTCTTGACATTCCTTGATATATAAAAATATGACTTCAATCACTGCCTTTATTTTCACATAAATTTTTGTCCTCTGTGTGCTGCTGTGTCTCAAATTTCCCCTTTCCATTTTCATACAAGAACACAAGTCATTGGATTTACGACACACACTAAATATAGGATGATCTTATCCTCAGATTCTTAACTCAGTTATATTTGCAAGTATCCCACGTCCAGATTAGGTCACATTTACAGGAAATGGGGATTCTGAATGGGATATATCTTTTTTAGGAAACATGTTCCAACCCACTATATTCCACCTTCTGTCCCACAATATTTCATATCTGTCCCACGTGAAAAACAAATTCACTCCATTCAACCGTCCTAAAAGTCTTAATTCATTCCAGCATCAACTCAACTGCAAAATCTCATAAAGCATCAATTCAAAATGTTCCATATGCCATCTAAGTCAGGTATAGGTGAGACTCTGAATATGACCAATCTTTGGGTAAAATTCTTGTTCATCTATGGACTTGTGGACTAGAAAACAAGCTATATCCTCCCAAAATGGAGTGATGGAGGCACATAGAGTTAACATTTTTATTCTATTAGGGAAGCAGTAGCCCAGGAGAGCCAGAGTGACACCATTTAAAAAATGACCTCATCTTAAAACTAGCAAAGCACATCCTTTGCTTGTCATTGTCAATGGTCATAAGATGTTTACAGTTAAAGAAGTAGCTTAATAATGCCTGTGAGGACAAACTACTACAATAGCAAAATGTCCAGATGACCTGATATCACATAATAATATATGCTTTTAAAGGTTATTATAGTCATGTTTGAAGTGCTTGTTCATGAATATGCCAAGGGTAACTTACTTTAAATTAACAAATTAATAAATTTGGTCACAATCTCAGTTTACTCACACACAGAGTTCAGCTTTTATACATATAAGACCCTGATTTAAGACATTGAAACCGAGACAGCACATTCTTCTTGCTTTCTGAGGATGCTCTACTCTAACTGGGTAGCTTTCAATAAATTATATCTTATTCCTGTACTCTGCAGCTTGAATGAATTTTTTCCCTGTATGAGATTCAAGAACTCTGTCTTGAGGTCTGATTGGAACCCTTCTTTAGCAACAATTCCAAAAGGGAGAAATCAGAAGAAATTTTTAAAATTCACTGGTCCTAAGGGAGTGTGAACTCAGAAGGACAAGTTCTAGTAGGTTTCAAGGACTGAGATAATCCTCCGTGATTAGGCCTTTATCCCCTGAGCATGTAGAGGTTCCCTTAGCCCCAACTTCTGGGCATGCTTCTCTGCCCTTTGCCTCTGTGTCTGTGACTCTGCTTTTGATGTCATTATTTCTTTTTTCTTGAAGGTTAGTACATGCTCACAGCCAAATAGCTCTATCAGCATGTTTTCTGCCTGTAGAATCCTAGAAGTCTAGCACCCTTCCTTTACTATGTCCCATCTCTGCCCCTTTCAATACAGCTTGGCAAAATTTTTGTAGGTATAACATTCCCCGAAGCATTGTGTGTCTTCTGTGCATGTCAAAGTGATATGTAACAGTAGACTAGCTGGTCGCCCAAAGATCCTCCCTGGATAACCCCATCTCTGTCTGTGGCTTATGTTGGGATGGCTGATGGGATCCTTGAGTCATACACCTAGTCTCTTCAGCAAAAGGTTTTCTGGGTGCACAATTGGCCTTCTGGCCAGAGCACACTTTCTCAGCAGTGAATTTCCTAACTTTAGAATCCCTTGCAATCTAGATAGGCCAATAACTTCCAAAGTCATCAAGTGCTCTTTCCTTTTTGCTTATGGTTTCTGCCTCAATTTATCTCTTTCTTCTCAGACGTTGTTATGAGTAGCAAGAAGAAACCAGAGCTTCCACACTTTGCTTGGAAATATTAGCTAAATATCCAAATTCCTTGCTTACAATATATGCTTTCTGTCCAACTCTAAAATATAATTCAGCTAACATTTGTGTAATTGTATGACAAGGGTTGCCTTCCCTACAGTTTCCAATAATACAATAATATGTTCCTCATTTTATTATGAGATCTCACCAAAAGCATCTTTAAAATCCAAATTTCCACCCCTAGTCACTTCAAGCCAATCTATATATAATTTTTTATCATGTATCTCAAAATACTTCCAGCCCCTATCTATATTGTCCAATTTCATACTCACTTCCATATATTTGATATTTGTCACAAAAGCTCACCTTTCTGTGTACCAAAATCTGCTCATTTCCTAGGACTACCATAAAAATGTACCAGAAACTTGGTAACTGACATTTTTCCTCTCACTGTTCTGGAAGCCAGAAGTTCGAATGCAAGGTGTTTATGTAGGGTTGTTTTCTTCTGGAAACTCTAAGAAAGAATTCACTATATGCTTTTCTTTTAGCTTCTGGTGGTTGAGAGAAATCCTCTCTGCTTCTTGGCTTCACATTACTTTAATTTCTGCCTCAGTCTTCACATGGCTGTCTCTTCTTTTTACCTCTTTATTTCAAGTCACCCTCCTTTTCCCTTATAAAAACACGTGTCATTGAATTTAGGGCCTACTGTAAATCCAAGACGATGTTATTTGGGGAACTTTGACTTAATTATATACGCAAAGATTCTATTTCCAAGTATGGTCACATTCACTATAGAAGATAATACTTGAAAATGTTACAATTGTTTTGGAAAAGAGAGTAAAAATGTGTAAATACATATAGCTATACACTCATAACTATGTATATATACACACATAAAACTATATATATGAATATATATGCATATATATCTGTGCATATATATGTGCACATAGATATGTGCTTATGTATATTATATATGTGTACATATATGTGTACATACATATGGGCTTATTTATATTATATAAAATATGTTATATATAATATACATAATATATTTTTTAATTTATAAATATATAAAATATAATTTATAAAAGCTAAAATATAATTCTTAGGAATGTTCTATATATAATAGGATATATATAATATACATAATATATATTTTATATAATATACATTATATATTTTATATATAATATATCATACATTATATATCATTATATATTATTATATATGATATATGTGATTATAATTTCATATGATATATACATTATTTATATGATTATATAATTATATAAATATATAATTTTATTATATATGATGTTTGGACGAACCGAGGCAAGATGGTGCACTTCCGGGTTCTTCATCCCCCACCCCCAACTCTTCCCGCGCACGCGAAAAGGCAGCCGGCGCCCAGGAGGGTGCAGACCAACTGGGCATGCGCCAGGTGAAGTCAATCTGAAGAGAACAAGATTTACCTGGTCGCACCTGCGGAACGCCCCTGACACGCCCATGCCCCACCTATTGCCCTCCCACTCCTAGAAAAGCCGCTCTCCGCCATTGAGCCACGCGGCCTTCTCACAGCCCGGCGGACTTCCCAGCTTCCCAGTCCTGTCGGGATGTGGGAACTCCGTCGGAGAGCTTGGGGGAGGGGCACTCTGCCGGCCTTCTTTGCCGGAGGCCGACAGACTTCTTCTCCACACCTTAGGTTGCTAAAATAAACTAGCAGTTTTGCGCCTGACCTTTGCCTACTTGCTGGTTCTTTTGTGCTCGCTCTGGTGGTCTTAGAAAAACAAGACATATGATATATGATATATATAATTATATATGATATATAATATATAAAATATATAATAATACAGTATATATTATAATCTATGAAATAGATTATAATATATAATACATTATTATATATGAAATATATAATAATATATAATATATTATAATATATAATATATGATATTATATATAATAATAAATATAAATAAATTATAAATAAAATAAATAATTTTATATTTAGCATTTATAGATTATATTTTATATATTTATAAAGTAAATCATATATTATATTATAATATATACATATTATAATACATAATGTACATATATTATAATATATTATATACAATATATAATATATTATGTATATTATATATATCCTATTATATATAGAACATTCCGAAGAATTATATTTTATATTTTAGCATTTATAAATTATATTTTATATATTTATAAATTAAATCACATTTTATCATAGATGTACATACTTAATTTGATTATAAGCTTCTTTTCTTTCCAAAATCTGTTATTAAAATGCAAAATTTCTTTGAATGAGGGAAGTATGATAATTTAAATAATCTTGACTCATTGGTTAATGGACCAAAATCAACAAGAGAAAAATTAAAAATATTATGTCATTTGCATGTGTGTATGTGAAATAAATGTGGCTACATGAGTGCTTATATAGGTGAGATTTTAAAACTGATCATTTTTAGACTGGAATGCACTAGTTTAGAGAAGTTTATGTGAGAAATATCCAAAGATATAACTTGGCCACATGTAAGTATGTCAGCCATGTAGAAAATCTTCCATAAAAACCCCAAACCTTGCATTGTTATATATAATTTTATACCATAAGTAGCAGATCTTTCTGTGTTCTTGTAAGTCAGTTTACTTCTGAATCACTGTGTTTATAAAACACAGAGAACCAGAGTTTATGATGGGCATTGAGGAAGCATGGCATATGGAAATAAATTAATTAATACTTTTGAGGAGGGGTCTCACTCTGTCACCCAGACTGGAGTACAGTGGCACCAACGCAGCTCACTGCAGCCTCAGCCTCTTGGGTTCAAGTGAGTCTCCCATGTCAGCCTCCCCAGTAATTGGAAACACAGGTGCATGTCACCAAGACTGGTTAATTTTTTAAAATTTTCTGTAGAGATGGGGCCTTGCCATGTTGCCAGGCTGGCCTTGAATGCCTGGGCTAAAGCAATCCTCCTGCCTTGGTCTCCCAAAATGCTGAGATTACAGGTGTGAGCCAGTTCGCCCAGCTGACATTAAGTTATTTTTGAAAATTTGAAATGATTCCAGGCAGTTGGGTAGAAAGTTATAGATATTCTATATTGAGCCAGAGGAAACAACCACTGAAAACTGTATTATTTTGTATTGCTACCATTTTTATTTACCACAAATTTAACACCTTAAAACAACATAAATTATTTTATAATTCTGTGTTTCACAAATTAGGGTGGGCTTAGCTGTTCCCTTTGCTTTGGTTCTCATGAGAAAGGTCACTGTAGGCTCTTACCTGAAGGTTTTGCAGAGGAATTCACTTCCTGGCTTTTTCAGGTGGTTTTCAGAATTCACTGTCATGCAGTGTTAGGACTAAGTACTTGTTTGCTCACTTGTTTTAACTGGGCGCTGTTGTCAGGCTCCAGGGGCCTCCGGCACTCCCCAGCCTATGGGTTCTTCATCTTCAAGGCCAGCAATGCCAAATAGAGCCCTTTTTATGCTTCAGATTTCTCTGACCTCCACTTTGACCCCACGTCTCTTGCTTCTGGCTAGAAAAAGCTCTCTGCTTTTAAGGCCTCACGTGATTAATCATCTACAACCTATCCATCTCAAAGTCCTGAACCTTAATCACACCTGCAAAGTCCTTTTCCCATGTAATAGGACATAGTTACAAGTTCTAGGGATTAGGATGTGACTATTTTTTTTGCAGAGTCATTTTGCTACCACAACCATAAATATGAGTTGCAGAAAAGCAGTTATTGGTTCAATATGAAAAACACCTTTCAAAAAAAGAATTCTGTCCAACAATGGGAATTTATTTGCTTTAAAGTGAGCTTTCCTTATCAGAATTGTTCAAGAACATGGTAAGTGTCCATTTTTCAGATTCTGAGAGATCAATATGTCTGTATTCAGACCCATAAGTAAGGCATTTATTCAATTCTGTAGCTTATTAAGCACATTTAAAGTTCCTTCAAATAAATATTTTCTTGCTTCAGTATTGCAATTATTTGGAAATCTTCTAACATTTAGAAAAACGTATATTTCCCAAGTGTCTCTTGCATTTGTTTTCATACTTCTGCTCTACTTAACAGATAAGAAAATTGTTCTTATTTTTCCAATCATAGGCCAGGGTTCAAAGGTGGGTGAGAATCCAAGGAGTTCTCCCAGCCTAATTTACTTCTGTCCTGAAAGTGACTTTAAATTTAAATTAACTGTCTCCTACATTAAAAAGGAAGTAAAGATTTGCAATTTTGCCATCAATTTAGCTTTTATCTCAACTTTCAGACCTTTAAACTCTAGTTTATCTAAGCTTTATCTTGCATTACATGATCTCAGAAGAGAAAGCACAGAATAACTATATATGCAAAAAAAAAATACAGACTCATAATTTTATCACCTACTGTTTATAACACTATGTGTTATTTCCTAAAGTGACACTGAAATAAATCTGTAAAAGATGAACTTCTGACTTATTTCTATTGTCAATACACAGGTTTTAAAAAATACTTTACTGACACTGGAAATAATTATCCTGGGAAAGAAAGTGATAACCTTTAAAATGTCAAGCTGTTTAAACTTTCAAACATTAAAAACATACTATTTGTGAGATTCTGCCAAGAATATTTAACTAATAAGAGCTCCACTATCATGTACTGACAGTAGGCTGACAAGCTCTAAGCCAGAGCAGAATCAAGGCTGCTTAGTACCTTGTGGCAATTATCTGTGTAAGTCATACAATGATCTCTTAAATGTCATGTTTGCAGGAAGAATGGGAGGAGATACCTTAATGAGATATGCAGTGCCAGTGTTAGAGGGCTTTAAATTATGACTGTCATTAATAAGTGGTGGCAGATTGGTATGATATATCATGAAACCAGAATTAGAAAAATTTTAGACATTTTTCAGTGGAGTCTCAAAAATGCCTTTATCTTTAAATAACAAGAATCCTTGCCCAACATGTAAATTTCTCTGTGTTGAATCATAGCTAAATTTCATTGTTTTTTTTTTTTTTTTTTTCCCCACTTTGGTAAGGAATTTGATATGTTGCACAAGTCAATGAACAGTTGAACTGAAATGAACACAGGCTGTCACTTCGAGAATCCATCTCCATGGAAAATAATGAAGCTGGAATAAAAAATGAAACAAAACATATTTCTTGTCTGTCAACTGTCAGGGTGTTTATTTGTTTCTTTAAGCATAGCACTCAGGTAATAGCAGGGAAAACAGGTTTTCACTTATAATGTTGTTTAATAAAGAATTTGGGACAATTGAGCATATTTTTCATTTACCTCTCAGGCAATTCCAGAATAAAATTCTTTCATAATTTTAAGGAAGTGAGAAAACTTTTTCTTCAAATTGTCCTATTCTTATCAGAAGGCAAAATAAGCCAAAATATTTTTGAAAAAGTCAACTAAATGAATATACTTTAAAGAAATAAAAGACACTAACATGCTTTTCTGCACTTATATTTTTAGGCCTAATTATGGTTGATGTCAGTGAAAGCAAAACCATGTTGTTTAACCTAAAATATCTTCTATCATTTGTTTTAACTGTCTTCAAACCTGGTAATTACTTAAATGGGAGAACAACATGATTTATGTAGGCATTCTTGTCATGTGAATGAAAAATCAGTACTAAAGTTCACCCATCCTCACATATTTTCATCACAAAAGCCACCAAAATGAACTACTCAAATCATCCCACTTGGAGCCCTCCATTCCTTCAGGAACTACTTTATGTTCTAAGGGTCTAAGAATACAAATCAGGAACTGAGAAACGAATGAGTTAACATATTGTAGGCAGTAGAGGTGATTTTCTTGTAAATTACAATCAGATTCATTGTACCAGATACTCTGCCCTTATTAGGATACAGTTTTGAAGAAAGTCAGAACTTTTGTGGCCAGTTTGCACATACACTTAGCCCTCATGTCTGTGGGTTTTGTTTGCATCTGTGGATTCAACCAAGCAGGGATTGAAAATATTCTGGAAAAGAAAATGTTTCTGTACTGAAAATGTATACACATTTTTTCTTGTTATTATTTCCTAAACAATACAGAATAACACCTATTTAAGTAGAATTTACCTTGTATTAGATATTTTAAGTAACCTAGTGACGATTTAAAGTATTTGGGAAGATGTGCTTAGGTTCTATGCAAATATTATGGCATTTTATATGGGACTTGAGCATTCTTGCATTTGATATCCAAGGATTTTGTCATCTGCAGAAGGTCCTGGAACCAATCCCCTGCTAATACCAAGGAATAATGTAAAGGTCCTTTATCCTGTTGAAATTTCTCAATCTGCAGACATTTGGCTTTTGAACTGTATGCTCAAAATTGTCTTTCTGCATGTCTTCAGAATATATCAAGCTCCACATAATGCTACTTTAAATCCAGTTCTTGCCCTTCTTAAATGTAGACTTTGTCGTTATAGTCACTCAACGTTTCCCTCCATTTCCTAACACAATACTACCTTTTCTTCCTTTTTTCTCCATTGCTTTTCTACTCTATCAAGGCATAACATTTGTCTGATTATTCTCTCCTGGTGTTCTAAGTTTTATCCTAATTTTAACATTAAATCACAAGGAAAATAATGTTTTATACTCTATCTTAAAATATATGGCTAATATTTATTAATACTTAATGTAAATATATTACTCCTCTAGACCTTTCTTAGGAATGTCTCAGAAGCTGTTTGTTTATGTCAACATATCATCTGAGATTTCAGAAGAAACAGAATACATAATTTATACCTTTAGTTTTGAGTTAAATTAGTATCATGTTCACACCTCATAAACAATTAATTCTCTAAGGAGTTGGCTCTCTCATTGAAATGGTAGGTTAGAAATAAACTACATACAGGAACCTGTAAAATAATTCTGTTTATTATTTTTATTATATCTAAGTCTTCAAATAGTTTTCCTTTAATTAAAAAAAATTGGTTATTCTAGAAAAATACTTTTTTTCCATCCAGTTAAATTGAAATAAAATTATAGAAGTAGTATGTAGTTTGTGATTCTATTCTCTTTAATCAGAACGATGCTACTGCTTTCTTTCTAAAAAGTCAAGCAACCAGGCAAGAAAAACCAGAAACCACATTGTCAACTTTACTGTCTAATGTGAAGGATCTCAGGAATTAGGAATTACTCTAATTGTATCCAGAGGGTAGTTATATCTCATCAAACAGTCTACTGTGGCTGCTTCTGTGAAATGTATACATTTTAGGATCATTGTACTGCATCATATTGCATTATACACTCATTTCTTGAGGAGCTAAATGCACATGAAGATATTAAAATACCTGAGAAGAACTGTATTAAGGAAATCTACTTTAAATCATTCTGAAAGTTATTTGATGATAAGCCTTCTCTTGCACCTTATGTTCATAATCAGTATTCACAAAACATCTCACAAAACTAAACACTTACAAAATAAAAATAAAGCTGGAGTTCTGAGGTCAGAGTACCCTGATTCATAAGAAATGAACAAAGCACAACAAAAAACCCAACTATCTCAGAAGTCATTAGTTTGATTCTTAGCCAGTAATTTATCTACCTTCGAACTTTAATGTGCTTATCTTCAAAATGAGTACCATGTAAATGATACCTACCTAACATGGAAACTGTTAAAGATTAAACAATCATGCAGAATAATTGTAAACTACAAATGACCAAGCTATTGGTTAGAATAGGGAAATATTGTATATTTTGATGTTTAGTTTTGGGGTCAGACAGAAATCTGCCATTTACTACCTATGTGGCGTTATGCAAACATCTTTCCATCTGTGAACGTGAGTTTCCTCATTGCTAAACTGAGATTAATAATATTTAACTTGCATGGTAAGAATTAGAAATAAAAGTTTACAAATTACATAATACAGTTGTTTTCAGTATATTATAATTTAATTTTGAATTTTATTGTGAAAATGTGTATTATTTGTTATGACAATGGTATAAGAGATGTGGAAAAGTAAGAAAATATATGTGTAATCAGAAACCTGGTAAAAATGTAATATTTCATTTTCCTCACAGTATGAAAGAATAAGTTGCTAGTGGATTTTGTGTTTTCTTAAGAAAAAGGATAGGCTTGGCGCAGTGGCTCATGCCTATAATCCCACCACTTTGGGAGGCTGAGGTGGGTGGATCAGGAGGTCTGGAGTTTGAGACCAGCCTGACCAACATGACAAAACTCTGTCTCTACTAAAAATACAAAAAATTAGCCAGGCATCATGGTGCATGCCTGTAATCCCAGACACCTGGGAGGCTGAGGCGGGATAATCACTTGAACCCTGGAGGCGGAGGTTGCGGTGAACTGAGATCACACCACTGCACTCCAGCCTGGGGCCAGAGCGAGATTCATCTAAGAAAAAAATAATAATTAAAAAATAATAATAAAATAAGTAAAAAGAAAATGGATAAAGAAGAAAGTCTAAAATCGGCAAATATTCCCTTTCTACCATATTGTTGAAGATAAAAATTATGATGAAATAGTGCTAGGTTTAATAATTTATACTATATGTTATACCTTATGGTAAGAATTCTACATTCAATATCTACTTGAAGCAGCTTTATGGCATAAGCACTATAATAATCATATATTTTTTTATTTTTGTGGTAGATAGTAGGTATATTTAGATAGATTCATAGATAGATAGATAGATAGATAGATAGATAGATAGATAGATAAGATAGATAGATAGATAGTAGATGATAGATAGATAGATAGATAGATAGATAGATAGATAGATAGATAAGGTATATGAGATGTTTTGATACAGGCATGCAAAGTGAAATAAACACATTATTGAAAATGGGGTATCCATCCCCTCAAGCATTTATCTTTTGAGTTATAAACGATTCAATTACACTCTTTTTGTGATTTTGAAATACACAATTAAGTATTTTGCTTTAAAGAACCAGGAGACATAAATGTAGTAGTCAATAGAAATTTTCATCAAATAATTCCAACTCTTTTCTACTTGGGCATAGTTGAGGGCAATTTCCTGGTCCCATCTCTGCTACTTCAGTTATGTGACTGATGAGTGGCCAATTCATTTTGACTAAAAGTCAATAATTTAATTGCCAGGTCAAAACTTTGCAAAGCTCTCTTTGTCCTGGAAAAGTTATAGAGAATATTTAATTGTGGCAGTTCTTCAGCATTTTTTCATGAGTGATTAAAATGAGCATAGTTTCAATTTACATCTACTTTCTCAAGATAAACTTCAATGGACATGTAGCATGAGTTAAAAAATAACTTTCTATTGTTTTAAGACAATAAGATTGGGGGATATTTGCTACTCCAGCATAATTTAGTCTATCCTGATGGCTAAGATATTAGAAACGTTCATGGTAGTATAGCTGTTAAGTGAAAGATCCAATATTTGAACTCCTCTTCGATACCAGAGCCTTTGCTCATAATCCTACACCTTATTTTGCCTCCATAAGTATGGAAAGTATAGTATGAGATAAATGTAAGAATTATGAGAGGATCTTGTCTAATGACACATGGACTAAATCAATAGCAGCCATTATTGAAAGTGTTACAGTCAAAGGATATATTAGGCAGGCTTAATAGGTATTTTAAGAAGATTAATGATAAATCTAATGAAAGAATACATCAGAAACCCAAAGAAGGTCAAGGATAAACTTCAGGTTAGATTTGTATGTTCAGTTACATTTTTTTAAAAAAAGTGATATCTCAATATTTAGTTTCCTTAAGGGCCAGCTGAATTTCATCTGTTTCACAGAGTCATACCAATTTTCTTGTTTCAAGTTTCTGTTCTTCTATTTTTGACAAAGTTACACGAAAGGGTAGTGAGATGCATCATTAGTACAGTAGTGATCCCTTATCCATGGTTTCATTTTCCATCATTTCAATTACCCACAGCCAACCTTGGTTCAAAAATATTGCAGTACTTTGAGAGGGAGGGAAAATGGAGAACACATTCACATAACTTTAATACAGCATATGCTTATAATTTTTCTGTTTTATTATTGGTTATTGTTGTTACTTTCCAATTGTGCCAAATTTGAAAATTAAACTTTATTATAGATATTTAGGTATAGCAAAAAGCAGTATATATACAGTTCAGTACTAGCCTGGTTTCAGGCATCCACTGGGAGTCTTGGAATATATATCCCACAGAGAAGGAAAATCTACTGTAGCCGAACTCAGAAAAGTACTTTTACCAGATTTACTCACAGGACTTTCTCATTCAAAAAGATGATTTAAAAACATATGAAAAGAGGCAGAAAGTAGGCAATCAGTTTACCAAAGAAAAATGAAAAAAATAAAAACAAGATTGACTTAACAGTAAAATTATATTAAAATTAATTAAGAGAAAATATAACTTTTAGTTTGCAAAGTTTAAATAATAATTTCCAAGTTTGTAAGTAGAAATTTGGAAAGTCTTTTGGCAAAGTCATTGCTGGGTCTCTTTTCTAGAAGATTTATATTTTCAATAACACATAGGGTACAGAAAAAGTAGGAGGATGTCATTTATCAGAAAGAGAGCAGACATATGCTGTATAGCCAGAAAAATTAGCTAGAGATACATTAACATGAAATATCTTAAAAGGAAGTACTCAACAAGAGCCTCAGAATTCAATGTTTTGTATCCTATTAAAGTAATATTTTGTACTTTGTAGCAGTTTTATACTTGGATTTCCAAATACTTTACAGGCAGAAGATTATCATTATCTTTATTCTATCTATGTGAAATTAACTTTGGCTAAATTGGTGAGAACCTTTAAAGTAATACCTATATAAATTTAAGTTGGAATGAAACCAAAAAGTACAGAAATCAACCTTGGATCTGTAAGACAAAAATACATTTATTTTAAGTCAACTCATGCCTTTCTTTGATCACGATGAACAATCAAACACCATAGAAGAATAATCTTTCAAAGATAAGAAGTGACCTATTTTTATTCAAGGGATATTTTGTTTTCTCCATTCAGTTATGTTGAATTTTAAATATTCCAAAATTTTAAAGAAAATGCTGTAAGGCCATTCTTAAAAGAGGTATATTTCATTATGATCAATATATTGTCCACAATTATTTTATATAGTATCAATGCAGTCATCTGAATATAATCAATTTTCAACTGTCTTGTGAGCAATAAAACCCCAGATGTTTCTCATTTTCTATTTAATACTGCATTATATGGAGCTCCTGAATTATTCTTTTAAATGTTATATAAATTGTCTTTCTCTATATTGTTATAATTGATCCTCTAATGTCTAGAAAGTCTCAAAAGTAGGGGCTTTCTGAATATACAAGGGCATCAATTACATTTATCAAACTGAGCCAGTTTGTCACTGTGGCTGTAAATATGAGTGCCATTAGTAAATTTTTACGGTTTGAATGCTGAAAGCAGAATTTTAAGGAGATTGTTAGGAGATAATTAAATCTAAAGATACAATTATCAACATTCTTAATAGCAGCCACAGCTGAATACTTCCTTTCACTCGTCAATCTGACTAAATTTTAAAGGATTAAAGAATGGGCCTGAATGGTGTCAGAAAAGATTAGAAGGTAGATAGTAAGAGATATTGGTTAGAGGGCCATCTTCCAGAAAGAGATAATAGTATATTGGTGAAAATGGCTGTGGAGGTAGTAAAAAATAAACAAATTCAGGAAATATTTGGAAAGAAAAAGTGACAATTCTGATACCCTGGTGACCTTTTAGAAAAAAAAGAGAAAACATAATGATTATTGTTTAATGAAATAAAACATCCATGAATTCCTCCCTCCTGACCAGATGTACTCCCTTTTCTGACTGACTAATAGAATCCTATTATTACCACCTTAATTTAGTTTTCTTCTCCTTCATGAAAAGAATGGATATTCTCTTGTTGAAAACCAGACTAATTCTATCTTGGTAATTAAATACTACAAGGAGTGGATTGTTGGAAGAAGGAAGTAAAGCTCAAGTGATAATCAGAATTCCAAGATGGCCCCCCAAGTCTCTCCCCATGATTTGTATCCCTTGAATAATCTCTTCCCAATGAGTGTGAAAGAATCTGGCCTAATTTAGTGATACCTTTTAAAAAGATAATTTAGAGGTCAGAGAAAAGAAGTCAGAGAGATTTTAAAAAAGAGACATTCTTCTGTTGGCCTCAAATAAACAATTTGCTGTGTTGTGAGAAAACCACGAGTCTGCAACCTGAAGACAACCTCTCTAAGCTAAATGCAGCTCCGGGCTAACAGTCAGCAAGAAAACAGGTACGTAAGTTTCACGACCACTGGAACAGAACTCTGCCAACCTCCATATGAGCTATGGATGAGAATGTAGTCGGGCTGTCACCTGGATTTCAGCTATTTGAAATCCTGAGCAGAGTGCCCAGATATGCCATACCTGGACTTCTGAAATTTTTTTAAGCTACCAAGTTCATGGTAATTTCTTTCATGATAACAGAAAACTAAATAGATGATAAGAGTGGGTTGAAAAAAGAAGAAAGATGCAGAGTCTGTTGGAGAAATGTGGTGTCAAAAAGTCAAGAATTGGCCGGGCGCGGTGGCTCAAGCCTGTAATCCCAGCACTTTGGGAGGCCGAGACGGGCGGATCACGAGGTCAGGAGACCGAGACCATCCTGGCTAACACGGTGAAACCCCGTCTCTACTAAAAATACAAAAAAAAAAAAAAAAACTAGCCGGGCGAAGTGGCGGGCGCCTGTAGTCCCAGCTACTCCGGAGGCTGAGGCAGGAGAATGGCGTAAACCCGGGAGGCAGAGCTTGCAGTGAGCTGAGATCCGGCCACTGTACTCCAGCCCGGGCGACAGAGCAAGACTCCGTCTCAAAACAAAAAAAAAACAAAAAAAAAGTCAAGAATTGCATTTCTATAGCACGTATTAAAGTTGATGACAATAATAGCACAATTCTAAAAGTGGATATTATAAAACCTAGGGTAACCACCAAAAATTATTCCAATAACAAATATAATTAGCCTACAGTGGAGATAAAAGAAAAACAAATTTAAAGCTCAATTAATTCAAAGAATTGCCTGTAAAATGAAAAAACAAATACACAAAGAACAGACATAAAAAAAGATGAGTGCTAGCAAGATGGTAGATTTTAACAGAATATCAATTAGTACTTTAAATGTAAATGCTCTTACATCAATTAGAAGCCAGAGATTTTTCGGAATGGATAAAGACACAAAGTCTAACTAAATGCTGTCTACAAGAAATTCAATGAAATACAAATATATAAGCAGGTTAAAAGATAAAGAATAGAAAAAGATTTACCATGAAAGCAATAATCAAAATAAACCTAACATAGCTATATTAAGTACATTTCAGAAAAAGAAACATTACCAGAGATGAATAAGGGATTGCATAATTATAAAGAAATCAATTATCCAAGAATATATGACAATCAAATGTGTACACATGAAAACAAGAGACCTTTAAAATACATACATTCTAAAATTCATAGAAATAAAAAGAGAAATCAAAGTGTACTTGGAAAGTTTGGGCATGCATTTCTTAATAATTAATAGAAAATATTGACTGAATATCAATAAAGATACAGAACACTGAAGAAACACCTCCAACTTGACCTATTTGACATTTATAGACTATTCCAAAAAGTAGTAGAAGAATATACCACTATTCTGTATGTAAAACTATTTAAAAGAAAATACTTCTAGATCAGTTACATAAATTAATTGTTTAGTTACATGGAAGCCAGACTGTGTTTGTATTCAGTTGAAGCGAAACTCTCAACCGACGAGATATTAGTAAGTTTGATATCTGAATATATTCTCTTAGACCACAGTCACTCACCATGTCAAAGAAAAATGCTTAACAAAGCAGATTAAAGTTGAAATCATCAGATAAAGCAATTACAAAATTTTGACTGAAGTGTAACAGTGAAAGAGAAAAGGCATTATAGTTAAACGAAACATTCTGTAATGTCCACTTTCTCTTGGTGGCTTAAATACATTCTTAGTCTCCTTAGTGGTTAATCTAGGGCTATTTCATTTATTTTCCTTTTCTAAAAATCATATAAATGGAATCATATGTAGTGCAGTATTTTTGTGTATGGCCTCTGAAAGTGCTTTTAATTATGAATTTTTATTTGATGTGGTGTTATTTAGGCCCTCTATTCTCTGTTTTGGTAAATTTTACAGTTCAATGTTTGCATTCATTTAATATAAATTTTCAAATTGGCATGAGGTTGTTTTGTAAGAATAGAAAAAAGTTTATCATGACAACACTAATCGAAAGAAACATAACATAGCTATATTAAGTACATTTCAGAAAAAGAAACATTACCAGAGATGAACAGAGGAACACAGGGGAACACATAATGATAAAGAAACTCTACTAACATAACTAACATCATCTTAATGACATCTTTCTTTCATTTGATATTATAAATTTGTTTTTTCTTATATTTTCATTTTGTCTTGTTGGCCTAAAATCTTATGAATTATATTTATCTTTTCGAAGATCTACCATTTAGTTTTTTTTAATGTTGTCCAATACTTATCTAATTTCAATTTTGTCAATTTCTGTTCTTATCCTCCTTATATGTTTTTTTCAGGCTCAGTCTATTTTATTTTTTCTAGTATCTTAATATTAAAATTGTATCACATATTTTAATGGCTTCTTTTTTATTTACATACCACAAATATTAATTAGCTATATTTTACTGTCATTTATTTAAAAAATTTTCAAATTCATCTTGTAATTTCTTCTTTAAATCATGGTTATTTATGCAGGTGATACTTCATTTTTGAATATTGATGTGCTCTGTATATAATTTTTGTTATTAGTTTCCAAAATAATTTCATTAAATTCAGAAATCATATTCTGTAGAAACGTATTATTTTAAAATTTGTTGAGAATTGTTTTGCCTACAGATAAAGTCAATTCTGTTGAACATTTAACATACAATTAAAAATAAGATATATTCTGCCTATCTTTTACATGTTTTCTCTAAATGTTAGTTTGAGCAAGTTGGTTGATATTGATGTTTGAATTTTCTATATACTTCCTATTTCTGGTCTAGTTTTTCTAAAAATTTCTGAGGAAGGGTTTCTGAATTCTTCAACTATGGTTTTATTATTTGATTTTTTTCCAGTTTTATTAATTTTTGCTTTACGTAGTTTGAAGCTGTTCACAGAGGCATGAATGTTTAGGTTTTCTGTAATTCCTATTGAACTGATATTTTTATCAATAAAAAAACTGTTTCGGCCGGGCGCGGTGGCTCAAGCCTGTAATCCCAGCACTTTGGGAGGCCGAGACGGGTGGATCGCGAGGTCAGGAAATCGAGACCATCCTGGCTAACAGGGTGAAACCCCGTCTCTATTAAAAAATACAAAAAACTAGCCGGGCGAGGTGGCAGGCCCCTGCAGTCCCAGCTACTCTGGAGGCTGAGGCAGGAGAATGGCGTGAACCCGGGAGGCGGAGCTTGCAGTGAGCTAAGATCCCGCCACTGCGCTCCAGCCTGGGCGACAGAGCGAGACTCCGTCTCAAAAAAAAAAAAACCACCACTCTGTTTCTATATATGTTACATAGTCAGCATTTTCTTCTGTTAACACTTTGCATGCTACATTTGTTCCTCATCCTTTTGGTTTCAACATATCTATGTCCTTATGTTCGATCTACATAAATTATAGTTATCATATAATTTATTCTCTTAATGTTTTATAAATGCGTTTGCCTTAAACCTGAAATTTTATTCAATTATTATTTAATGCAAATATATATATTTGCATAGCTATTTTTACTATTTATCCCATCTATTTTTATTCTCTTATTCCTGTTTCCTGTTTTCATTTGGGGCAAACATTTTTGGCATTTTGCTTTAATTTACTTGTTATCTTTATAATTATAAAGAGTTTCTTTTTTGTGTGTTTTTAGTGGTTGCACTAGAAATGAATATGTGCATCCTTAAATTAATGCAATCGACCTAGTTTTATTGTGGCACTCAGTGTAAAATATGAGAAACTTATAAAAGCATATTTATATTTTTTTTCCACACTATTTGTAGTATACTTGTGGTCACACATTTTACTTCTACCTGTCATAGATTTCATAGCATAGAATTATTTATGAATTTATTTTGAGCAGATTCTTGTTTTTAAAAAAATAAGAGAAAAATTTAATTTATACACACATATTTTCAATTCCTGGGGACTTTTTTTTCTTCCTAGAGATCTAGTTTTCTATTTGGTATTATATTCCTTGGGTGTGATTATGTTGATGCACTTTTTGTAGTGTAACTCTTTTGACAATCCTTTCAGCATTTATTTTATAATGTCTTGTCTTCAGCATCATTTTTGAAGAATACCTAATTCTGATTACAATATTCTACCTGATAATTTATCTTAATTATTTTCAGCATTAAAAATTGTTTTTAAACATCATTTGATTTTGATGTCTTTTGTTTCTGAGAAGTTAAATGGCTTTGTATAATTTTTCTTCTGTGTGTAATGGGTTTTATTCTTCTGTTTTATTTTGGATTTTAGAAATTTACTTTATCATTGTTTTTTAGCAGGTTAGCCATGATGTGTCTCATGTGATTTTCCTCTTATTCATCTGTTTAGAGATGAATTGCTAGTATCAAGATGATTGCTAGCATCTTGGATCTGTAGGATAATCTTTTCAATAAATATTGGAAAATTTTAAGCCATTTTTCTTTCTAATACTTTTTTTCTACCCCACTGTTTCTCTTTCTCTCTCTTCTGTCCTTCTGAATCAAATTACATGTAAGTTATTGTGATTATTATGGTCCTACTTGTTTCTAAGGCTCTGCTCATTGTTTTCAATTTTTTTTAAATGTATTCATCAGGTTGGGTACATTTTCCTGTTATTTCTTGAAGTTTATTAGTGCTTCCTTCTGTAGTGTCCAAGATATTGCTATTGAGCCTTTTTCCTAATTCATACATATCTATGTATAGATATATATCTATATATAGATAGATATATAGATATATAGATAAGTATACACACACACTTTAAGTGCTGGGATACCTGTGCAGAACGTGTAGGTTTGTTACATAGGTATACATGTGCCATGGTGGTTTGCTGCACCCATCAACTATCAACCTGTCATTTATATTGGGTATTTCTCTTAATGCTATTCCTCTCCTTGCCCCCCACCCCCCGACAGGCCCCAGTGTGTGATGTTCCCCTCCTAAAGTACTCACTGTTCAACTCCCACTTATAAGTGACAACACGCAGTGTTCAGTTTTCTGTTCCTGTATTAGTTTGCTGAGAATGATGGTTTCCAGCTTCAACCACGTCCCTACATGAACTCATTCATTTTTTTATGGCTGCATACTATTCCATCGTGTTTATGTGCCTCATTTTCTTTGCCCAGTCTATCATTGATGGGCATTTGGGTTGGTTCCAAGTCTTTGCTACTGTGAATAGTGCTGCAATGAACATATGTGTGCATGTGTCTTTATAGTAGAATGATTTATAATCCTTTGGGTATATAGCCAGTAATGGGATTGCTGGTTTAAATGGTATTTCTGGTTCTAGATCCTTGAGGAATCAACACACTATCTTCCATAATGGTTGAATTAATTTACACTCCCACCAACAGAGTAAAACCCTTGCTATTTATTCACATCCTATCCAGCATCTGTTGTTTCCTGACTTTTTAATGATCGCCATTCTAACTGGCATGAGATGGCATCTCACTGCGGTTTTGATTTGCATTTATCTAATGACCAGTGATGTTGAGCTTTTTTTCATATGTTTGTTGCCTGCACAAGTGTCTTCTTTTGAAAAGTATCTGCTCATATCCTTTGCCCATTTTGTTACGGGTTTGTTTTTTCTTGTAAATTTGTTTAAGTTCGTTGTAGATTCTGAATATTAGACCTTTGTCAGATGGATAGATTGCAAACATTTTCTCCCATTCTGTAGGTTGCCTGTTCACTCTGATGATAGTTTCTTTTGCTGTGCAGAAGCTCTTTACTTTAATTAGATCACATTTGTCAATATTGGCTTTTGTTCCAATTGCTTTTGATATTTTAGTCATAAAGTCTTTGTCCATGCCTAGGTCCTGAATAGTGTTGTCTAGGTTTTCTTCTAGTATCTTTATGGTTTTAGGTCTTACATTTAAGTCTTTAATCCATCTTGAGTTAATTTTTGTATAAGATGTAATGAAGGGGTCCAGTTTCAGTTTTTTTCATATCGATAGCTAGTTTTCCAGACACCATTTATTAAATAGGGAATCCATTTCCCATTGCTTGTTTTTGTCAGGTTTGTGAGACTATATGGTTGTAGATTTGTGACGTTATTTTGGAGGCCTTTGTTCTGTTCCATTGGTCTATATATCTGTGTTGGTACCAGTACCATGCAGTTTTGGTTACTGTAGACTTGCAGTATAGTTTGAAGTCAGGTAGCATGATGCCTCTAGCTTTGTTCTTTTTGCTTAGGATTGTCATGGCTATATGGGCTATTTTTTGATTCAATATGAGATTTAAAGTAGTTTTTTCTAATTCTGTGAGGAAAGTCAATGGTAGCTTGATGGGAAGAGCATTGAATCTATAAATTACTTTGGGCAGTTTGAACATTTTCACAATATTGATTCTTTGTTTTTTTTTTTTGGAGACAAAGTCTCACTCTGTCATCCAGGCTGGTGTGCAGTGGCATGATCTGGGCTCATTGCAAGCTCTGCCTCCTGGGTTCACACCATTCTCCTGCCTCAGCCTCCTGAGTAGCTGGAACTACAGGGGCCTGCCACTACCTCTGGCTAATTTTTTTTTTTTTGTATTTTTAGTAGAGACGGGATTTCACCGTGTTGGCCAGGATGGTCTCCATCTCCTGACTTCGTGATCCACCAGTCTCGGCCTCCCAAAGTGCTGAGATAACAGGCGTGAGCCACCACATCTGGACGATATTGATTCTTCTTATCCATGAGTATGGAATGTTTTTCCATTTGTTTGTGTCCTTTCTTATTTCCTTGAGTAGTGGTTTGCAGTTCTCCTTGAAGAAGTCCCTCCCATCCCTTGTAAGTTGTATTCCTAGGTATTTTATTCTTTTTGTAGCAACTGTGAGTGCAAGTTCAATCATGATTTGGCTCTCTGTTTGCCTATTATTGATGTATAAGAATGCTTGTGATTTTTCCACACTGATTTTGTGTCCTGAGACTTCGCTAAATTGCTTATAAGCTTAAGGAGTTTTTGGGCTGAGGCGATGGGGTTTTCTAAAAATATAATCGTGTCATCTGCAAACAGAGACAATTTGACTTCCTGTCTTCCTGTTTGAATATGCTTTATTTATTTCTCTTGCCTGATTGGCCTGGTCAGAACTTCCCATATTGCGTTGAATAGGAGTGGTGAGAGAGGGTATCCTTGTCTTGTGCTGGTTTTCAAAGGGAATGCTTCCAGCTTTTGCCCATTCAGTATGATATTGGCTGTGGATTTGTCATAAATAGGTCTTATTATTTCCAGACACATTTCATCAATGCTTTGTTTATTCAGAGTTTTTAGCATGAAGGGCTGTTGAATTTTATTGAAGGTGTTTTCTGCATCTATTGAGGTAATCATGTGGATTTTGTCTTGGTTCTGTTTATGTGATGGATTACATTAATTGTTTTGCATATGTTAAACCAGCCTTGCATCCCAGGGATGAAGCTGACTTGATCGTGACGGATAAGCTTTTTGATGTGTTACTGAATTCAGTTTGCCAGTATTTTATTGTGGGTTTTTGTATCAATGTTCATCAGGATTATTGGCCTGAAATTTTCTTTTTTTGTTGTTTCTCTGCCAGGTTTTGGTATAAAGATGATGCTGGCTTCATAAAATGAATTAAGGAGGAGTCTCTCTTTTTCTATTATTTGGAATAGTTTCAGAAGGATAATACCAGCTCCTATTTGTACATCTGGTAGAATTCAGCTGATAATCCTTCTGGTCTTGGGCTGTTTTTGGTTGGTAGGCTATTAATTAGTGCCTCGATTTCAAAACTTGTATTGGTCTATTCAGGGAGTTGACTTCTTCCTGGTTGAGACTTGGGTGGGTGTATGTGTCCAGGAATTCATCCATTTCTTCTAGATTTTCTGGTTTATTTGCATAGAGGTGTTTATAGTATTCTCTGATGGTAGTTTGTATTTCTGTGAGACCAGTGGTAATACTCTCTTTATCAGTTTTTATTGTGTTTATTTGATTCTTCTCTCCTTTCTTCTTTATTAGTTTGGCTAGTGGTCTATGTTTTTAATCTTTTCAAAAAACCAGCTTCTGGATTCATTGATTTTTTAAAGGTTTTTTTGTGTCTTGATCTCCTTCAGTTGTGCTCCGATCTTAGTAATTTCTTGTCTTCTGCTTTGAATTCGTTTGCTCTTGCTTCTCTAGTTGTTTTAATTGTGATGTTAGGGTGTTGATTTTAGATCTTTCACTCTTTCTCATGGGCATTTAGTGCTATAAATTTCCCTCCAAACTCTGCTTTTTAGCTGTGTCACAGAGATTCTGGTACATTGTGTCTTTGTTCTCACTGGTTTCAAATAGCTTATTTGTTTCTACCTTAACTTTGTTATTTATCCAGTAGTCATTCAGGAGCAGGTCATTCAGTTTCCATAATATTGTGCAGTTTTGACTGAATTTCTTAATCCTGAGTTCTAATTTGATTTCACGGTGGTCTGAGAGACTGGTTGTTAGGATTTCCATTCTTTTGCATTTGCTGAGGCATGTTTTACTTCCAATCATGTGGTCAATTTTAGAATAAGTGCTGTGTAGTGCTGAGAAGAATTTATATTCTGTTGGTTTGGGGTGGACAGTTCTGTAGATGTCTATTAGGTCTGCTTGGTCCAGAGCTGAGTTCAAGTCCTGAATATACATATTGATTTTCTGTCTCATTGATCTGTCTAATATTGAGAGTGGGATGGTAAAGTCTCCCACTATTATTGTGTGGGAGTCTAAGTCTCTTTGTAGGTCTCTAAGAACTTGCTTTGTGAATCTGGGTACTCCTGTATTGTGTGCATATATTTAGGATAGTTACCTGTTCTTGTTGCATTGATCCCTTTACCACTATATAATGCCCTTCATTGTCTTTTTTGATCTTTGTTGGCTTAAAGTCTGTTTTATCAGTGACTAGGATTGTAAACCCTGCTTTTTTTGCTTTCCATTTGCTTGGTAAATATTCCTCCATCCCTTTATTTTGAGCCTATGTGTGTCTTTGCATTGATATAGGTCTCATGAATACAATACACTGATGGATCTTGACTCTTTATCCAATTTGCAAGTCTATGTCTTTTAATTGGGGCATGTAGCCCATTTACATTTAAGGTTCACATCCTTATGTGTGAATTTGATCCTGTCAGTATGATGCCAGCTGGTTATTTTGCCCATTAGTTGATGCAGTTTCTTCATAGTGTTGATGGTCTTTACATTTTGGTATGTTTTTGCAGTTGCTGCTACCAATTATTCCTTTCCATATTTAGTGGTTTTTTGTTGTTGTTGTTGTTGTTGTTGTTGTTGTTTTGTTCTTTTTTTGACGGAGTCTTCCTCTGTCACCAGGCTGGAGTGCTGTGGTGTGATCTCGGCTCACTGCAACCTCTGCCTCCTGGGTTCAAGAGACTGTCTTGCCTCAGCTCCTGAGTACCTGGGACTATAGGCACATGCACCACGCTCAACTGATTTTTGTATTTTTGTAGAGATGGGGTTTCATCATGTTGGCCAGGAGGGTCTTGATATCTTGACCTCATGATGATCCACCTGCCTTGGCCTCCCAAAGTTCTGGGATTACAGGCGAGAACCACCATGCTTCCTTTAGGAGCTCTTGTAAGGCAGGCGTGGTGGTGACAAAATCTCTCAGCATTTGCTTGTCTGTAAAGAATATTATTTCTCCTTCACTTACGAAGCTTAGTTTGGATATGAAATTCTGGGTTGAAAATTCTTTTCTTTAAGAATGTTGAATATTGGCCCCGCCTCTCTTCTGGCTTGTTGTGTTTCTGCCGAGAGAGCAGCTGTTAGTCTGATGGGATTCCCTTTGTTGGTAACCCAAACTTTATCTCTGGCTGCCCTTAACATTTTTTTCTTCATTTCAACCTTGGTGAATCTGATTATTATGTGTCTTGGGGTTCCTCTTCTCAAGGGGTATCTTTGTGGTGTTCTCTGTATTTCCTGAATTTGAATGTTGGCTTGTCTTGCTAGGTTGGGGAAATTCTCTTGGATAATATCCTGAAGTGTGTTTTCCAACTTGGTTCCATTCCCCCTGTCACTTTCAGGTACACCAATCAAACGTAGGTTTGGTCTTTTCACATAGTATCATATTTCTTGAAGGCTTTGTTTATTCTTTTTCATTCTTTCTTCTCTGATATTGTCTTCATGCTTTATTTCATTAAGTTGATTTTCAAACTCTGATATCCTTTCTTTTGCTTGATCAATTTGGCTATTGTTACTTGTGTATGCTTCCCCAAGTTCTTGTGCTTTGTTTTTCAACTCCATCAGGTCATTGATGTTCTTCTCTAAAACTGGTTATTCTAGGTAGCAATTCCTGTAACCTCTTATGAAGGTGCTTAGCTTCCTTGCATTGGGTTAGAACATACTCTTTTAGCTAAGAAGATTTTGTTATTACCCACCTTTTGAAGCCTACTTCTGTCAACTCGTCAAACTCATTCTCTGCCCAGTTTTGTTCCCTTTCTGGCTAGGAATTGTGATCCTTTGGAGGAGAAGAGTCATTCTGGTTTTGGAATTTTTAGCCTTGTGGTGCTGGTTTTTCCTCATCTTCATGATTTATTTACCTTTGGTCTTTGATGTTGGTGACCTTCAGATGACGTTTTCGAGTGGGTGACATTTTTGCTGATGTTGATACTATTGCTTTCTGTTTCTTGGTTTTCCTTCTAACAGTCAGGTCCCTCTTCTGCAGGTCTGCTGGAGTTTGCTGGAGGTCCACTGCAGACCTCTAGCAGGTCTTCAGGGTTTACAATCCTAGTCACTGATAAAACAGACTTTAAATCAACAAAGATCGAAAAAGACAATGAAGAGCATTACATAATGGTAAAGGGATCCATGCAACAAGAACAGGTAACTATCCTAAATATATATGCACACAATACAGGAGTACCCAGATTCACAAAGCAGGTTCTTAGAGACCTACAAAGAGACTTAGACTCCCACACAATAATAGTGGGAGGTCTGTTTGCTTGGGTATCACCAGCAGAAGCTGCAGAACAGCAAAGATGGCTGCCTGCTCCTTCCTCTGGAAGCTTCATCCCAGAGGGGCACTGGCCAGATGCCAGCAGGAGCTCTCCTGTATGAGGTGTCTGTCGACTCCTGCTTGGAAGTGTCTCTCAATCAGGAGCCATGGGGGTCAGGGACCCACTTAAGGAGGTGTCCCTTACCATAGCTTGAGCACTGCGCGGGGAGATCCATTACTCTCTTCCTAGCTGGCAGGCCGGAACATTTAAGTCTGCTGAAGTTGCACCCACAGCTGCCCCTTCCCCCAGGTGCTCTGTCCCCAGGAGGTGGGAGTTTTATCTATTAGCCCCTGACTGGGGCTGCTGCCTTTCTTTCAGAGATGTCCTGCTCAGAGAGGAGAAATCTAGACAGGCAATCTGGCTACAGTAGCTTTGCTGTGCTGCAGTGGGTTCCACACCCAGTTCGAACTTCCTGGGAGCTTTGTTTACACTGTGAGAGGAAGATGCCTACTGAAGCCTGAGTATTGGTGGATGCCCCTCCACCCACCAAGCTCAAGTATCCCAGGTTGACTTCAGATGCTGTGCGGGCAGTGAGAATTTCAAGCCAGTGGATCTTACCTAGCTGGGCTTCATGGGAGTGGGATCTACTGAACAATACCACTCGGCTCCCTAGTTTCAGCCCCCTTTCCAGAGGAGTGAACAGTTGTCTCTCTGGCGTTCTAGGCACCACTGGGAAAAAACAAAACAAAACAAAAACCAAAACAAGCAAGCAAACAAAAACAACTTCTGCGGTTAGCTTGGTGTCTGCCCAAACGACTGCCCAGTTTTGTGCTTGAAACCCAGGGCCCTGGTGGTGTAGGCACCAGAGGGAATCTCCTGGTCTGTGGGTTGTGAAGACCATGGGGAAAGCATAGTATCTGGGCCAGATAGCACCATCCCTCACAGCACAGTCCCTCATGGCTTCCCTTGACTAGGGGAGGGAGGTCCCTGACCTCCTTTGCTTCTCGGATGAGGCGATGCCCCACCTTGCTTCAGCTTGCCCTCTGCCATCCTTGGGCTGCAGCCACTGTCTAACCACTCCCAGTGAGATGAACCGGATACCACAGTTGAAAATGCAGAAATCACCACCTTCTCCATTGGTCTCACTGGGAACTGCAGACTGGAGCAGTTCCTATTCAGCCATCTTGCTCAAAACTCCCAGTCAAGGGTTTTCTAACCTTGTCTCGTTCTCCACTCCAACTTGTGTTGTCCTTTAAGGGCAGGAAGGGACTCTGCAAGTTTCTTAACTGACCGAGAAAGTCTCTTTCCAGAAGAAATGCAATTGTCTCTTTTGTTGTTGTTAGACAGGGTCTCACCCTGTTAGTTTATCACCCAGAATTCAGTGCACACTTTTTAATTCTACAACTTTCATTTGGTTTTGTACATGGTTTATATTTCTGTGTTAAGATTCCCTACTTTACTACTTATATCTATTTTTAAAATTTTAATAAAATAGAGAATTTGAAGTTTATATCTGATTATTTGAAGTTTATATCTGATTATTTAATATAATAGAGATTTTGAAGTTTATATCTGATTATTTCAATATCTTTGTTATCTTGGAATCTATTTACTGCTTTTTTGATTCATTGCGTGTAACACATTCTAGTTCCTTCTCATATCTAGTAATGTTGATTGAATGATCGACAATGAGGATTATATTAATTATTGAGTTTGATTATGTTCTCTTCCCATTATGTTTTCATAGCCAATAATGTTACTTGATGATCCTGCTAATGCTCTCATCCTTGGCTTTATATTTCTGCTATTTTTTCTTAGGGAAGATCTGGCTCAGTTTTGGTTTTTAGTTGCAATGTGTGTTCCATTCACCTAAAATGTTTCTGGAGACTTTATTTCATTTCCGTGGTGTCAACTGAATGCTATGGATGCTCATTAAGGTCTCTACCATCTGACTTGACTAAAACTGTAAAAGTTCCCAACACTATACAACCTTTATCTTCTTTTGCCTCTCACAGAAGCTGATGTCTGCTAGGACTCATGAAGACTTCATTATACTTGTGCATATTCCTCTCAACCAAGAACTTATAGAAAACCCCCACCGGACTTTTGGTGACTCTTTTCTGCTCAGCTATTATTTTCTGCAGCATCCTATTTCACAAACCCCAGCCACCTCGTCAGTCCCAATCTCCAGTATTAGTCCTTAACTCAGCACAGTGATACACTCTGATTGGCTTCCATTTCTCTGCACCAGTCTGAGAATGCCTCTAGGCAGAGAGATTAAACAAATATGGGGCTCTTTTTTATGTTTTTCCCTCTCTCATGCATCAAAGTTCTGCACTATGTTTTCAATATCGGAAAATAGTTTTTTGTAGCTTTAGAAATTCATATTATATAAGGTTTATATTATACATACCTAATAGCAGGAAATCAAACCCCACTTCAGTTACTCCAACATGGTCAGAGGCTTCAAAAATTTCTAGGAATTCCCATCTGGGAGTTGTGGCTCATGTCTGTAATCCCAGTACTTTTGGAGGCCAAGGAGGGCAGATTTATTGAAGTCAGGATTTCGAGAGCAACCTGACCAACACGGTGAAACTCCATCTCTACTAAAAATACAAAAAATTAGCCAGACACTTTGGCACATGCCTGTAGTCCCAGCTACTCAGGAATTTGAGGCAGCAGAATCTCTTGAACTCGGGAGGCAGAGGTTGCAGTGAGCCGAGATTTTACCACTCCACTCCTGCCTGGGTGACAGAGCGAGACTCAGTCTCAAAAAACAAATAAAAATAAAAATAAAAATTCTAGGAATTCCCAAAGATGCCACAGGGAAAAGTGTATGTGAATGAACTTGCAGAAAATTCTATTCCTATAAATTGTAATGTGTTTGACTCTGCCTACAATTATGTATTGTGATAGTCTTCTACAGATGTTGAATTATTGGAGTATTATAAAGGCAAGGGAGATGATGCATATAATTTTAAAATTCATTTAGTTATCTGAAAAAGTTGTACCATTAAAATAAAAAAAAAAAAGGACCTGCTCTTTAATAAGACAAGGATGTTAACTACATCCACTGAAATGCTTGGAAATGAAATCTGATTAACAGAAAAGACTTTAGTTTTCATAATAACACAAAAAACTAAAGATAGGTATGTTTTCAGTAGTGAACAATACTGCTTATTATATCAGTGGTAAAACTGAAATGAAAAACTTCCAAATACTATTTATTCTTATAAATCTATGTCATTGAATATACTTATTATTCAAAGTTAGTTTCAAGATATTTCTAGTATTAATTGAATTCTGATTCCATTACAGAAACAAAACTAACAAATAGCCCGTTGCAGTAATTAGATAACAGCTTGATGAATGCTTCCTCAGTTTAACAGTTTTCCAGAATAACAGTTTTAGTCATCCATATTTAATTTTTTTTCACCTATAATAATTCACATGTATTATAGGTGAAAAAAAATTGAATATGGATGACTAAAGACCATTTTACTGATTTTTGTTTGCTTTTAAAATTTAATTAGTCGATCATAAATGTTCTTCTATATGCCAAGCCTACCGACAAAAAATCAGTTAGCTGTCAAGTAGAGTTTATGTTACTGGAGCAATGTGAATTATTATTTTTGTATATGAGGAAAAAGTAACACAAATGGAAAACAGCTGTCAGGCATAATTCATATCATTATTGTTTAATGCAATATACAGAGATAGAAATCTTATAAAATATTAGTCTCACTAAAAATAGAAGCACAGTCATGGAATTTCTCTTAGTTCCTGACAGCACCAGGGGAGCCAACATAAAACTGTGTAATTGCCATGAAATTCTGGGTCATCCAGTTTTCACCGTGTCTCAGGAAGGATTTAAGAATGATCATATATTTGTGGGCAGTGATGTCAGAAGTTTCTTTTTTTCTTATAATCCAAATAATATAATTATTATGCAGTGCTTGAAAAGATCACATATTTAAAACCTTTAGTATATCATAAATCAATTACAAGATAAATTTCATAATCAGTCTTAAAGAATATCTGCTGTTTATGAGCTTGTTCTGATCTGGTCAACAAAGTACTTGTTAATTTCAAAATTTAATATTTTTCCCAAATGAGTCAATGGATCTCCACTCTTACAAAGCAAAAGGTGAGCAATGCTAATAAAGCTATGAACTGAATAGTCTTCCACTCTTCTAATGCCTTCTTAATCCTGAAGAACAAATCTATTTAAAGCACAATTTTACTTATTTTCCTACCTAACATCTGTCAATGGCTTCTGCATTTTAAAAAATAATTACAAAGAATAGTATCATGGCATGTGATTAAGATTTGACATGACTTGACCCTTGTCTGTTTCTCCAGGTTCACCCAAAACATCTCACTTTTCAACTTGATTCTGTGATTTTTTTTTTTTTTTTTTTTGAGATGGAGTCTATATCTGTTGCCCAGGCTGGAGTGCAATGGCATGATCTCGGCTCACGGCAACCTCAGCCTCCCAGGTTCAAGCGATTCTCCTGCCTCAGCCTCCCGAGTAGCTGGGATTACAGGACTGTGCCACCGCACCCAGTTAATTTTTATATTTTTAGTAGAGACAGGGATTTGCCATGTTGGCAGGGATGGTCTCAAAGTCCTGACTGCAGGTGATCCACCAGCCTTGGCCTCCCAAAGTGCTGACATTACAGCCGTGAGCCACCACACCCAGCCCACTTTGTGAATTTTAATAACAAAAATTTCTCACATTATGCTCCTCTGTCCTCAGAATCTGTGCATTAACACTCCTCCCCACCTGCCCACCACAAGCTATGTTTCTGTTATGACTTGCTTACTCATTTTCATTCTCTAAACTTCAAAATTTCAAACCATCATTTACTTTCAAGGGTCAAAGGAATTGTCTAAACTCCTTCTGCTCTCCATGATAAAATAAATAACCTATTTTTTTCTTCTCTCTCTGATATTTTTTTTTCAGAATGCTTATCTTAAAATCGAATATATACCATAATTTTTTGATTAACATACATCCCTCTCATTATAGTGGAAACTCCATAGGGCCAAGAACTATGATTGTTTTGATGGATCTCTCTATAGAATGTGTGGCAAGTGATAAGTGCTAATATTAGTTGGATAAATAAGTGAAGGTTTTATACTAATTCATGAGCCACAGATTAGCAGTGGCATAAAAGGGAATGTTTTTTGGCTAGCTATATCATCAGTAGAGTAAATGCAAATATTTTCATGTAACCATAAGGCAACTAATATCACACATATGGAGAATAGATATACTAATTTGCAAATAATTTGGTCTTGGTTTTATTCAGTTCATGATTTCTTCACACATTTTTAGTTGTTTAATTCATACAGAACTATCTACTCAATAAGGATTGACTACCGTATCTGCAATAATAGGTGCCCTGCTATGTCTTTCTTCCACATATTTTGTGGATCCTACTCCTGTTTTTAGTACCATGTAGACATGTAATGAATAGTTGATTTATCACATTGAGACAGATTTCATATCCCTGTATTTCAATATAAAAATAGTAAATACAACTGAGGAAAGTTATAAAAAACATACAAGCTGATTATCTCTTTCCTCATAGACAGAAAAATAGTTTATACTTTAAAATTGGCTTTAAATCAGTTGCTTGGGCACTTTGCAGACACAGATATATAAATAGTGCCTTGAGCATCCCCTTTGCAGTGACTCTTCTGAAGGTGGTGAGGGAGAGGAGAAGATGGGTGGGCAAGGAGCATCATTTTCAGGCTACTACTTAATAATTTCTGTTTTGATTTGTGGTTATTTGTTGGGGAGAAGTAATTCATGACAATCGGCAACCAGGCTTCAGAGGGACATATGAGGTCTGTTTTGAAGGAGTGTGTGATGAGAAAATGGTAGACATATGATGATAAGGAAAAATCGAGTCTCTGCCTAAGAAAGTAATTTTAATGTTGAGCTATACATTTTGTGCTGGTACAGATGCCTAAGAAGAGCATAGAATCTAAAACTAAAATCATATTACATGTACAGAAAATCAGAGAATTACATTAATTTTAATTAAGACATTTCCATTTTTTCTTTGTTCTATAATCTATCAGATCAGTTTCCATATGGGTTTAAAAATTATAACAACTGCAATAATTAAATATCCTACATTTTACATAATAAGGATCCTACTTAAAATTTCATGATATTCAAAGTGGCATCTCTGTCAGAGTAATTTTCTCTCAAAAAGCAGAAAGATTATTGTCAGGAACATTTTACTTGGTTGAAAATGAGAAAATGAAAAGTGCAATTATCTTTCCTTACTTCAAATTAAACTACCATAGGTATAAAATTGTCAATTAGATAAATAACTATAGTTTAGGAATTACATTTTGGAGACCATAAAATACCTAGTGTCATTAAATTGAGTTCAATTTATTGCCATAAATTAAACAGTAAGTTTTTTCTTTTGTCAGACAAGATTATTTTCTTTACTCAAAAATATTTAGAACAAAATATATATTTTTCCAATTCTACATTTTTGTCTTATATAGTAACTAATTTTTTACTAACATATGGTACCAGGATAATAAAATATGTGAAGTGGGAAATGTTTGTCTGTGTCTTCAGTTCTCTATCCCAAATCCCCTCATGGTATCTAGGCTTGACTTTTAATCATTCCGTTCTCAGTTTCTTCTCTCTCTTCTCACAACAAACTTACTCCAAGAAAATAATTTTCTGTCAGTCATGTATTCTTTAGTATGTGTTTTCTTCTTTCTTCTCTCTCTCTCTCTTTCCTAGAAGTGATTTACATGCAATATCTCAACTGGTTTTTGTTGGTTGAATATAAACCTAGTGGGCCAACGATTCTTCCTTAAAATTAAGCTGCTCCATGAGCAACTTACACTTAGTTAAAACTTTTAAAACTCTCAGCATGCTGTACCCCAAAGTGTCTGAAAATACCCAGATGTGTAGGCACATTTTTCTGGATTCTCAGCACCAAGTAATATGGTGGTATGTGGGCGTGCATATCTGTGTGTGTGCATGTGTATGCAAATCTTTGTATACTCAGGTGAATTAGACTTACACTGGCAGCTTTCAGCCCAGGCTCTCTCTTCCTTTTTGACACATATATAACCCGACATTTTCTTGCATACTGTCTTTTTTCATAATAAGAATTTTACACTTGGGGAAATATACAATGAGCTCATTCTTACATTTTTAAATTTCCAGTCAATGATGGGCCCTTCAGTTTTTAAAAGAAGAAAATGCTTCTTTCTGTTTTCCTCTTTCTGGGCATTAAAGTGAACTTTATCATACAAATTGTGACTACTTGTAGAATAAGAAAAATTGTGTTGGAAATACCACATTATTTGAGATAAGATATTAACACTTATTAGAAATTAAGTTCATATTAAATATGAGATTCTGTGATAGATAGTGAACTTTTAGTCTTTGGTCTTTAATTTGGTTTCATTGCTTGCATAATATTTCATGTTCTTTTCTCTCTTAAAAGAAATTACCTTGCATCTAAGTCTTTAATTGCAGAAAATATATCTATTTTCTACATTTGTGTATCCATTAGAAATATATGCAATCTTACTTCAGACCTAGAAAGATATAGACTGTTTACTGTTCAAATGTTTTACTTAACTTGACATCTCCTATAAGCAGCTAGCATAAAATCTCTTTTCAATAAATATTTAAGAATCAAATTATTGAGAGATGAGGCTTTTATAGGTTTAAAATATAGTGTTCATCTAGTAAATGAAACATATGTGAGCCAAGTGATGATAAACCAAATTTATGAGCATTTAGCTCTGAAATGTGATTTTACACTTAAATTAGTTAATTCAAAAGCCTTCAACAAGTGGCACTGATCACCCACTAAAGGATTAGCATGTAAAAAAGGAGTAAGACCTGAACTATGACCTAATGGATCTTCAACCTAATAAGATTTTTAAAAAGTTAATACACTACTATTATAAAATTATATGCCACATAAAATCTAGAATAGTGTAATATGGGTATTCAGGGGTGATAAAAGAATATCTTAAGTTGGCTTTGACACTTAAGATATTTGAAGTATTTTCTCTTGATGATATTTCAGTTATGTTTTTTAAATATCCCTATTTTTTCCTGACTTTCAAAAACAAAAAAAGACATCTCATTATATTTGAGTTGAGATGAGCAGAAAACCACATATTTGGTAAAACACACCCTTTATTCACAGTTCAGAAACATTTGAACATAATGTCAAAATAGTTTCAACATGTAATCAATGTACATTATTAATGAGATATTATATGTTCAATTTTCTATTAAGCCTTTGAAACCCAAAACCATGTATTTTACACTTGCAACACTCCTCAATTTGGTATGCTCAATAACTACATGTGGGTGATAGAAAATATTGGACAACATAGCACTATATAGAGTAAATATTTATTAATTTGTTTGTGTTTTCCAGAAGTCATAAATAACTAGAGTTTAAAATATGCTACAATCTTTTTGTTTTTGTTAATTTACATTAATGACTAGTAATGTTTTCTGCTAGGCTCTTCAGCTATAAAAGTTTTATGGCCTTTATGAATTTCCTAGGTACTTTTAAAACTGTTATATAAAAACCTTGTTTTTGTTTAGTCAATTATGATTTAAATTGTACTTCAATTTTTTAGTATTCTAGTTTTTCCTTTGATTTCTTTTTTGGTCTAGAGTATTTAGATATGTGATTTTTAAATTTTCAACTATTTAAGGGTATTTTATTTATTTATTTTTAACTTTCAGTTTAAATCCATTGTGTTCTAGAACTTATACTTTCTATGATTTCAATCCATTTAAATGTATTAAGACTCGTTTAATGGCTTAGTATATATTCTGTCCTGTAGAGTAGTCCATGTGCAACTGTGAAAAATGTGCATTTGGTAGTTTGGAGAATTCTACATATGTCAGTTAGGTCAAGTTAATTTATAGCATTGCCCGGTCTTCTACATCTTCTTGACTTATTGTCTAATTATCATATCAATAATTGTGAGGTAGTCAACCACTGTGGCTCACAGCTGTTGTCCTAGTTTCTACTGTTTGATCCTAGGAGATAGAGGTTCCAGTGAGCTGTGATTGTGCCACTGCACTCTCCAGTCTAGGTTTACAGAGTGGAGTGAGACCCTGTCTCTAAATAATGATAATTGCCTCTAAATAATAGTAATGTTATCATTATTATTCTGAGAATTGAAATATCCATCTCCTATTGTGGGACTGTCTATTTCTCTTTTCCATTCTGCAAGTTGTTGATTTATCTATTTTGAATCTCTTTTTAAATGTGTATACTTTTATAACTTTTATATATACCTGATTTGTGACTATTTTATCATTATGGTATATCCCTCTTTGTCAATAGGAATATTTGTCTTAAGTCTATTTAGTCGACAGTAATATTATATAATTACTCTTCTGTTTGAGATTTACATAGTTTTTCTTTTTACACTCAATCTATTTTGTTATTGAATTGAAGTTAATTGTTTTACCTAACAGCGTATAGTTAAATCTTGGAATTTTATTCAATTTAACAATCTGTGCTTTTTAATTGAGGTGTCTAAGCCATTCACGTTAGTGTAATTATTTATATAAGTAGATTTATGTTTGTCATTTTGCTGTATGTTTTCTATATATCTCCTTTCTTGTCCTTCTGTTCTTACTTGATAAACTTGATAAATCTTTCGTGATAAATAATTTTAAGAATATCATTATAATTATTCTGCTATTCACTTTAACTGTATATTTTGGAGGTTTCTTTATTGGGTGATTGAGGGATAATAATAGACATTTTAACTTATCACAGACTACTTCAGATTAATACTACCTTAATTCTAGTTAAATATGGAAACCTGTCGAAATACAGGTCTGTTCCTTCCCTCTGCTTTTGGATATTATTGCCACATATACTAATCTTTTTTTTTTTTTTTTTTGAGACGGAGTCTCGCTCTATCGCCCAGGCTGCAGTGCAGTGGCCAGATCTCAGCTCACTGCAAGCTCCGCCTCCTGGGTTTACACCATTCTCCTGCCTCAGCCTCCCGAGTAGCTGGGACTACAGGCGCCCGCCACCTCGCCCGGCTAGTTTTTTGTATTTGTTAGTAGAGACGGGGTTTCACGGTGTTAGCCAGGATGGTCTCCATCTCCTGACCTCGTGATCCACCCGTCTCGGCCTCCCAAAGTGCTGGGATTACAGGTTTGAGCCACCGCGCCTGGCCACATATACTAATCTTTATATGATATGCACCTAATACTATTTTGTCACAATTAGTCACTTATGCTACCTTGTATTTTTAAAGTGTTAAGACAGTAAGTGATTTAAAAATCATTTAAATGGGTGTGTTGGGTGCATGCGGTGGCTCATGCCTGTAATCCCAGCACTTTGGGAGGCCAAGGCAGGCAGATCACCTGAGGTCAAGAGTTCGAAATCAGCCTGACCAACATGGTGAAACCCTGTCTTTACTAAAAACATAAAATTAGCTGGGCGTGGTGGTGCATGCCTGTAATCCTAGGGAGGCTGAGGCAGGAGAATCACTTGAACTCTGGAGGCAGAGGTTGCCAGCCTGGGCAACAAGAGTGAAATTTCATTAAAAAAATTAGAATATTTCATACTAACCCGTATGTTTACCATTTCTGGTGCCCATTCATATCCTCCTTTTGAAACTGAGTTATAATCTGAAGTCATTATGTCTCATTTTATAAGACTTCATTTGGTGTTTTGGTGGTCTATTAGTAATGAAATCTTTCAGTCTATATGTGACAATGCCTTTATTTTACCTTCATGTTTAAAGATTGTAGATATTTTTGTTGGATATTTTATACACACACACACACACACACATATGCACACACACATATAGATGCATGTATATATGTTTGTTTATCCTTGGTTCTCAGATTTTGGGATTTTTTTCATTTTTTTTCTTCCAGCACTTTAAGTATGTCATTCCACTGCCTTCTGGCCTCTGCTTTACTTAGAGCAAAAGTCGGCTATTAATTTCACTGATGCTCTCCTGTGCTTAATGAGCCCATTTTTCTCTTGCTGCTTTCAAGATTTTGTATTTATCTTTGGTCTTCTACAGTTGACTATCATATGTCTGTGTGTGGTTCTTTGATGTGTAGATTGTTCTTAATCAAATTAAGGAAGTCTTCAGTCATTATTTCTCCTGATTTTTTCTCCCTTTCTCTACCTTCTCTCTTTATCTAATTCTCCTGACACATATATTGGTACATTTTATTGTTGCTGCACAGTTCTCTGAGGCTGTCCTTATTTTTCTTCAATCCTTTCTATTTCTGTTCTTCAGATTGTATAATTTCTATTTATTTGTCTTCAAGTTCACTGATTTTTTGTTTCCTGTCAATTCAAATTGAGACTCTCTCATGAATAATTTTTGTATTTATTGTTGCTATATTATAGCTGTATATTTTGGGGGTATATGGAATTTTGATAAATGTAGACAATATGTAATGATTAAATCAGGGTAATTAAATGTCCATCACTTCTAACGTTTATCTTTCTTTGAGTTGTGGACATTACAATTTTTCTGTTATAGCTGAATTGAAGAATACAATAAATTATTGTTAACTATAATTCTATTAATATTAGTATACTTTTCAACTTGAGAAATTCCATTTTATTATTTTTCATAATTTTTATCTTTTTTTATTTAATTATTTAAACTTGGTTTCTCTTAGTTTTTAAAATGCATTTATAGCAGCTGTTTAGCAATGTCATCTATTGTCTATTAAATTCACAATATGAAGGCCACTCAGAAATTGATTCCATGAACAATTTTTATTTTTTATTTTTATTTTTTATTTTTTATTATACTTTAAGTTCTAGGGTACATGTGCATAACGTGCAGGTTTGTTACATATGTATACATGTGCCATGTTGGTGTGCTGCACCCATCAACGCGTCAGCACCCATCAATTCATCATTTATATCAGGCATAACTCCCCAATGCAATCCCTCCCCCCTCCCCCCTCCCCATGACAGGCCCCATTGTGTGATGTTCCCCTTCCCGAGTCCAAGTGAGCTCATTGTTCCTAGAGTATGGGTTACACTTTCCTGTTTGTTTGTAAACTGAGTATTTTAGATAACATGTTGTAGCAACTGTGGATTTGATTTCCCCACTGATACCGGTTTTTGTTGTTTTGTCTTTATTTCTTTGTCTAGTAATTTGTTAGACTAAATTTATGAAATTAATATTTCTTGAAGTGGGTTACTGCTGATATACTTGTTCAGATTTTTGAAAAAAACACTTTTTTTTTTTTTTTTTTTAAGCCTGGCTTCATATATGTCACCCCACTGTGTTTTTAAATTAGTAGTTAGTTCGATAGGGATTTGTGGTTAACCATTACAAGCTAGCAAGGCTTCTTTCTACAAGATCTGTTAGGGAAAGCGTTGAGAATTCAGACCATTTTTAAGTCTTCTTAGCTGTTACTTTCCACTGGGCCCTTTTGAATCTTGTATTCACATGTGAACACCCAGGATTGGCCAGGAATATGAGTCTGACTTAGGCTTTCTCCATTCTTGGTTGTACATATACACAGACTGAGATAGGCATATGCTTTTCCCAGTCATGAAACTCTTGATGATTAGAGCTGTTGGCCTCCTCACTTTCTGGCCTCAAAGTTGTCAATTCCAGCAACAATGGCACTGGGCATGGGTGTAATACACCACTTCAATCAGGTGTGTCTACTTCCAAACAACAGAAAAATTATTCCTATGGCCTTCTGAGTCCTTACAGCACCTCCACATCAGGATAAAGAAAATGTGGTATATATACACCATAGAATATGACTCAGAAAAAACAAATGAAATAATGTATTTTTCAACTTGGATGGGGCTGGAGGCCATTATTCTAAGTAAGGTAACTCAGGAATGGAAAACCAAATAGCGTATGCTTCACTTATAAGCAGGAACTAAGCAGTAAGTATGCAAAAGCACACAGATTGGTATAATGAATACTGGAAACTCAGAAGCAGAGAGGGTGGGAGGAGGATGAGAGATAAAAAGCTACATAGTGGGTACAATGTACACTACTTGGGTAATGGGCACACGAAAACCTCTGACTTCACTACTACGAAATTTACCCATGTAACCAAAAACCATTTGTACCCCTAAAGCTATTGAAATTTAAAGAATTTAAAAAAAAATAAATTTTAACAAGGATCTAAAAAACTATATCAATCTTGTACATCTTTTACAACCTGATTTTCTCAATCAGTTTGGTTTAGAGATTTTTTTCCAGGTTCATACAGACAGATCTAGACAATTTGTTGCCATGCAGTAATGCATTGTATGAATAAACCACAGCTTATCTGTTAAGAAAAAAGAACCTCCATGTCAATGAAACTGAACAGTGAAGAAAAGGCAGAGATGGGAGCAGCTTTGAAACAGAATGCCACCAATTCAACTGTTCTTACCCAAAGTTCAGCAGTTTTTCAAGCATAAATACTTCTTAGAATGTTGTGTGCCTTGGTAAATTCCACGGAAATTAAATTATTGATTTTGTCAATTTTTCCAGCTTCTGGACAAAGGCTTTGCCAGTCTCTTCACTGGGACATAGCTAGATGTGGCACTCATTGCTTTTTTCTTGTGTGTAACATAATGTACATTATGTTTTCAAAGTTGATTTTTTAGGAATAATGTGAGCCCTAGAATGATGCTATGTTTTTCCAGAGACTACTTGCTTTTCTTCTCTCAGTTGCCCAGGTACAATAGCACTCTGGATGAAAATGAGCTGAGTTGCTTTGATATCTTGCTTGTAACCCAAGTGTACACCAAGGTTGGAGTGCTTTACCACTGTTTTCTCCCGCCCTCACTTCTTTGTCAGAACAAATTTTGTTGTCTTAAATCTTTGATAGAAGCAAAAGTGCTGCTCATCCTCTGGGGTTCCTACCATTCATTCTTGGAAATCATCTAATTTTCAAGGGTAAAACGTGGCCCCAAACATTGCACTGAAATTCACGACCTTTTTATGGAACAGTTGTTTTCAATTACTTAATATCATTATTAAGCATTTGTTGTTGTTGTTGTTTAATTTTAGTCATTTTCATTTTAAGCAGTATGTTTCTCTTTTTAATTCAATTTTCTTTTGTATGTTTGCTATTTAGGTTATTATTTGATTTGAATGTTAGGCATCTAGTGTTTTATTCTACTAATAACTCTCTGTGCACTTGTAATGATTATAGTTAACATATTTATCCAATGGTGATGTCTAAGAAAAGAAACGGTGGTCTCCACCAGAATTGTTCTTATTCTTATTCTTATTCTTATTCTTATTCTTATTCTTATTCAGAAGGAGTATGCTCTGTCACCCAGGCTGGAGTGCAGTGGCATGATCTCAGCTCGCTGCAACCTCCACTTCCCCAGTTCAAGCAATTCTCCTGTCTCAGCCTCCTCAGTAGCTGGGACTACAGGCACATAACACCAAGCCTGGCTAATTTTTGTATTTTTAGTAGAGATGTGATTTCACCATATTGGTCAGTCTAATCTCAAACTCCTGACCTCAAATGATCCACCTACCTCAGCCTCCCAAAGTGCTGGGATTACAGGCGTGAGTGACCGTGCCCAGCCTCGCCTGGAATTATTTTAACTGCTCTTGAAATCTATCTATTTTCTACTGTCTAGAGGACTACATTGTTTTAATCTGGACTTGTAGAAAATGTAATTACACTAACATTTTCAAAAATATTTCTTGGATTTTGCCTTTAAGTTTGCTCTCACATCTGTTACAGCTCTATTTTGCTTCATATGTTTCACTGATCTCAAGTTTCCTAGTAGTCCTTTCATATACTGATTATCTTGTTTCAAAAGAATTAAACATGTAGATAATCATTCTCTATACAGCCAAATTTTCATCCATGCATGAAAGCAATAGTGAGATAATTTTACATATGCAATGATGTGAAGAAAAAAAAAGTACCCTTGAGTTCCTCAATAATAAATATAGCTGTTAACATGCTTAACAAACATATTGTATGTGGAAGAATTTATTCAAATATTTTTTTCAATTCAGTGATGAACTGTATATTTTTATCTCTGTCATTAAATATTTTTCCAAATTGTATTTTAATGACTATGTCGAATCAAGGTGCATAGATACATCACAATATACTTAACTATTAATTTATAAGCCAAGATAAAGGAGTAGCTAAGCATGTTGGCTCCAGGGACCTATTTGCCTAGTGTTGTATCCCAGCTCTGAAAGTTAGTAAAAATATGAGTTAGTGGGTAAGTAACTTAGATTCTCTGTTCTTCTTATAAGAATATCTACTTCATAGTGTTACGAGAACTAAATAAGTGAATACATGTAAAGTTCACAGAAAAGTGCCTGGCAACTAAGAAATAATAATGTTAAGCTTTTCATTTTTCATTAAGCATATTGCTGCCCTTAGGCTATCAAATTAGATTATCTCATTCTTATAGTATCTAGTAGAAATTTCTTAAAATTTCTAGACCTTGAATGGCGTTCTTCCTTAGTGCTTATGCTGATTTCTTTCCTATTTTTTTTAACATTATTTTGGCCATTACAATGAAAAATGTTAAATGTGTGTGTGTGTTCATATCACCATCTCATCTGAAAGTCCGCCTTAACCTAGCTTGTATTTAAATAAATAGTTCACCATTTTTTAAATGTCCTATCATTTCCCACTGTTATTTTTAGAATTCAATGAGATTTTTATTTTAAATAGGTCATCAGTATATCTCCTTCATTAATAGGCATGTGCTTATTTTCAATTGTGACACAAATTGTGATCTTACATGCACATTTTCACTGAGGCTTTTCTTTAGAAAATGTTAGACTGGGGTAGAATGCAGTACGTTGTACTAGGTTGAAGTGAAGAAATTTATCCACCCAGTTGCAAGTTGCACCCAATTGCAGGCAAAATATTAATTGTGGGACCCTCAGTTCCTACTAAAATTATATTGCCTTTTTTGAAAGCAAAAGGAGGTTTGTAATATATAATGTACATTATTAAAATTGAGAAATGAATTTCATGAAGAAGGAAAACATTAACTAGAAATCTTCTTCCATTCAGATGAAACATGATCCTTGACATTTAAAATGTTTTTTCTATCATATTATGTCATATTATTTTATTCATTCATCCTGTCTATAATTGTTTGTCATTGTTTATCAGGCATGTACTAGATACCAGACCCTTTTATTGGTATTAGGGAGTGGTATTGGGTAAAATTGATCTTCCAACAATGCACAGAATAAAAAAAAAAAAAAAAAAAAAAAAAAAAAACTATAATGAGAATATTTGTAAAACCCAAGGTCAACCTTTCTCTATTACTAGGTAGAGAGATAACATGTAAGATTTTGTCTGAAAACAGATACATAGGATTTTATGGGATATTTTCACCATTCATGATAACAAGAGGAAAAATATTGAAGATCAAGGATTTTTGCAGTATAGATTTTCTGATATATATATATATAACGCAACATCCAGAAGATTCAAGATTAAAATGAAATGTCAAGTCGGGGGACAGGCGTGAATCTGGATATATCCATAAACTTACGTATAATAGATTAATCATTAAAGTTAGAAAATCATCATAGATAACTTCTGTCCCCGAAAGAACTACTACTTACTATGCCATTTTGCTATTCTACAAGTAATTTCATTCACTTTATCTGGCATATCTAAGCACAGAATTACCAGAATAATATCCTGATTGGAAGTGAAAATGCAAGCATCTTAAGATGTGATACATTAAAACGAAAATTTCATCTTTCAAGAGAAAGGTGAAAGAGATATACAATTAAAATAGTTATAGGTTTCAGTGAAATCCTGGAAATAAGCTGAAAAGTGATGAAAAATAAGGCAAGTAATCCAGGTTTTTATTCTGGGTCTGGCACAACTAGATATGCAATCTTAATAAGTCACTTAACATTTCATTTCAAGACTGCATGGTTTTACTTATTAAAAAGAATTGTGATTAGACAACCTATGTGGCCACTTCTTCTGCCTCTAAAACTCTAAATACGGTCTTTCTCATCTTCTCAAAATTGTCCTCCAGCAGACACAATGTAAGTATTCCAGATTTAACTTTTAAAATTATCTTTTTGCACAAAAAGTAACTCTGTGAGATAATAGATATATTAGTCTGTTTTATCATAGTAACAGTTTTACCATTTATATATATCAACCTAATATTATGTTATAAACCTCAAACATACACAGTAAAATTTCTTTTTAAAAATAATCAAGATACTAGATACCTAATGAATTAATATATTGTAGAAGATAGCATTTAACAGAAGAGATTTTAATAGAACTCTGATATCTGCTAATTTGAGCCATGTATAATCTGAATTTTACGTTCTATATACTTGAAAAATTTTCTTAATGAATATGGGCCATGGTATTTTGTGGCACACAAAATAATTATACTGATTGAAATATTCATCAAATTATAATGGTAAGAAACTCATTAAATGTAAATATCCAAATATATATACTCAAAGTCCCTAGGCTATATTTACCCTTTTCCTCTTTAGGTCCCTTTCCTCTTTAAGCGATAACATTAAGTCACATACCTGGAATTATTATTTATTTACCAATAATCTAAACTTTGACTTTTCCCTAAATTATATGAGATCGAAAAACATTTCTCAGAAGATATAGTATGGAGCTAAGTCTTCAAAAATTAGTAGAGGTTAACCAAAGAAGAGAGGGCTCTGAAGCAGAAGAATCCGAATTTGCAAAGTGGTAGAAAAAAAACCACTATTATTAAAACTAAATTTAAAGAATCGATGTTATATGGGGTTTTCCAAAAAACTAAATACAAGTTATGGAAAACAGTTAAACACTGAATTAAAGTTCTTGCAAAATGCAAGTTAGGTTACCAGCTCATTTGTAAAACATACAGATTTAAAATTGTCGTGATTTAATTAAAATGATTTTGTACTTCCTGACTATATTTTCTTAAATGTGTACAAATTCTGTGCAGAAGTACACTTTTAATATCATCCTTAAATAAATCTTAGTCATCATTCCTGATCATACTATAGATGTTGCTCTTACTGGCTTGAATTCAAACACGTGTGATTAGTCAACAACCAGTTCATTGCCAACCTTAATGTTCATTAACTTAACCTCATTTTTTAAAATGAAAAACACCACCTACTCTGCTGCCAGGAAACTGACTCAATCTCATTTATATCATGTATTCCTTTTAATTGGTCTTCTCTCTCTAGATAGATGCCTGTGACCCAAGCAGTAAATGCCCTGAGCCTACTCCTTCAGGTCATAACCCTTTGATAACTTATTTCTTGAAACAATATACCCAAGTACAACAAGGCTTATTGCTTAAGCACATGTACACCTATATGTTTATTCACTTGGTTCTACCCAGGGAATCAGATTTTACTACTTTTCTGGTCAAAACACACCAACGAGATTTTATGACACTTAAAACGACATGCATATTATTTCCCTGGCTCTTAAAACTCAAATGGCTACTAGGTGCATCTGATCCTTTACCACAGGGCTTCTGGCTTTCTTGAAGTTCTCCAAACACATTGCAGCCTAGGGCGTATTCACTTTCTACTCTCTGCCTGGATGCTCTTTTCTCAGATATTCGTTGGATCCATTCTCTTACTTCATTTAAACCTCAAATTCAATGCTAGTTCCTCAGAACTAACCTTTGCTAACCACACTATCTGAAATAGTGAGTCTCTTTCCAGTCTTTCTGAGTCTCTTCCAGAGGCTCCTTCTGAGTCTTTTTCCAGTCTTATTTGTTCTGCTTCATTTTTCTTAGAATTTGTCACAATCTGATATTGTGTTTGATCCTTTGTATATTGCCTCTAATCCTCACTGAAATATAATATACTCTATGAAGGAAGACACTGATTTGTTCAATAGTCTAGCTTCAGTGCTTAAAACTGTGCCTTATATGACTACACGGTAAGAATTCAATAAATAATTGTTGAGTGAATATTTGAATTTAATGACCTTCAACAGGAAACAATATTCTGAGTGAAGTAGCAGAGCAATTAAGAGAATTTTGCTAAGGAGAGGTTAAGAATGACTGGGAAGGGGTAATGACTGAACAGGACCTCTTAAAATTAAGGAATCAGGCTAATGAAAGTAAAGAAAAATATTCATAAAAAAGCCATGAGTCAGGCTGACTACACACTTTAGCTTTCCATCATCAGAGGAAGCATCTCTGCTCTGTTAATTCCTTTACCCAATGATCTTACACACATATTCCATTCTTTCATTTTATTTCAGTTCATCCATATTATATTTATTTTAATTTATTAATATTTATTTCATTTTTCAATTTATTCATATTATATTTGGACTCCAAATTTGGTTTATGAAACAATATTCATGCATCATTTTATATGTTATGATTAGTGTGATATGTTTTCAATTTTAAAATCCTAGTGAGAAAGACATATCTGAAAACATATTTTAATGAGAAATAATGAACCATATATATACATTTTAGGTATTTTATTTATATTTTAATGGCATAGTATACTATTCATCATAATATTTCTATTCTTTTAAATATACATATTTTGTTTTATAAAATTTAGATGGTATCATTTGCATAATTCCTTAAATGTGTTAAAAATTAGCAAATTGCATATTTATTAAGAGTGAATTTTATGTGATACCTTGGTACCTTTATAAATCACTTTGAAAAATTAATACTCATGCTTGGTATTCGATCATTACATCAGAATTCTGAGATCATTTTCTTCTTGAATCTTGTACACAGTTTGACTGTTTGCACAGACATACACGGAAATATAGATTACATTTCTCAAAAATGTCAGTTAAAACAAATTTTTACTATTTCCCTAGTGTGAATTGTGCCAGAAATTGGGTGGTTTGCTTATTAAGTTCTGGTTTCCTCTGGATGGCTGTACTCTGGCTACTAGGACCTGATTTCTGAAAGAGAAAACTATTTAAACTAATTCGACTAAAGCCTTACTTTCTTCAACTGATTTTTCTCTCCAAACTGTCTTTCTCTGCTCATACACCGGTGAACTGCTTGTCCTGATGTAGCATTTCCAGGCATCAGCTATTCAGTATTTTGTCTCTTAGTTCAAATTCTCACTCACAGGAATCTCACTGACTGCTGGCTAAAGGAGGAGGAGAAATCACAAGCACATCAATTGCTCCCTCCTGATCCAATCAGTTTGTGTCTTGATTGTGGCTTCCTATGGCCTCTTAAGCAACATCTTCAACACAGCAACGTCATGAGGGCTGGCAGACACTCCAACTGTGTCTACTCAGAGATGAGTAAGCCAAGTTAGAGTTAAAAATATTATTTTCAGGCACAGTGAGAGAATTTGCCCTCAATCAACATGGACTACCTTTACATAGAGAAATAAATTTTAGAATTTTTTTATTTCTAAATAAAATAAAATATTTAATATGGCTTATTAAATCAATGGAAAATAGGATCTAATAACAAAGCATTGTCTATTCCAGCTGAACAAAAGCTTTAAAACTACAAAATTTTTGTAGCACTTATGACTTATAGCACAAATTTTACATTTCCCATACTGTAATTACAATATTTATCTAATTTGTCTGTATAGTTTTACAAATTTACTACCTTCTATTTTGTAAAAAGTATTATATATTACGCTCATTTTTTTCTAGAAAATGTTGTTGGAATAAGTACCTGGTTATTAATGTACTCATCATGACATGTGTATGGTGACTATTTACATGTCATTCCTTTGCCTGGTAAATAATTCTCACTTCTTCCTTTCACACTGTGGTAGGTAATCTTTTTTTAGGAAACAGAGTCTGTAATAGTAAGAAGTAAATTTTCTTCCACTTATATTTATATGTGATTTAATTAGGCTCATAAACAATCGTGAGATTTATAGGATGCATCACATCAACTAAGCAAACTGCAGAGTCCCCTGGCTCATTTAAGAATGATTTTTAGTATATCATCATGATTCAAATTAATGTAAAAAAACTACTAAGAAAAGAAATCACTGCTGCAAGAAAAGGAGTGCTTATTTAGACAATAATCAGTACTAAAAAGAAAGAAAAATCAAAGATAAATTACACAGGTATATCTGAGATCTTTGAAATGAGAGAAGAAAAATGAATATCTTATGAGATGAATATAGGACATATTAAAGGGCAGTTTAATAAAACATATTAGAAATGGTCTTAAAAAATTTTTACCTAAAATATGAATATTTTAAACAATAACTCTAAACATATTTTTGTATAGATTTTTTTCCTGCACTGAAATAAATTCTCTCCTTCATCCTCTTTATCTTTCTAATAAAAAAGGAAACAAACAAAAAAAAAGTAAAACCATTTTTTTTTCTTTTCTTTTGGTTTAGCAGTAAAACATGCATATTTTGTGGTTAAGTGACCTAAAAAATAGGAAATTATTACTAAAATGGATGTAATGGAGACAAAAGTCTTTTCAGTTTGTCTTATTCATCTTTCTCACTAAATAGGCACTCACAAGTTCCAATATTAGATGGAAACCTATTCAAAATATATGTAGATTGGTTTCAGAGGGCATAGAATAGTAGTTGATAGGTGAGCATCATCAGAATTCAAGCAAACCTGTACTAGAATCCAACTTTTATACTCTCTGGGACTGTGACCTTACTCAAGTTACTAACTCTTGCAAGCCCATGTTTTCCCAACTGTAAAAAGGAAATTATAATGAACCAAATATCAAAAGTTAATTAGAAAATTAAACAAGATAATGCATGTGTGAAAGATTGATTACAAAAATAATTGTGATTTTTTCACTCCATCCTGTATCCTCTATAGTGTGATTTTGAAACTCCTCTCATGAGGCTGTGTTGTCTCTTTCCCTCACCTTGAGTGCGCCAATACACTGCGGCAAAAGTAACTGAGTGCTACTTTTGAGGTTTTGCATAAAAAGTCTTGTAGACTTCTTTCTCTTGAAACCTGACTATCGTTAGCGTAAGCCCATGTTAGACTACTGGATAATGAGAGAAGATTTGCTCAGTCATTCACATCACCCCAGTTGATATCCAACCAATGGCAAAACATGTTCAAAAGGCCATCTTAAAACTGCCAGTTCCTGGATGACCACTAGGTGACTGCAGAGTATGTCTACTATAGACGGTAGCATGAGCTCACCCAGACTCTGGTGTGAATTCTGAGGTGAGGAACCATCCAGTTGAAACTATCTCAAATTGTACATTAACAGAATTGTACACTACTACTAAATGAGTCTATGAGTCAATTGCCATTGTTTTAAGGCCCAAAGATCAGGGTTATCTGTTATGCAGCAATAGCTAATTGATAAAGAAATAGAAGTACTCAGAACAGTGTATGACACATATTAAAAATGCAAATATTCCACGTAATACTATCAGAAGTTAAAATTTGTCTTTCAGTTGTTTTCCTAATGAGTAAGAAATGCAAACTTTTTAAATTAATATTTACTAAAAAGTCAACACACACACTTTGGGAGGCTGAGGTGGGTGGTTCACAAGGACAGGAGATCGAGACCATCCTGGCTAACATGGTGAAACCCTGCCTCTACTAAAAATACAAAAACAAAATTAGCTGGGCGTGGTGGCAGGTGCCTGTTGTCCCAGCTTCTTGAGAGGCTGAGGCGGGAGAACGGTGTGAACTCGGGAGGTGGAGTTTGCAGTGAGCCGAGATTGCACCACTGCACTCCAACCTGGGTGACAGAGTGAGAGACTCCATCTCAAAAAAAAAAAAAGAAAAAAAAAAAATAGTTAACGCACAAAAATAAAAATAAAAGTTTCTTAAAATTTGTCTTGTACTTCATTAGAAATCTCTTTATATCTCTTTATCTTGTTATACATTAGTAAAGTAATTGTTCGCAAAGCTTTCTTTTTGGTGTGCACATTTTTAATCTGCAATGCTGCATTTATTTAATTGAAGTTATTTTTTATGTCTGGATTAACATTCTTACTTCTCTGGGTAAAGCTTCCATATCCTTTCATCTCAGATGATACTTTAACATATCACCCTGACAAACACATATGGTAAATAACTTCTATTTAGTCCTTCATATCAACTAAGAACTTTTAGTTTTCAGTCATTTCATGAGTAAGTAGATATCCCAGGGGACCAATTACCAAAGGGGGAAAACAAAAAAAGGATAGATTCTGGAACAATAATCTACTCTTCAAAGTTCACCTCATAGAAAACTTCAGATAATGTCAAAGCCTCTTCAAAGAACTGAAAGTAAAATTAATCCTTAAATTGAAAAAATCTGACATTTAACTAAAGTTAAAAGTGAAAAAATTTCCCAAGTTTTATAAACTACATGTGTCATTCGTGATTCTTAGGGCTCCTTGTCCTCAACTAACTTGGTTAATTGATTATGAAACTAAATGCAATGTTGACAATCTTTTCAACAATAAGTTAACTCCTACTGTCCTGTTTGAGTCATTTCAATGTTTACTATTCACGCTACATGTTCATTGACATCCCTGAGGACCTATTTTAAGATGAGAATTATATGTGTGTGTGTGTGTATATATATATATATAGGAAATAAAAAGAGAACAGAGAAAAATATGTCAAAAGATATCTTCAAACTTACTGTTAGAAAAGGACTCTTATAATTTTCTGCCACCTTGACTTTTCTGTTTATAAAAATAACATAAGCAGCACATAGTGGCATTTATCCTGAAGGACTATAAAATTAGCATAACTTGTATCAATCATAATTAAATAAGTGAAGATATATAATTACAGGAGGTCAAGTAGGAGTTAATAATTATCTATAACTAATAGTGTTAAGTCTTTTTCCACATAAAGACATGAGTTTAAAAAGTTGTGTGTTTTTGGTGAAACCCCGTCTCTAATAAAAATACAAAAAATTAGCCCAGCGTGGTGGCATACGCCTGTAGTTCCAGCTACTCAGGAGGTTGAGGCAGAACAAGTGTATGAACCCAGGAGGCAGAACTTGCAGTGAGCCGAGATCGCGCCACTGCACCACCCCGGCAGACAGAGCGAGACTCCATCTCAAAATAAATAAATAAATAATAAATAAATAAATAAACAAAAACGTTGTGTATTTTGAAATTCGGAAAGTTATATTAGAACAAATGTAGAAGAGTCTGAGATTTCATCGTACTTACAACCTAACAATTTAGCCTGCCATGGTTTCATAGATGCTAGTTTCACAAATGCTGGAAGATAGCACAACTTTTTGACACAAGACTTGTTGCTAACAGAAATAGTAGCTTGTGTACCAGCATTTCTGAGCCAGCTTTCTGAGTCCCAAATCCTCATAGACAATGTGAGGAGGGTGAAATTGTATCTACATTGCAGTGGATTGTGTGTTCCTTGAGCTTAGGGAGCCCAAATCTTTCATAAAGGGCAGTAACTTGCCTGCCTGTATAGTTTTCTGTAACACTAGCAAATGACCACAAATTGAGAATTTTAAAACAACACAACTTATAATTTCACAAGTTTTATAGATCAGATGTCACGGCATAGAATGGACGGGTTCTTTATTCTGGGTCTTACTAGGTTGAAATTAAGGTGTCACTTGGGCTGTAGTTATTATTTGGGGTTCAGAGGTCTGTTCCAAGCTTCTGGCTATTGAAACAATGTGTTTTCTTCCAGTTATAGGACTGAGGTTCCCATTTTCCTGTTAGTGATTGGTAGGGATACTTCTCAGTTCCTAAAGCTGCCCACAGTTTCTCACAGTGTGGTCCACAGAGGCAGTCCAAAAAATGGATGTTTGGTTTCTTTCAGGTTATCCACTATGAGTTTCTCTGATTTTTTTTTTTTTTTTTGTAATATCTGCATTTAAAAGGTTTACCTGATGAGGTCATGCTTGTCCAGGATAAAGTCCCTTTTGCCTCATAATGTAACATGATTGCAGGAGTGATATCTTACTATTTACACAGCCTCTTCACACACTCAAAGGGGAGGAGTTTGTAGAAAGAGATGTGTCATCTGAAAACTTCTTAGAATTTGGCCTGCCACATTGGCTTCTTCTCAGGAAAGAGACACTATCTATATCTTCCAAAGAGGTAATCAGGCATGTCCTTCACTTCTCGGAGAGAATTATCTATATCTTCCAGTGTAGCATTTGTCTACACCACTGAAAGATGAGGAATAGCAATGGCACTGGGAAAGAAAGCTGCAGACACTGTGACATGTTTACATGGCAAGTTTAGATTTTAGAGCCATCCTTGCTTACTTTGATAGACTTATGAGAAAAGTTAACATAACTGTCAATCAAATCATTATCAGTCATTTGACAAGTGATGGCTGATCTGGATAAGTCAATTAAATTTAAAGCAATTGAGACTGTTTAGGAGAGCTATGCCAGGTCATTTTCCTTAATGAAGAATATTCTAAGGCAGTTAACAATTCTGGGTGACAAATGTCATTAATACCTTTCTCTCCTTGAGAACTCTTGGTATCTGAGATGTTAAGTTCTAAGATTATTGTTGTTATACTGTAAAAAATATAGTGTGTGCCTTTCTAGTAGCAAAAAATTTACATATTGTTTTCAATCGACCCTATATACATCTAGAAAGTTTTTTTTTTTTTTTTTTTTTTTTTTGAGACAGAGTCTCGCTCTTTGGCCCAGGCTAGAGTGCAGTGGTGCGATCTCGACTCACTGCAAGCTCCGCCTCCGGGGCTCAAGCCATTCTCCTGCCTCAGCCTCCTGAGTAGCTGGGACTACAGGCGCTCGCCACCACACCCGGCTAATTTTTTTGTATTTTTAGTAGAGATGGGGTTTCTCCGTGTTAGCCAGGATGGTCTGGATCTCCTGACCTCGTGATCCGCCCGCCTAGGTCTCCCAAAGTGCTGGGATTACAGGCGTGAGCCACCGCACCCAGCCACACCCAGACATTTTATCCTATGTCAGATGAAGGAGAGACAAGATAATTTTTACAAAATTTATAAATACCCATGTAAGCATATGTAGAGTGGCATGGTGCACAGCACAGTGTACTCAAACATAAAATTATTATCCTTATGATCTAGGGCCATGATAATTCAATAGGAAATCCAGGTGATAAACCAGAATTAAGTTATAATTCTCTAAGCTCCCCTCTGGGTATGCTACTACCCAGATGGTATTTGAACAAGTCCAACCAGGGACTGTCAGTAGGTAAGAAAGATATATGATGCCCCCAAATTGTCTGAGCAGAATCTCAAATTCGTAAAATAGATTTTGTATGAACTCCTATCACTTTTGTTCTGAATATTATTCAGAAACCAGTCAGTATAATGTGTTCCCTTTCTGAGGACATCCACATTCAGTGACCAACTTGCCTTACTAAAGTAGAGAACCAGAAGGAAATGATGAAGATAAAGCAGAACTGTTTTTGAATTAATTACCGAGGACGCCATTTCAATACTCCAAAAGACTGGATGACTGTGGAAGGTAGGGGACATGGACAATTTGCCTATAAGCCCATTATGGTGGTTTTTCTTGGTTTTTTTTTTTTTTTTTTTTTTTTTGCAATAAAGTGTCAGTTTACAAATAGTCTGTGAATGAAAGACATGACAAAGATTAGTTTTAAGGGCTACGATGGTGCAGCCAGAATCAACCAAAATGATAATGAATGCTGGTAGAAGACATGAGACTCTTAAGTCAGAGATGGACAGCTTATTGCTCAGAGCAAAAGCAGTAGTCAGAGGATCAGGATTCTTTTTCTGGTTTCTTGAATCCTAGTGATTACAGAGTGACCTGCACACACAGCGAGTTGCTTTACAGGGAAAGAACACTGATCTTGGAGAACTCATATATTTTACAATAGACATAAAAGATTTATTTGCCTTCAAGGAATGCATTAGCTCTAAGATTCTTGATAGTAGCCTTTGCCTTTGTATTGGAGGGAGAGTGTAATTCCTCTAAGACTGCAGGAAAACTTGTTTATTTTTATAAGTCACTATATAAACATTACGTCTGTAACTCAAGTTTGTTCACTACAAAAATATCCTTGAAGAGATAGTCTAGGACAAAAGCAAGCACACGTCTTCTTCACAAGACCTACCAGGCAAAAAATAAAAACAAAAAACAACAACCCAAAACAAAACATGATAGACTCATGTAGAACTGTCTTCAAACACTGTTTTGAAATAATATAAATTAAGGACTCAACTCTTGAGCCTTTAATCAGTATTTGGCCAGATAGAAACATCTACATGTTTTCATGAAGCAATTTCATCACATTTAATTGAATACAATTTACAATTTATATTATTATTTTTATTCAGCTTCTGCAGTCAGTTGTCAGAATCTGTTCTCATGATAACATCTATGAATAAACAAAACTATTTAGTATCCTCGCAAGTGGCTGTGCAAAAGGCAAGTCTGGATCATGGCAAATCCATTCACTGTGGGACGAAATGATGAATATTTTTGATGGCTTCCTGTTATCTGTACCAACTGAGTTGTCGAACTAGTTGAAAATGCAGAATTCATTTTTTATATATGATCTTAGAGCTGACAAGCTCATTCCTGGATATTCCAGAATGTGTTTCCTTTTTGTTCTCTCAACAGAAAGAATTACAAAGTTAAAAACATGAATTTGATGTAGTCTTCAAATTTGTAGTTTCATAGAAGATTTATAGTTATGGGATCACAGCATTTCAATTCTAATCTACTGCTTTATAATCCATCAGGAGTACTCAGTTATAATAAATATATCCTAGTATCAGATGACTGTTTGTCTATTATTTTATTATATTGGCCCCAAACTTCACTTCAGTTACCATTGACAAAATAAGTGTTAACTATAGAATATATTTTCCCATGGTAGGATACATTTCAAGTGAATTTTTAAACATGAATGCATCAAAACTTATATAAAGCCATAAAAAAGTGAGGGGAATTTTCTGATGGGAAAATTTGTTTATTTAATGGTAGTACCAAATGAGCATAAAAACTGTCCATTGCACAAAGATAGATCTTGCTTCAAATGCAATTCTTTCGTCAGTTGTGATCTAGATAATGTAAGGGAATCAGGTGGGAGAAGGAAAGGAAAGAATTGAAAACGACCTGTGTCAGGTTAGCCTGCAGTCTCCTTAGGGGTTCTGTAACTACTCCTTGCAGAAATATATTTTACTAAGTTCCTTTTGAAGTAGAAGCAAGCTCTCAGCACTTCAGGAGACAAAAAGTGATTAAAGAAAGGTAGAAGATGACACCTCAGAGTGAGTAGAAAGAGAAATCACTATGGCAACTCTTTTTTTATTTAACGTATTCTTGGACTGTTTTAAGTCAGGAAGTCTTTTGGCACTTAATGCAAATCAGTAGCAGTGTAAGTATCTGAAGTTTCAAAAATCAAAGGCACAATTATAATTATTTCAAGTGGGGTGATTTTCAGAAGCATAAAGATACATCTTCAGAATGCAACATAATAACCCAGTCATTTAATGAATTATGTGTGACCTATTGATTTATGATCCACATTTAGACTCAGTAGTATAAAAATATTTAAAATGTGGAATATTAATACTATTCCCAATTAATGATGGAAAATTATGAACATTTACATATAAAACATAATATTCTATAATACAGTGATAAAATTAAAATGTTAAAATAATGAATAATAACAACACATTCATGAAGGGAAAGGAAAGGATGAGACAATCATAGCATCAATAAAAACAGAAAATAATTTAAAAATCAGAAAACAAAAAGAGAAAACCCATTTTCTAATCTCTAATATGGAAGACGATCTATGGAACGCACAAGACAGAAAGAGCAAGGAGCAAATAGTTCCTCATATAATCACACAAAACTAGTATCACTTCACCTCTTCCTGTTCTCATTCCACTTGCCAATAATGCCTAGGAGAATGAAAAATATTTTATAGAGATACAAAGGATACCCTTTAATGTATTTACCACTTTTATTCTACAGTAGTTATAAAACAATCTAGCCTCTTAATGGAGCATATCCTGATAGGATAACCTTCATTTGGTGTACAGAATAAGACATATTTGGGAAGATCATCAGTTATAGAGGTAGAGCAAGTTTTCTAATCTTATTTTTCTTAAAAAGTGCCTTGGTCAATTTTGGCTGTTAGATTTCTGTAGAAATTTTAGGATTGTCACATCGATTTCCATGAAACATCATGCTGTGTTTTTGAATGAAAATTGACTGACTCTAGTTAGGGGGTGGCCATATAACCAGGCTTTCTTGGAACATTCAAAATTTACTCAATCGTCCTGGTGTAAGTATTTATAGCACCACATTTCACTTTTTAGAAGTTACACAGAGTATAAACAATCATACTAATAATTCATACTAATAAATCTAAATACTTTATGGACTATTGGACTATTGTGACAATAGTTCACATCTTCACAACACTGGTGTTCTAAAACATGATATATCATATTTCTCATAACTGAGTATTCAGATATTCTTCAAATTTTTTCTCAATAATGTCTTGTAGTTTTTTAGGGTGGGGTCTTGTTAGATTTCTTCCAACATATATGTTACATGAAGTTTTGAATAACATAAATTATATGCAGTACTGGATAAAAATAGTGACACCATATTGTGAGATTTCCTAATGCAGGGAAATTGATTTTGATTTTTAAGTGTTATGTTTCATGTTTTCCATAAGCTTTTTCTTGTACATAACGTTCAATTAATTAAATAACTTTCTTTCTAGAAATGACAGTTTCTGTGAATTTGCTATTACTATGAGCTTGAATTTTATCCAATAGTTGTATAAAATGGAGATCACATGAATCCTTATATTGTGACATAATGTATGTATTGAGTTTTGAAAACGAACTCAAACTCGCAATAATGGAATTAACCCATCATGGCATATTATTATTTTTTTAATCTAAAACTGTATTGGCTTGGCCAGGCTCAGTGTCTCACACCTGTAATCCCAGCAGTTTGGCAGGATGAGGCTGGCGGATTACGAGGTCAGGAGATCGAGACCATCCTGGCTAACACGGTGAAATTCCGTCTCTATTAAAAATACAAAAAAATTAGCCAGGCGTGGTGGCGGCGCCTGTAGTCCTAGCTACTCGGGAAGCTGCGTCAGGAGAATGGCGGGAACCCGGGAGGTGAAGCTGGCAGTGAGCCGAGATTGCGCCACCGCCCTACAGCCTGGGCGACAGAGCGAGACTCCGTCTCAAAATGTAATAAAGTAAAACAAAATAAAATAAAGTAAAATAAAATAAAACAAAAACTGTATTGGCTTGATAACATTTTATTTAGCACTTCTGCATTTATATGTATAAGTTAAATTGGGCTCAAAACTTTTCAGAAGTCAATATTTAGAAATATTTTACAAATGTTTTATGTTCATCTATTTACCAAAGAAATTTGCATATTTTTGCTCTTATTTCCACGTTATATATTTGAAGTAACTTACTGATGTAGTTGTCTGGGCCTGGAGATTTATTTTGTGGTACAGAGTAAATTACAGAAAATTTTTGCTTAATAGATTTAGGAATATTCAGATTTTCTATTTATTGTTATTTTAACAGTTTGAATTTTTTCAGAAATTTGTTTAGTTTACTTAAATTTTCAAATGTACAAGCATGACATTCTTGGTTATATTATCTCATTCTTTTTAAATGTCAGTAAAATTTTCAGTAATATTCCCCTTTTAACTTCTACTACTACTAATTTCCTTTCTCTTTCTCTTCTCAGCTAATCAGAAGTTTATTCCTTTGGCTCATTTTTCCAAGGACAAAGATTTTTTGTGGCATATTTATTTTATACTTGAAAATTACTAAAAGATTAGATTTTAAGTGTTCTCACCACAAAAATATAAGCATGTGAAATAATAAATACATTCATTAAATTGATTTAGCCCTTAAGAAATAATCCAATTAAAGTGGAATAATGTCTAAAGAAATTTTACTTTTAATTATAAACTATATTTTACAAACTTTAATGATAATTACTCAAAAAGTTTGACAGTAATTAAAATACAGGGATGATACATTTGATTTAAATATACAAATTCATTGTTTTCTCTTTGTTCTGTTTTAGATTTCATTTTCTTTCTATTCTTGTCTTATTTATTTATTTATTTTTGAGACAGAATCTCACTGTGTTATCCACACTGGAGTGCAGTGGTGCTAACTTGGCTCACTGCAACCTCCACCTCCCAGGTTCAAGCGATTCTTCTGCCTCACCCTTCTAAGTAGCTGGTACTACAGGTGCACCACCATACCCGGCTAATTTTTTTGTTGTTGTTGTTTTTATTATACTTTAAGTTCTAGGGTACATGTGCATGACGTGCAGGTTTGTTACATATGTATACATGTGCCATGTTGGTGTGCTGCACCCATCAACTCGTCAGCACCCATCAATTCATCATTTATATCAGGTATAACTCCCCAATGCAATCCCTCCCCCCTCCCCCCTCCCCATGATAGGCCCCAGTGTGTGATGTTCCCCTTCCCGAGTCCAAGTGAGCTCATTGTTCAGTTCCCACCTATGAGTGAGAACATGCGGTGTTTGGTTTTCTCTTCTTGTGATAGTTTGCTAAGAATGATGGTTTCCAGCTGCATCCATGTCCCTACAAAGGACGCAAACTCATCCTTTTTTATGGCTGCATAGTATTCCATGGTGTATATGTGCCACATTTTCTTAATCCAGTCTGTCACTGATGGACATTTGGGTTGATTCCAAGTCTTTGCTATTGTGAATAGTGCCGCAATAAACATACGTGTGCATGTGTCTTTGTAGTAGCATAATTTATAATCCTTTGGGTATATACCCAGTAGTGGGATGGCTGGGTCATATGGTACATCTAGTTCTAGATCCTTGAGGAATCGCCATACTGTTTTCCATAATGGTTGAACTAGTTTACAATCCCACCAACAGTGTAAAAGTGTTCCTATTTCTCCACATCCTCTCCAACACCTATTGTTTCCTGATTTTTTAATGATTGCCATTCTAACTGGTGTGAGATGGTATCTCATTGTGGTTTTGATTTGCATTTCTCTGATGGCCAGTGATGATGAGCATTTTTTCATGTGTCTGTTGGCTGTATGAATGTCTTCTTTTGAGAAGTGTCTGTTCATATCCTTTCCCCACTTTTTGATGGGGTTGTTTGTTTTTTTTCTTGTATATTTGTTTGAGTTCTTTGTAGATTCTGGAAATTAGCCCTTTGTCAGATGAGTAGATTGCAAAAATTTTCTCCCATTCTGTAGGTTGCCTGTTCACTCTGATGGTAGTTTCTTTTGCTGTGCAGAAGCTCTTTAGTTTAATGAGATCCCATTTGTCAATTTTGGCTTTTGCTGCCGTTGCTTTTGGTGTTTTAGACATGAAGTCCTTGCCCATGCCTATGTCCTGAACGGTACTACCTAGATTTTCTTCTAGGGTTTTTATGGTATTAGGTCTAACATTTAAGTCTCTAATCCATCTTGAATTAATCTTCGTATAAGGAGTAAGGAAAGGATCCAGTTTCAGCTTTCTACTTATGGCTAGCCAATTTTCCCAGCACCATTTATTAAATAGGGAATCCTTTCCCCATTTCTTGTTTTTGTCAGGTTTGTCAAAGATCAGATGGTTGTAGATGTGTGGCATTATTTCTGAAGGCTCCGTTCTGTTCCATTGGTCTATATCTCTGTTTTGGTACCAGTACCATGCTGTTTTGGTTACTGTAGCCTTGTAGTATAGTTTGAAGTCAGGTAGCGTGACGCCTCCAGCTTTGTCCTTTTGACTTAGGATTGTCTTGGCAATGCGGGCTCTTTTTTGGTTCCATATGAACTTTAAAGCAGTATTTTTAGTAAAGATGAGGTTTCACCATATTGGTCAGGCTGGTTTTGAACTCCTGATCTCGTGATCCATCCACCTCGGCCTCCCGAAGTGCTGGGATTACAGGCGTAAGTCACCACGCCTGCCCTGTTGTCTTCTTTTTAATTAAAATTATATTTTTATTATTTCATTTTAATCTTATGCCCTTTTAGTTAAAATATGTTGATGCACTTTTAATGATAACACTGAAAATTGCAACGTGCATCTTTGGCTTATAAAATATTAATTTTAACACTTTTAACACTTCCCAGACTTGTAAAAAGACATTAGAAACACCTAAGATCCACATACCTCCTCCTGCATTTTCTGCAATTGTTACCATGCATTTTAAAGTCCATATATAATTGTACCTCAGTGTCCTGATGAGATTAGTTCTAGAACCCACTCCCATTGGTATCAAAATCTGTGGATGCTAAAGCCTCTTATATAAAATGGCATAATATTTGCATATAACCTACACATATCCTATGGTTTACTTTAAATTACCTTTAAATTACTTATAATACCTAACACACAAGGTAAAAGCTTTGTAAATAGTTATTATACTGTACTGCATATTTTTAATCTGTGTTGTATTTTATTGCAGTAATGTAATTTTTTAATTTTTAGTTTGTTTGTTTTTTAAAGTTTTCATTTCATGGTTGGTTGAATCATCAGATGCAGAACCCATGGATAGGGAGGGTCAACTGTATAGCTGAATTCCACAAAACATTATTATTTATGTTTTAGGTGGTCAGTGTTCATTTATATTTACCTAAAATTTATTTTTTCATTTGTCTTCATTTTTTATTGCATTGTATTAAATGTTTCTTCCTTTTGATCATTTGTCTTCTTTTAGGAGAAAACAAAGTAAAATCCTTTCTTATATTTAACTGTTGTTTTTCATGAGTCTTCTCCTTAATTTTGAAAAGTTATTGAGTATTTTTATTATAACCACAAATCCATCACCACACCTATTTGATATTTAACAATAACAACTTAATTTCATCAAATGTCTACCCATTGTTCATCTAATTGCTTCATAAATGTCAGAAATACCTTTTTGACCAATAGTTTGACTCAGAATACAAATACATTGCTATTGGTTAGCTGCATTTAACATTTGTTTCAATATATGTTTGTTCCCTCCATCTCTCTTGATTTTCCTTGCAATTTTTTTTATGAGTAAACTATTTATTTGTCCAGTAGAATTTTATATATTCTGGATCTTAGTGACTGCATCCCATGGTAACATTTAAAAATATCCCCCTTCAGATAGAGACCATCCTGGCCAACATGGTGAAACCCTATCTCTACTAAAAATACAAAATTCAGCTGGGCATGGTGGTGCATGCCTGTAGTTTCAGCTACTAGGGAGGCTGAGGCAGGAGAATTGCTTGAATCTAGGGGGTGGAAGTTACAATGAGCCGAGATTGTGCCACTGCACTCCAGCCTGGTGACAGAGCAAGACTTCACCTCAAAAAAAAAAAAAAAAAAAAAAAAACCCTCTTCCTTTTTATGTCTTCAAAAGTGTTACATTCATTATGATTAATCACATGTGGAGTTATTATTAGGTTGGTGCAAAAGTCATTGTGATTTTTGCCGTAATTATTATATTTGATTTTTGCAAAACAACTGTATCAGCAGTGTAAGATTCTTTAATTAGCAGACACATAATCTCTCTCTGTGATTTTAGCATCAACTATCAACTGACACGTAGTGTCTATTAATTCACTTAAGATTGAAAAATAAAAATATTGTAATTCTATTATTTGTATTCATTTATTAGCTGGAATACTTCTATAGTGAAAGCCTACTACTCAACAACTATTTCTTGAATAGAAAAGGCTCTAGAGAAAAAAGGATCTTTCTTATCATTTTTGTTGTTGGCAGATTTCAGTTTCTTGCAATTATTATATAAGACAAAAGTCCCCATTTTCTGGCTGTGTGCAAGTCTTTTCAAACCTCAAGAGACAGCTATCACTCATAGTCCCCTTCTTCCATCTTCAAAGCTAGCAGCAGCACGTGGAGTACTTCTCAGCCCAAGTCTCTTTGAACTCACTGGGAAAGGTTGTCTGCTTCTTATAATTCATATGATTACATTGGGCCTACTCAAAGTGTCCAGGATAATTTTCCCATCTTTAGATCCATGCCCTTAATCACATCTGCAAAATTCCATTTTTCTTATAAATAACATATTCACAGGTTTTAGAGATTATGGCATGGGTAAATTTGTGGGACCATTATTCTGACTAACGCACACTGAAAAAAAAATCCTCCTCAAAATTGTGCTTCTGGACATGTGGAAGAACAGACACCGGATTTACCATACAACAATGACCAACAAGAAAACCAGGCAAAACATATCAAACAATGGTTTTTAGCTTTTAGTCAACAGTTGGTACAGGGCTGTGGTTCTTAATTGTAGGTGAATAAACAACATGAGTACAATACAGTATAAGCCGCCTACAGGAAATTTCCAGACTATGATGCAGAGGCAAGGAACTCACATAGATCCCAGATTTCTCAATGCAGACACAAGACAGAGATTGGAGTTCAATGAAGCCAAGAAAATGAGAATTTTTAAGCAAATATTGGAGAGGAGGGAACCGGATAGATAAATATTCAAAACGGCCACTCAGCTTGCTGACTCAGAGCTGATCTTCACAGGAATGAGAGGACACTACTCAAAGCACAGAAAAGAATTATTGGCAATGACTACGCTGAAAAGTATCCAGGACAACACAGGACTGCGAATAGTTCAGATTTCCACAAGACAGAAGGAAAACACTTCATATTTTGAGGCATTTAGATATTATCCTCTGAAAGATATTTTAGGGATGGAGAAGGAATAATATCATTAAAGTAAAAGCTGTATGAGAAATATTTAGAAAAAAAAATTAACTTAATTCTTGAAAATATCCAACGGATCCCAAGAAAATTAAATGTGAAAGAAAAAATGTATAACACTGTTTAAAGAAATACAAAAATCCAGCAGCTGAGGTATAAAATTCACCACTTCCAGATTTCAGTGGTAATTGGAATTGTCAGGCATACAAAAAAATAGGAATATATGACCCTAAACCAGAAGCAAAATAATCAATAGAAGCAAATCAAAATGTGACATAGATGGTAAGACACAGAGCAAAGACCATAGTAGTATCAATTATAAATATGTTCCATAAGTTCAAAAAGATACAGGGCATGATAAGCATGATAAGCAAAGAAATGTAAGATACTGTAAAGGCTGAATGAAGCTTTTTATGTTAAAGAATAAATATAAAATTTAAAATGCATAAAATACCACTAGTAGCAAAATGAACACTGCAGAAGTGATTCTGAAGATAGTAATATAAACTTTCCATACGAAAGATGCAGTGTATGAATGCATTTACAAAGTGTATTCATTGCCCAGAAAAAAACTATTAAGCATTCCAAAATACTTGACCAACTGAAACTAATTATGAACCAACAAATTTTAGTCTCAGCAAAATATCTTTCAAAATTGAGGAAAAAATAAAGACACTTCTAGATGAACAAATGCTCAGAAAACTCATTGTTAACAGACCTGCACAACAAAAAAATACTCAAGGAGTCATTTTAGGCAGAAAAGGAATGATACCAGATGAAAATTTGAATGTACACAAAGAAAACAGAAGTTGATGCAAGTGGTATATATAGATGAATATAAAACACTTTTTCCCCATGTCTTAAATTTCATAACAGATAATTTACTATTTAAAGCAAACATAGTAATAACATATAGAGGGATTTATAGCATATTTTTAAAAAGCACAAAATATAGAAGGCTTGAAATGAAAATATGCTGTTAAACCTTGTATTAGACATGGAAAATGTATTATTATTTGATGATTGAGTATTATATCATAAATTATAGGGAAATGATTTTAAAATTCATAGAGGTATAGACAACAAATAAGGCATATAATTGTATATAACCATAAAAATATTACACATGTAAGGCAGATGTAAGGGAAATAATACTTAAATCAAATAATCTATAAGACAAATGTAAGGGAAATAATATCTAAAATAATCTATAAGACAAATATATATTACGATATTAAATAATAAATCAATTAAACAAATATATATTTATTATGATAATAAAAAAACTAGAAGCTCCATTAATAAAAAAGGCAGAAAAAGAAAATAAGATAAAAGGAGGGCATTAGTAGCATATTAATACAAAACAATAGATATGAAACCCAATCATAATACAATTATATTTACTATGAACAGCCTAAACATACCAATTAAAAAGCTTAGAAGGTCAAACAGGTTTAAAAAATCTGTCTGAAAAAATGTCTACTGAAGGATGGCTTAAAGAATTAAAAATAAAAATATATGCAGTTTGTAACTAAAAGAAACATGAGGGAACAATATGAACGTCAGTCAAAGAGACTTCAGAAAAATATCAATGATAAAGGCAGATATCACCAAATTGTGAAGAGTTAGCAAATCACAAGGACATAAGAAGCCTAATACATATGGATCTAACAGCCGAAATTCTGCTTACAGAACGACAAATTGTTAGAAATAAAAAGGGAAATACAAATCTATATTTATCTCATAGTAATTGACAAAACAAGCAAACAAAAAACTAGCTAATATACTGGAGAATACTGTGAACCAAATTAACTTAATTGATAAGTTTAAAAAGTTCTTATCAACAACAGATGCATAAATATTTGCTTTAAGTGGACATAGAGCACTCGCAGATACAAATCATTTTCTAGAAATAAAACAAATCACAATACCTTTAACAGGATCAAAGTATATTCTCTGACTACAATGAAATTAGAAATAAATAACAGAAATATATCTGGAGAATCTGATAATATTTAGAAATCAAAAAGCACACATCTAAATAACTCATGGATCAAAAGATGAATTTTTAAGAGATATGAAAATACTTTGAACTGAATAAAGATGAAACCAAGACATATGCAAACTGTAATATACAGATAAATCCATGCTAAGATGAAATTTATATCATTAATGTATACATAAGTAAATAAAAAATATTTGAATCCCAAATTTGAACACACAGTTAAATAGAGAAAATTAAACCCAAATTAAATATATAAAAAATGAAGCTATAAACCAAAGCAAAGGAAAACAGAAAATCAATATACAAAACAAATAAAAATAAAATACGTCATTTTAAAATAATGCATAAACTGGATAAATCTCTAATCAAACTAATCGGGAAATCAGAACAAAAAGAATATTTAGAATATCTATATATATGGTGGTAAAAGCCAGAAATATTGCAGATCCTTCAAATGTAAAAATGATATAAGAAAATTTGGGGGAAATTGATCCCAATAAATGTGACATATTAGATAAAATGCTTAAATATCTTAAAACACACAAGCTACCAAAACTCATTAAAAAAAAATATGTATCTTAAACAGGCTGAATGGACTCAAAAGAATTGAAATTATGGACTTCACTGTAAAATTATAATGCACACTTAAATATGAAAATAAACCTGTTCTACTCAAGCTCTTTCTGAAAGTTAAAGAGGAGAGAATGTTTCCTGACTCCAGGGCAATCACAGCATTGCCCTGGTTCCAAAGCAAGTATGTTATAAGAAAGGAAAATGAATACAATAACTCTATTGAACATAAATGCAAAAATCCTTGAAAATATTTTCAAATCCAACCAATTAATATATAAAGTTTATTGCATCCTGTTCAAGTATGGTTTATCCCAAAATATAAGATTGTTTTAATTTCAAAAATCAATTGATTTCATCACATTAACAGACTACAAAGAAAACCATGTGATTATCTGAAATTCAGGCAAAGCATTTGACAAGATTCTACATTCAGTCATTGGAATAATGATGAACAAATAAGCCATAGAAGGAAACTTAGGTCTAAATGTAATATAGTATTAAAAAGACACTGCACATGTCCCCTTAGAAACTAAAATAAGTTGGAAAATAAAATAAAATAAAAAATGAAAAAAGAAAGGCAAGGCGCAGTTTGAAAGAAAAATTTGCAAGCTATGTATTTGATAAAGAATATTACAAAAATCTGATAATTAAACAATAATACACCTCCTTCTTATGATAAAAGTTGGTAATTTGAACATGTATTTCATTAAAACAGTATACTAATAAAAACATGAAAAGATGCTGAAAATCACTTCTTACTAGAGAAACAAAAATTAAAACTATAATGACATACCACTCCACGCTTACTGAGATGGCATTTTTTTAAAAAGAAAAGAAAAATCTAAATATGAGCATTTCAGATCTTATTTCAAGCTTGTTCAGAGTATGACAAGTATGAAAAACTTGGAAAGCCAATTTCTGATGACCATGTGAAGCAACTGAAAATCTCACATATTTCTCAAGAGAATGCAATGTGCTACATTACCCTGGAAAACATAATAACAGTTTTATGAATTTAAACAAGCACATGTCATAAAACCCAACAATCTCTCTTCAATGTATTAAGTAAGAGAAAAAAATCTGTTTCTATACAGAGACTTTTAGGGGCTTTATTTGTAATATCCAAAAAGTAGAAATAAGCCAATATCATTGACAAAGGAATGAGCAAGGAAATTTTAGTATATCTATGCAATGGAATGTTATTAAGCAATAAAGAGAAACAAATAACACGGTTGAAACTAACAGGTATCATACTTTGTGAAAGAACTAAAGAAAAAGTGTGTTTTCATTTTTTGGCCCTTTCGAATAGACAAAGCTTTAGAGAGAAAAAATAAATGATTAGTGGTTTCCAAGGCTTAAAGAGGTGTATGGGAATTAACTTCACAGGGGCATGGAAAAACATTTTGAATGATGGAAATACTATATATTTTAGCTGTGGTGATTTTTAGCTATATATTTTGTGTTTATAAATGTTAAACATTTATATATATATAGAAACATAAAATATGTAGCTAAAATATATAAAATATATGTAAACATAAAATTTATTCTATATAAATTATACTTCAATTTTTAAAAGCTGAAATGTACCCATCTTACATTAAAAAAGTTAAATATTAATTTACAAAAATAATTTCAAGAGAATAATAATATTAATTGGACTGGCAGACATTAAAAAGAATGGCAGTAAATACAAAATGAAGCAAGGATACAGAGAAATTGAAACTCATACTTTTCCTCAGCACGTAAAGTAGTATAATGAGTTCAAAAAATAATTTGGCAATTTCTTATAATGGATTCAGCAAAGAGATTACTAAATATTTACTCAATACCAATTAAAACATAGATCTACAAAAATGCTTGCTCATAATAGCTCCAAATTGGAAACAACCCAAATGTATATCAAGAGGTAAATACAATAAGAAAGTTAGTGTATTCATACATTAAATACTAGTCAGCAATAAAAAATAATTATCTGTGTATTAGTCTAATTTCATACTGCTATAAATAACTACCCAAAGCTGGGTAATTTATAAAGAAAAGAAGTTTAATTGGCTCACATTTCTGTATGGTCGAGGAGGCCTCAAGAAACTTACAATTATGGCAGAAGACGAAGGGGAGCAAGGCACATCTTACATGGTGGTGGGAGAGAGAGAGAGAGAGAGAGAGCGAGCAAAGGGGGAAGTGCCACTTTTAAACCATCAGATCTAATGAGAACTCCCTCGCTATCATGAGAACACATAGGGGAAACCATACCATGATCCAGTCACCTCCCACTACGTCTCTTCTTCCACATGTGGGGATTACAATTTGAGAGGAGATTTCTGTGTGGGAAACAGACCCAAACCATCATATTTGGTCCCTGGCCCCTCCCAAATATCATATCCTTTTCACACTTCAAAACCAATCATGCTTTCCCAAAAGTCTCTCAAAGTCTCAACTCATTCCAGCATTCACTCAAAAGTAGAAGTCCAAAGTCTCATCTGAGACAAGGCATGTCTCTTTCACCTGAGCCTTTAAAATAAAAAACAAGTTAGTTACTTCCAAAATAAAATGGAGGTCCAGGTATTGGGTATTACCTTCCAAGTGAAACAAATTGGCCAAAACAAAGGGTCCACAGGCTCTATGCAAGTCCAAAACCCAGCAGGGTACTCATTAACTCTCAAAGCTCCAAAATAATCTCCTTTGACTCCATGTGTCACATCCAGGGCATGCTGATGTAAGAGGTGGAGTTCCAAGGTCTTGGGTGACTCCAGCCCTGTGACTTTGCTGAGCATAGCTACTTTGGCTGCTTTCATGGGCTGGCATTGAGTGTCTGTGGCTTTTCCAGGTGCATGGTGAAAGCTATCAGTGGATATAATTTTTGGAGGTCTGGTGGATGGTGGCCCTCTTCTCACAGCTCCACTAGGTAGTGTCCCAGTGGGGACTCTGTGTAGGGGCTCCAATCCCACATTTTTCCATCTACACTGCCATAGCAAATGTTCTCCAAGAGGGCTTCACCATTGTAGCTGACTTCTGCTAGGACATCCAGGTGTTTCTATATATCCTCTGAAATCTATGCAGAGGCTCCCAAAGCTCAACAGTTTTTGTCTGTTCACCTGTAGGACTGATGCCATGGTGAAGCTTCCAAGGCTTGGGACTTGTACCCTCTCAAGCCACAGTCTGAGCTCTGTAACTTGGTTCCTTTTTAGCTACAGTGGAGTTGGAGCAGCTGGGACACAGGGTACCATGGCCTGAGGCTTCCGAGTATCAGAGCCCTGGGCCTCTCCGATGAAACCAATTTTCCTCATAGTCCTCCAGGCCTATGCGTGGAGGGGCTGCTGTGAAGATCTCTGAAATGCCCTGGAGAAGTTTTCCCCAGTGATTTGGCTATTAATATGCAGCTCCTTGCTACTTATACAAATTTCTGCAGCTGGCAATGACTTGGATTCTTCCCAAGAAAATGGATTTTTTCTTTCTACCACATGGTCAGGCTGCAAAGTTTCTGAAGATATATGCTCTGCTTCCATTATAAGCAGACATTTCAATTTCAAACTGTCTCTTTGTGAGCAAATATGACTATGTTCTTAGAAAAAGCCATGTCAGCTCTTGAATTCTTTGATGCTTAGAAATTTCTTCTGTCAGACACCCTAAATCATCTCTCAAGTTCAAAGTTCCACAGATCTCTAGGGCAGGGAAAAATGTCACCATTCTCTTTGCTAAAGCATTGCAAGAGTCACCTTTACTCAAATTCCAAACAAGTTCCTCACCTCCGAGTCCACCTCAGTCTGGATTTCATCATCCATATCACTACTAGCGTTTTGGTCAAACCCATTCAATAAGTTTAGGAAATTCCAAACTTTCCAACATCTTCCTGTCTTCTTCTGAGTCCTCCAAACTGTTCCAACCTTTGCCCATTACCCAGTTCCAAAGTCACTTCCACATTTTCAGGATATCTTACAGCATTACCTTACTTTCCTAGTACCAATTTTCTGTATTAGCCCATTTTCACACTACTATAAAGAACTACCCAAGACTGGCTAATTTATAAAGAAAAGAGATTTAATTAACTCATAGTTCCACATGGCTGGGGAGACCTCAGGAAACTTACGATCGTTGCAGATGGTGAAGGGAAAGCAATGCACGTCTCACCTGGTGGCAGAAAAGTGGGAGAGAAGAGGGGGAAGTGCCATTTTTAAACTATCAGATCTCATGAGAACTCACTCGTTATCAGGAGAACAGCATAGGGGAAACTGCCCTCATGATCTAATCACCACCCACAAGGTTTTACCCTCAAAACATGGGGATTACAATTTGAGATGAGATTTGAGTAGGAACACAAATCAAAATTATATAAAACTGCTTATAAATGTATCAATAAAAATGAATCTCAAAAATATTTTGAAATAATAAGCTAGATACAATTGTACCCAACTGTATAATTTTATTTATATGAAAGTATAAAATAGGCAAAAATAATTTATATTGACTGAAACTGGTCAGTGGCTATGTGAGCTCAGAAATAAATGTAATGACTGGAAAAGTTCACTAAGGTGTTTTGGGGGGAGATGCATATATCTGTATTGTTTAGGTTAAGATTTCCTGGGTGACTATATTTGTCAAAGTTCAACAACTGTTGAATATATAAAAATTTATATATTCAAAAATATATATTTATATTATATATATATATCAGTTGAAATACATGAAATATACCTGAATATAATTTATATAAATGAATTTCAAACTAAAAAATAAGAAATAAACTTTACTTTTGATAAGCTAATGAAACTGTGTTTGTGTTTTTAACATACACTTTTTAACATTTATGTTGAGTTGCTCACAAATTTATGGATATAATTTTATAATATTTGGAATTTATCTTTATGTAATTTAAAAATGAGGGGATGAGTAAACACATGGATGAAAAATGTATTGCCCTGCTTTGATCACAGTTAAAGCTGACAGATTGTAACACAGATCTCTTTACATGACTTTATATACTTTTATTAGGTGGTTGAAATTTTCCATAATAAATGTTTTAACACAAGAGTTATTTCACAGTAATGAGATCATGTGATCTGCACTTCCAGACATTTTTGTGCTGCTGTCTAAAATAAAGATTCTGCATCATTGGTTTAGAAACTTGACTATTCTTTATTGATATTTTTATAATCTGCTCAAATAGGGAAGAGGGGAAAGAAAAGTAATTAATATTTATTGATGGCCAAGTCAGAAAAAAAATTGCTTCTCTAAGCTACATAATTATTTTAATTCTTTTATAAACTCTTAAAAAAGACTTCTTCAATTTTTAGATTAAAAAAATAGAGACTCAGAGACACCACCAAATAGCAAATATGATTTCAACATAAAATAATACCATGAAAATATGATTTCCAGCCTTGCTAAAAAAATTAATTATCATATATGAAAAAAACAACTGAATAGGGGATTTACTTTTTATTATTTTTGGAGTTCAATAAATTGTATTAAAGTTTATAGGATATTTCTGAAAAATAATAAAACAATTATTTTCTCTACGACATCTCATGCGCATAAGAAGAGTTATCTCGACTAAGTGATAGAAAGATTTTACCATATGACCATACACAAAATCTGTATTCTGTCTATTCTCAAATTCTTTGATACTTCCCTGAAAATGTAAGATCACACAAAGGAAAAATTTGCACGTTTTCTATATTTTTTTCTGAGATTTAATAGTTATTTACTTCTTTTTTATCTCTTAATCAGAATTTCCATCAAATAGTTCCTCATTCAAGTAAGATTTTGTTTGTTTCTTTTTCTCTCTCTAGTCAAGAAAGCTGCTTTTGAATTAGGTATGTTGTTAAAACATGTATTGATGATTATTTCTTACTCTAACGTAAAACAGCATTCGCAGCATTTAAAATCTCAGTAGTTAATCTTGCTCAGTGGATGTTCTTGTACTTGCTATTGATTAATTCTTAATACTGGTTTTCCTCTTGTGTAAATCTTTTCTCAATCATTAAGAATAATTTACTTGATTGTTTTGGAATGGATTTAATTCTGTTTTTCAAATTTACCATATCTCTCAATCTTACCCATTAAATTGAAAATTGGTTTTCTCTTCGTTAGTGAAATATGTTATTGTTTATCTTTAAATTTTGGTGAGGGCAGGGAGCTAATGCCTCTTTATATCTCTGAGATGTGAATTCAAAACTTACGTAAAATTCTGATAAAAGTCTCTAGTTCGTTTAACAAATAGATACTTAGTTGTGATTTTTTCTTATAGACTATTTTAAGAAGTAGGAATATAACAAATGTTATATATCTGTGCTCTGTCATTATGTATATAATTTATTTTTTATTCAACAAATTATTTTTAAAACCTACTATAATCAGGGTACTGTCTTTGCACTGTTGATAAATAAGAAAAGATATGGCTCATATCCAGATGGGGAGAAATGTTAAGAGATCTACTTGGTAAGGTAGATGTAATATGAGTACAATGATATTATGGTACAGTATATGTGTTACAATGAAGTAGTTCAAAAATGTGGTATCAGCACTTAGAGAGTAGCAATGTGTGTGTGTGTCTATGTGTATCTGTGTGTGGGGGGCGGGGTGGGTTTGCTAAAGGAAGCTTGAGTTGAAGAAGTTGGCTATTAGCAAAATTTCTTCCAGCAATAATCCTAGGCTGAGTTACAGGCATGAGTTGCAACACCTAGAAGAATCGGTGTGTTTCGCAGAGGTGAGGACCCACACCCACACTTCTTTCTCTACTTCTCCCTTTTTGGCAACTTAGAAGTATTGAAGTAGCAAAAACAAAAACAAAAACAAACAAAAAAAAAACGAAAACAACAACAACAACAACAAAACCTCACTTTCCTTCCAGAATGTTATATTATCTTCTCTTTTACAGCAACATATCTGCTTCAGTTTTTTCAGTTCTCTGTCATCCTTTATCTCCAAACAAATCTGTATTCACATTTCCCTGTTTCTCAGACCAAGGATAGCATTCCCACTCTTCTCCAGATTCCTTGTGATCTTACTCCCTTTACCTCCTCTGAGGCCTTGCCTTCATAGTGGCAACAAATCTTTTCAGTATGCCAACCTCTTTTCACCCTGTCTTATTTCCTATACCTTTTATATATTAAATGTATTTCTATCTACAAAAGTGAATTATACTCCTAACATAAATCCCTCTCTGATGAGTGTACTCTTTGTTACTTGCACAGCTAAGTTTCCTGAAAGAATAGTTCAAATGCACTACTTCCATTTCATTATCTCTCATTAACAATTACGTTCATTTTAAAAAGACATATTGAGTGCATATGCTACTCTAGTCACGGTACGATGCCAAAGACACAGACACAAGGCACAGCCAGATTCCCCTAGAAAGAGAGAGAAAGTAGATCGATAGCTTTAAAAAGGTCTGTTTATGTTACAAGGGTTTAGAGAAGAGACATTTAAACCAGAATACAGGATTTAAATTGAATAGTCAGCGAAGGTAACATTTGAATTGAGTTTAGAAAGATGATAAGTGGATAGTAAACAAGGGTGTTTGCCGAATATAATAAATAGCCATAGTATTGAATTATTACATAATAATAAAGTAAATATCCATTGATTCATCTTGATATAAATAAATGAATGAATAAATAAATGAGATCATACTTCCTTACAAAAGAATTTTAAATGATAAATACGTGGAATCAAGGACACAGAAAATCACCATTAGAACACCATAGAGACAATCGCCTTAGGCAAAGTCGACTGATGAATGCAAAAATTAGATATGGAACTTTTAAAGAGAAATGAGATACTCAAGGCCACTCCTCTGAAATACTTATAACTTATTGTGGTGGTGTAACACATGTACACACACTTTTTGATAATCTCTTTTTTTAGAAGGTAAAGCTTAATTTTCTCCCCTCAGGTAATGTCTGAACTTAGTTATTTCCATGAATAAAGTATGGAAAGAAATTGTCTTATTTTGCTCTAACTGCATAACAAAATGCCATAGACTGAATGACACAAATGACAGAAATTTTTTTTCACATTTCTAGAGACTGGAATTTTGAGAACATAGTGCCAGCATGTCTGACTCTGAGCAAGACCTCTTCCTGGCTTGTAGATGACCACCCTCTTAATGATTATGTATGTGGTGAAGAAAGGAAGTTTGGGTGTCTCTTCTTCTTATGAGTGCACTCACACCATCACAGGGTCTCTACCTTCATGACCTCATCTAAACTAATTACCTTCTACAAACGTCATCCCTTAATATTATCTTATTGAGTGTTAGGTGTTCAACATATGTATTTTGAGGGGACACAAATATTCAATGTTTCACATTGTGCCCCTGACCTCCCAAAATTCGTATCATTCTCACATGCAAAGTGAATTTATTTTGCTCCAAAAGTTCCCAGTCTTAACTTGTCCCAGAATGAACTGTAAGGTCTGAAGTCAAAAGTCTCACCTAAATATCATCTACATTATCAGATACAAATGAGAGTACAGGTATGGTTCATCCTAGGACTTTCTCTCCAGCTGTGAACCTGTGAAAACAGGTAAGCTACACATTTCCAAACTACAATGGTGAACAGGCTAATGACAGGCAAAGGATAAACATTCTTATTCCAAAGGACAGAAATCAAAAAGAAGAGAATAGTAATAGTAAGAGGTCTCAAGGAAGTCCACCACCTAGCAAGGCGAATACTTAAGGCTCAGAATAATTCTCTTTGGTCTGATGCTCTGCCTTCCGAACTCACTCGAGTGAGGGTTGATTACCCCATAGTTCCACTAACCACTTCATCTCTGAAGCTGTTCTGGGAACCATATGGTCTCTGAGTTGCCTTAGGGGGCATTCTTCCCTTGTCTTGAAGAATAACACTGTTTGAAGCCAAATAGCATTCCTATAGGCTCTAAGAAGTCTGACAGTCTTCCTTAATTTTGTTCCCTTCAACTCAAACTGGCAGTGTTTGCAAAGTGCTAGTCATTAGGTCTGTGGTTCATATTCCTATTAATTTCATCAAAAAGGGTCTTTATTCATCCCTTGATAATTTTTGCAACAAAGACAGGCTGAGAATTTTCCAAATTTTTAATTTGTGGTTCCTCTTTGCTGAACAATTTCATTTTCAATTAATTTATTTCTTCTTGCATTTTACTATAAGCCTACAGGAGAAACTATGCCATTCCTTGAAAAATTAGAAATCTTAGAAATCTCCTCAACTGAATATTCAATTTCATCACCTGCAAGCTCTACCTTCCCTGAAGCACTACAATATAAACACAATTCAGACAAGTTATATATCATTTTATAACAAAGATCACTGTCTTCATCTGTTTCTGATACTATCACTAAATATCTAAGTCTGAGTACTTTATTTTAAAAGAGGAATTTATTTGTTCACAGTTCTGGGGGTTGGAAAATCTAAGACCAAGAAGCTGTCAGATTTGGTGTCTGGCAAGGGTCTACTCTTTGCTTTCAAGATGGTACCTCTTGCTGCCTCCTCACATGGTACAAGGGACTGAAGAGAATCAATCCCTTTTCCTCAAGTGGTTTTATGAGGATGCTAATCTCAGGAATCCACCCTCATGAATTAATCAATTATGTAAGGACTTAGCTCTTAATATTATCACATTGGAGATTAAATCTCAGCATATGAATTTTGAGGCATATTCACACCATAAGCAATCTCCTCTTCTCCGTTGTCCAATAACATATTCCTTATTTCCATCAGAGACCTCTACATCAGAATGACCTTTACCATCTATATTTATATCAATATTCTGTTCATGATTATTTATCATCTAAGAAGTTGGAGGCTTCCTGTCTAGCTCTCCTCCCTTTTTTTCTGAGTCTTCACCAGAATCACCAAGTATGTAAGCTTTTTTTGCATGCACCTAAAGACTCTTCTAGCTTCTACCAATTACCCTGTTCCAAAGCCATTTCTCTAATTTTACATACGTATTACAGCAGCACCCTGCTTCTCATTACAGATTACTTAGTCTGCTCAAGCTGCCATAACATAATACCATAGAATGGGCAGCTTAAATAAGAAAAAAACTTTTGTGCAGTTCTGTAGGCTAGAAGTCTGAGATCAATGTGCTGGCATGTTGGACTTCTAGGGAGGGCTCTCTTCCTGATTTGCAGATGCCACCTTCTTGTGTATACTCAAGTGGTGGAGAGAGGAAGCTCTGATTTTTCTTCCTTTTTAACATTTATTCTTCCTTTTTGTATTAGGGGGCTAATCACATCATGGATACTCCACTCTCCTGACTTCATTTAAATTTAACTAATTCCAAAAAGTCCCACCTCCTAATACCATCATGTTGGAGGTTAGAGCTTTAACAGATGGAGGTTGAAGAGATAACTCTCAGTTCATAACAAAGACAAATTGCAATTTTACAACAGAGAACTGTTTCAGACACCACTACTGCTTAAAATTACCAGTAATAAAGTTTTTGATATTATTTAATATGATGTGATGAGAAGGGCATTTGACATCTCTGATATTGTTTCCTAAAATTATACTCCCTGTGTAATCATAAGAAGAGAGATAAACTTGACAGACATTTTACAAAGTGTTTGACCAGTATTCTTCAAAAGTATCACATATATAACAGAAAAAAGAAAGACTGAGAAGCAGTCATAGATCTGAGGAATCTAAGGCGCCATGATAACTAAATACAACCTGGCAACTAGGATTAGATGCTGGAACATAAGAGGACCTTAGTGGAAAACTGCTGAAACCAGAAACAAGTCTGTGGGTTAGTTAACAGTATGGTACATATGTCTGTTTCTTGGTTTTGATAAATGTATTGTGGTTACTCAATATATTAATATTAAATGAAGCTCAGTGAATAATATATGGAAACTGTATTCTGCTTGCAAATCTTCTAAAAATATAAAATTATTTCAACATAAAAACAGGCATCAAAAGAAAGTATGTGTACAACAAGAATATTTTAAATGGGAACAGAAAATCAGTAATCTCAGTAAAAATAATAACAACAACAAACAAAAAACATGACCCAATTAAGGGGCTTCAAGATGACTGACTAGATACATTTAGTACTCACACATTCCACAAAGAAAAACCAAAACAGCAAGTAGCTAATCACACCTCAAATAGATCACATAAAGGAGAACACTGAAATTCAACAGAGAAGTGACAGAAAATACCTACAGGAGAATAAAAAGAGGAAAGTGAGGCAGCCTGGTTGGCCAGGATCAGCTGGCAGCATGAGGAAACGCTTTAATGTGGAGAAAGAATAAGTGAGATATCCCCAGTATTCCACATTCTCATTGTGGACTCCTGAAACCCTAGACATGGGAGAGCCCCTTGACTCTTACATGCTCTGAAACCAACACAGGGAGATGCCTGAAGACGGCACAACTGCATTACTCCAGAGAGAGAGCTCATGCAGAGTTCCACAAACCTCCAAGTACTAAACAGCTACAGCATGACATCATTTTGAGAGCTCAGCACCCCACCAGATTGCATCCTGCTCCGGAGCTGAAGAGCCCTTGTAGCTCCACATCCCTGTAGCTCCACTGACATTCCCTGACTACTGCAGTGCCACCAGGGCCAAAATACGAATTGCCAACAGCAACCTTGCCCCTCCAGTAGAGTGGCAGATGTGACTAAAGGCTATCTTGCTTGCAGCAACTGATACTGCTGCCAGCAGATGCCACCCCAGGGCCAAAGAGTGAGCAAGCTGTGAAGGCTACCCCATTTATATTGGACAGAACTGCTGGTTCTCCCAGCACTAGGGTCCAAGAAGGAATCACTGGAAGCAATCCTGATCCAAGCCCCCAAGAAGACAAGTGACTGCATTTTTACACAACTCAAGGAAAAACGCCACTGCCTGTAGTCACTGCTGCTATAGGCTGCTGCAGCCAGGGGCAAAGCACAAGCAAAATGTGCCATTTCCAGTTGCCTACCTATGGTTGCAGCCACTGAAAGCCTCCACTTTCATCCCAATAGCAGAACCACAGTGAAACCACTGCTACCTTCACCTGAGCTTTACACTGGTAGCCTAGAATCACTTGCCCCTTCCTACCACAGGCAATCTATGCACATGTCTCCATGGGGCCTCAGAATGGGTCCACTCAACCCAGCTCTGCCCCCACAGTATCCAAACACACCCACAGCCTGAAGATTCCTCAGTTCAGCCCATCAGCATTGATGTCTGAACACTCTGCCCAGGGGCCTGAGTTCAGGCACATCCAACCTGTCACTACTACCATAGCTGACACCCATCCATATGTACCACCTTTGGGCCTGGGAACTGGTCTACCCAGCTCGTTGCAACCATTGCCAACATCAGTGAAGACCAATTGCCACATCCACTGCTCAGGGTCCCAAGAACCTGCCCAGTCTCATTATCATTATCATATCACTGTTATCATTACTGGCACACAAGCAACCCAGCTAGGAGCCCAGGACTTTGCTAACTAGATCCGCTAACACTGGTGCCAGAGTATGCTACCTTGGGACTCAAAACAGGCATTGTCTGCCTAACACTGTCACCACAGAGGTTTGAAGACTGACCTACTTGGCATCCTAGTCCCCAGTAAAACTTCACCACAGCCTCTACCAACAACTACATTTTAAGACACTGAGGAAATCACAGAAACGATTGACCCTGTTTACATCTGAAGAAATCATACAAAGAATACACCACTGCATGCACCCAGAATCAAAGCCAACATTCTCTACCCATCCAACACCATAGATACTTGCAAATTTTAAAAACTGGATGAAGCAACTGTTACAGTAGATGTGCAAGTATTAACATAAGAACACAAGAAAAATTGAAAAGCAAGGGAATATGACACCTTCAAAAGAACACAATATTTTTCTAGCAACATTCCAGTCAAAAGGAAATCAGAATTCAAAATAATGATATTAAAGTAGCTCTGTGATATACAAAAAGAATACTGAAAAACAGTATAAGTAATTCAGAAAAGCAGTTCAGGACATAAATGAAAATTCACCAAAAAAAAGGACACCATAAAAAAGCACCAAATAGAAATTCTGGAACTGAATAATTAATTGAATAAAATATAAAATATATTTGAAAGCTTTAATGATTTAAAATCTATCAAGCAGAAGAAAAAATCTCAGAACTTGAAAACAGGTCTTTTGAAATAATTCAGATAAAGATAAAAAAAAAAAAAGAAAGAATGAGAAAAATCTACATGACATATAAGACACTATAAAGCACCAAATATTCAAATCTTAGCTGTTCCAGAAGGTAAAAATTAAAAGATTGGGAAAGCTATTTAACCAAATAATAGGTGAAAACTTGCAAAGTCTAGCAAGACATTTATACGTGTAGATACAGAAAGCCCAGAGAATCTCACAGATACAATTCAATGAAGTCTTCTCAACATGTGCAATAGAAATAGTAAAAAAAGAGAAGGTCATTATGTGATAATATAGGGATCAATTCAGCAAGAGAATGTAACAATTCTAAACATACCTGCATCCAACTCTGGAAGATCCAGATTAAAAAAAACAAATATTAGATTTAAAGGGAGAGAAAGTCTCCTTTAACCAAAAACATGAAAGGCCTCTAAAAGAAAAACTACAAAGCACAGATGAAAGAAAGTAAAGACACAAATATATGGAAAGACATACTATGCTCATGGATTAGACAAATTCGTATTGTTTAAATGGCCATACTGCCCAAACTAATCCATAGTTTAAATGCAATCTCTATCATAGTATCAGTGTTACTTTTCATAGAAGTAGAAAAAAAAAAAAAAAAAACTAACATTTTGTATAAAATAAAATAAAAGCCTGAATAACCAAAACAATCCCGAAAAAATGAAGAAAGCATCACACTACCTGACTTCAAAACATATTACAAGGCTATAGTGACCAAAACAACATAGTGTTGGTGTAAAAACAGATACATAAACCAATGGAACAGAATAGGGGACCCAGTAATAAAGCCACATATTTTTAACCAAAGGATTGTGGACAAAGGCACCAAGAACATACACTGGGGAAAGAATGCCCTCCTCAATAAATATGGCAGTGAAAATTGGATATCTATGTAGAATAATAATACTGGATCTCTATCTCTCACCATATACAAAAATTAACCAAGATGAATTTAAGACTTAAATAGAAGACCTTAAACTATAAAACTGCTAGTGGGAAACATAGAGCAAAAACTTTACTGATATTGGCAAAGATTTTATGACTAAGACCTCAAAAGTGCAAGTAACAAAACCAAAAATAGACAAATGGACTATATTAAACTAAAAAGCCTCTACAAACCAAAATAAAAATTTAACAGAATGAAAATACAACTGTTTTAATGGGAGAAAATATTTGCATACGATTCATCTGACAAGGGACTAATATCTAGAATATAAAAGAAATTCAAATAGAAAAACTACAAATGTTCCCATGGAAAAGTAAGCAGATGGGCAAATGGAATGAAGAGGTATTTCTCGAAAGAAGAAAAATAAATAGCCATTAGTTATATGAAAAAAAATTGCTCAACATCACTAATGATCAGGAAAATGTGAATTTAAATTACAATAGGCTGGGCGTGGTGGCTCACGCCTATAATCCCAGCACTTTGGGAGGCTGAGGCAGGGAGAGTTCAAGACCAGCCTGACCAAATTGGTGAAACCCCATCTCTACTAAAAGTACAAAAATTAACTGGGCATGATGTTATGCACCTTTAATCCTAGCTACTCAGGAGGCTGAGGCAGGAGAACTGCTTGAACCTGGGAGGTGGAGGTTGCAGTGAGCTGTGATCATGCCATTGCACTCCAGCCTGGGTGACAGAGTGAGACTCTGTCTCAAAAAATACAAAAATAAAAAATAAAAATTACAATAAGATATCATCTTACCATACCCCAGTTAGAGTGTCATTTATCAAAAACCAAAAAATAACAGATCCTGGCATCTAAACAGAGAAAAGGGAACTTTTCTTACACATATTTAGTTGGAATGAAAATTAGTACAGCCACTATAAAAATAGTATGGAGATTTCCCAAAAATCTAAAACTACAACTACCATACAATCCAGAAATCCCACTATTGGGTATCAATCCAAAGGAAAAAAACATCAGTATATCAAAGGGCTACCTGCACTTACATGTTTATTGCAGCAGTACTCACAGTGTCAAATATAAGTAATTCACCTAAGTGTCTATCAACAGATGAGTGGATAAATAAAATGTAATAACTATATGCAATAGAATACTATTCAGCTAGAAAAAGAATAAAATTATGTCATTTACAGTAATATGGGTGGAACTGGAGGTCATTTTATTAAGTGAAATAAGCCAAGCACAGAAAGGCTAATGTCACATATTCTCACTCATATGTGGGAGCTAAAATACTTGATTATATGGAGATAAGAGTAGAATGAAAGATAATAGAGGCTGCAAAAAGCATGTGAGTGGGAGAGAGGAATGAAGAAAGGTTGATCAATGGGAACAAACATAGTTTGACAGAAGTTATTAGGTCTAATATTTAACAGCAGAATAAAATGACTATAGTTAACAACAATATATTATATAGTTCAAAGTCACTACAAAGGAGAACTTAAATTGTTTCCAAAACATAAAAATGATAAATACTTACATATACTTGGATACTCCAAATACCCTGGCTGTATCATAAAACATTCTATGTATGTAACAAAATATCACATATAGACCACAAATATGTAAATGTTGTATATCAATAAAATTAAAATAAATAAAAAAACACGACCCATGAGAGAAAAAAACAATGTAGACTTTATTAGAAATTTAAAAGTAAATAATTCTACTCTGAAAAAAAAAATAAACAGTGTTAAAAGAATGAAAAGACAAGCTACAGAATGGGAAAAAATGTTGCAAAACACAAACCTGATGATGAACTCGTATCCAAACTATACAAAATCTACTATGACTCCACCATTATAAAACGAACAGCCCAGTTAACAAATGGGCAAGATACAAAGAGATAGTTAACCCAATAAGATATACAGAAGGCAAATAAGCATTTGGAAAGATGCTCAAAATTATATGTAGTTGGAAATTGCAAATTAAAACATACCTATTAGAATGGCCGAAACCTAAAACACTGATGACACCATATATTCCTGAGAATTTGGAGAAACAGGAACTCTCATTCACTGATGGTAGGAAAACAAAATGATACAGCTGCTTTAGAAGAAAATTTGACATTTTCTTACAAGAGTAAAGATTGGTTTATCAAAAGATCCAGCAATCATGATCTTTGGGACTTTTTCAAATGAGTTGAAAACTGATGTCCACGAAAACATTCACATGAACATTTACAGTAGCTTTGTTCATATTTGCCCTAAATTGGAAACAACCAACGTGTACTTCTATAAGCAAATGGGTAAACAATTGTGGTACATCCAAAAAAAGAAATACTATTTAATAGTAAACAGAAATGAGTTATTGAGCATGGAAAAGACAGGAAGAAAACTTAAATGTATATTACTAAATGAAATGTCAGTCTCTAAAGACAACAGAGCATGAGTCCAGCTGTATTCTGGAAAAGGAAAAACTGTGGAGACAGTAAAAATATGAGTAGTTGCTAGGGAAGCAACCTGAAAGGGGAAGAAAGGAGAGATAAATCGGCGGATCATAGATGACTTTTAGGGCAGTGAAACCATTCCATATCATAATATATCACTTACTATCTGACATGCATTTATCAAAATCCATTGATTTTGACAGTTCAATGAACAGTGAACATAAACGGTGAACTTTAATATAAAGTATGGACTTTGTGTAATAATAATGTATTGATATTAATTCATCAGTTTTAACAACACATCACGTTAATGCAACATGTTAATAATTGAGGAAACAAAGGGTGATGAGGAGAGAGGTGGTATATGGAATTCTGTATACTTTCTGGTCTTTTTTTCTGTTAACTTTAAAACTCCCTGAAAAATAGAGCCTATTTTTTTTTAAAATCAGTACTCTTTCAACAGGAAGTTGAGTAGGAAAATGGTGATTATTTCCCTTTGCTTTTTCATGGAATATGGAGAATGGAAACTTAAATAAGGAAGATAATACATTTGTTGGTACACAACAAATGGGAATGAAATGCAGGTATAGTATTATATATTGTGGAGAGGCATTTTTGGGAGAGGACAAGTGGCTCATAGAGGTGTGATTTTATTGGAAACTAAAATACCATGAATAATGTTATTTTTGTTAACGTAACTTTTGTATGTATTGAACGACCCCTTTTAAAGTTCTAAACAATACCAAGTATAACCTTCCCTTGATTTACTTTTTTTAGAAAATTCACTGAGGATTAAAGAGTTGAATGGTCCTACATAATACAAAAATTATGTTTCATCACACAGACTATTGATATTTTCTTAGACATTCATGAGATTGAAAAGTATCGCTTTATATGGGTCTTGCCCAAGAATCTACTTCATCATCCAATTTTAACTCAGTTTACCATTTAACCCAATGGTAAAGCTTTTGTTCTCTACAAAAAGTATCTTCCTACTCACCCAATCGAGGCCACCTAGGTTTACACGAACCTATTTTTCCTCACCTAAGGGGATACCCAAGACCCATTGTATGCTCTATTCCGTTTCCACCAGAAACATGTTCAATGATATTGGGTTGGTAGCTTGAAACTGTCATGGCAGGGTATTTACACTATGGAAACTGGCAAATTTTATAAATTAGAGCACTATTATAATTATGTATGTATTTATTTGTTTATTTATTTATTTTGGAATACCTATTTTCAAGCATGTACTAGAATAACAGTGCTTAAGGCTACCACCAAAATCCAACCTAATAACTCTTGGGTATTTTTTAAATTTCTGTTTATCACTGAAAATTATTTATCAAGGAAAATGGAGCCCCAAACAAATAAGTGACAATAAAAGGAAAATTGCAGATTATTAAACACTCTTCTAATAAATTATCACCCTTCTAATAGCATGACAGCCTTAACTCCTTGGATTTACTGAATTTATATCCAGCTCCTTCGAGTGGGTGAAGGGAGCTGGCACACGTAGAAGAATGGTGACTCCTAGTTAGAGGCCAAATCATCTGCATTTGATACCCGAGGTTCCCGTCCAATGACTCATCAACACAATGTTCCTGCATTTTGAAGAGATTTCATGTGTGTTTTGTGCAGGTATCCCCAAAGTTAAGAACGTAAAGGCGAACTACAGAATATACAAAATATAACAATGTATATACAGAAATTTCTCTCCTTGTCAAACCTACCATTGTTTTTTGACTGGTAATGCCCTTGGTTCAATCCTTACTTTTTCCAAAAAAAACATGTATCTCCTAGAACACTAGTTCTCTCTCACTGCCAGAGCAATTGTTGTAAATAATTTATGAATTTTAATAATGCCTCATTACTTAAACAGGGAACATTTCTTTTCCTTCCAAATTAGTAATAAAAATATATCTTAAATGTACTGATGTGTTATTAGAGCTTTACTCTGTGAGTTTCTCATGCTGTATCTGAATATATTATTTGTGAACGATAATTTCTCTAAGCTGCTCTAGTGGCTGTATGTCTTAGGAATGCAGCAAGCTTTCTGGTAAATCAATTTGTGTTAGCTGTGCAGCACAGATTTGCAGCAGCATAATTCAGACTGACTTTTCCAAATAATACTTCCTCTGACAACACTTTCAAAGTGGTAAGATAGCTTGGAAAAGTACAGAATTGTCTTGAGATATCACATTCCACAGCAGAATAGTTGCAAAACTGACAAAATGGAACCTAAATTGTAATGTGATATAGTAAAGCAGCTGATAGATTGCATGCTGCACCAAAAATTGCTAAGTCAATGCCCAATAGAGAAATCACAGAACTGTAGCAACAGTAAGAGAAAAGTTCCAACTCTATGGGGCAAAAAACACAAATGAATATGCGGATAAATAAGTAGTATTTTCCAACTTGGTTATATATACAATGTCATTCCTTAAATTACCAAGGCGACATAGAATATTGAAGAAAATGTATATGTTACCAGTTGAAACATCGTAAGTACTATTTAAACTCTTGGTCATTTGTTTAGTATGTTATATAATGTTATTTTAAGATTAAAGGGAAAATGATTTTGGGATGTGAATGTCTAGATGTTATGTTTCCTGATAGTTAAAGCCTACAGATAATTTATAATGAGATTTAAAAATCTCATACTTCCTTGGGTAAATACCATTTTTTTCCATAGGTAATTATGCTCATGACATAAGGTGTTAAAATATCACAGAGTATTTTAAAAGACACTAGAATTTTTTTCAAACCTGTGATTGGACAGTGATTGCATTTTTGGAAAATTTGGGGAAAAATAAAGGTTCTCATGAGATGACACATCATATATAAATTATTTTGCACTTCAGCTAACTTTATATTTACTGTAATCTGACATTCCACTTTATATAGAAAGGTTTAATTGGAGTTTCACTCAATACTACTATTTGTTTAGTTAATATTGAAAAATATTTTATTGCTGTGCAACCGAAAATGCTTTGGCTACTGATGTAGACATGCTTTAAGATGGATGTGCCTATAGTTGCTAAAAATAATGCTAGACACATAGTAGATCTTTAATATTGTTGATTGAGTCATTGATTGGATTCTTAAATCAAGACATAGAAAACAAGCAAAGTGAATTGTGAATCCTTAGAGGTTTAGCTTTTCTTATAAAAGAGGCTGGTGACCTTTGCAGCTCCCATTCTCATTTGTATATCTTACAGTTTTGAAAGTGGATTTTGACCACTATGTTTAAATTCCATCTTATATTAAAGATCATTTGAAGAATGAGAACTTTTGTTTCATAAAACGTGATTGACAATTACTCTTCTGCATCCATCTAAAAATAAACGTTTTATCCTACCTTTTCCTATTGTCTCCAAACAAGACCATCTTAAAAATCATGCTGTCAGTACATGGCTGAATGATTTTTATATTATTTTATTTAGAGAAACAAAATTTCATACTTTGAGCAATGAGTGATAAGGAAGCTTTATTTCCTACCAAGAGTGATTTTAGCCTTGGGGGGAAAATAAATCTCTCAATTTCAGGAAAAAGAAAAACTTGTTTTGCCATTTTAAGGAGAAGTATTAAGTATTCACATTTCTATATTTTGAGATTGTGGAATAGAGAACTTACTATATTTTCCAGTGGTTCACATATATTTTTCTTGTATTACAAAATAAAAACAAGGCCCAGCATGGTGGCTCACACCTGTAATCCCAACACTTTGGGAGGCTGAGGCAGGCAGATCACTTGAGGCCGAGAGTTCAAGACAAGCCTGGACAACACGGCGAAACCCTATCTGTATTAAAAATACAAAAATTAGCCAGGCATAGTGGCACTTTCCTGTAGTCCCAGCTACTTGGGAGGCTGAAGCATGAGAATCACTTGAACCTGAGAGAGGGAGGTTGCAGTGAACTGAGATCGTACTACTGCACTCCAGCCTTGCAACAGAGAAAGACTGTGTCTCAAAGAAAAAAAAAAAAAAAAAAGTATAGAAGAATGGAAATAAGAGAAGTATAGTCAACAAGACAAATAGAAACCTATAGACAGCCAGTCAAAGGAAGAGAAATACATGAGCTGTTAATATGAAATAATTCCTGGGATTTGTTCTGATTATTAATAAGGCATGCTTATTTTTACATGTCTCAGTCCATTTGGGCTGGTATAAAAAATTATAAACTGGGCAGCTTATAAACAATGGTACTTTATTTCTTGGAGTTCTGAAGACCCGGAAGTCCAAGATCTAGGAACCAGCATTTTTGGTGTCTGATTCAGAATGGTGCCTTCTATCTATATCCTCACATGTGGAAAGGGCAAGGGAGTTCAACTCGTTCTCTTTTATAAGGGCACTAATGCCATTGATGAGTGATCCACTGTTGTGTCCTAACCATCTTCAAAAGGCCCTGAATACCCTCCCAGTGGTGATGGTTCCAACATATAGGTTTTGGGGGAACACATACATTTCAACAACAGAAAGACATAAATGAGATTAGGAATTTCTGGTGACTGTCCACTGAACTGGGACAAACAAAGTTCAGTGCTGTTTTGTAAACTGGAAATTATCTTCTCCCGACTTAGATTTAAATCCATAGTAATACTGAGAAGTATAGTAATGTAACATTATTTTTAATGTGTTAGCATTGCATATAATAAACAGCAAAACCAAATTATACTGAATGAAACAATCTGTTTCTGAGACTTCTCTGAAAACTTCCTGTTGCCTTTTATTTGGCAAATTCAGCTATACATATCTGTGGGTTTGTCATTATTGCAATTTATTTGTTTCTTTTTAATTTTTTCCGATTTTTATCTTAAAATCCACCAGTTTCTTCAAAATTTATTTGTATACTCTGCAGCAGTCTATAAACATTTGCTGAAATCTGTGGTATAAGGCTTATAAAAGAAAAAAACATAAAATATTTGTAACATTATACTTTTAGTTAAATAAATCTTGTCTGGCTTTCTGATAGTAGTGTGATTTTCTAAGGTATCACACTGAGAAAAGAGACAGTTATTTGACTTTTCTTTCTTTTTTTAAAAATTGCTACTTTATTATAAACTGTGTAAAACTTTATAGACTTACTGGATAAAATTTTGCTGCATGGACACATAATTCGATACATGCTGAATTTTCCCCGGGGCATATTAACTATTAAAAGATGGTGAATAGCATGGGCTAATTCCAGCTGTGCTGGGTTGATCACATGCTTATCTTCAGATTTGTGTGAAGAAGCATGATGGTGAATTTTGGCTAAGAATATATAGAATATATCAACTAGAGACCGGTGATGTTCTATAATCGTGAATCTGTTAGCTCTTTTGGAGGCAGGATGCATTAGCATGTCAGCATTTTTTTGATAATAACAGCTAGATTTGTGATTGACTTTGGTAGAGCTGGGAGTTCTTCTACTGTGAAAGCAGGTCAGGCATTTCTGTGACCTGCTTAGTATAAAAGAAGTCCAGCAGGAGAGGACTTCTGGTTTTCGATCACGAGGGGCTTCAGGAACTAGAGACAAAGTTTGTCTTGTAAGACCCAGTGATTTAGTGAGGAAACCTGTACCTGCTATCTCTAAACCATTTTCAATGTATGTCCTTTCCTTGCTGGTGCTGTTGTGCTTCCTTTGCCTATAATAAATCTCTTTCGGAAAAACAAAAACAAACAAGCAAAAACCAGAGTCTTGTTTTTCCAGTAATTGAACACTTAAGGCAATTACTATAGAATTAATATCGATGTAAACAAGAAAGCCCAAAACCCAGCAAAAATAAAAATCCTAGCAGTAAAGTAGAAGACTGGACCAATGATATAATTAAAAAAAACTGTAAAGATGTTTTTATAGTACTGTAAGTTAACAGAGGTCTTTTTAGAAGAGTTTAACTGAAACAAGTTTTGGTATGAAGGAAGAGATGACCAAGAACTACCTGGTCTTTTAGACCTACTACATAGTCCTCTGCATATCTTTTATTTTATTAGTAAATTTGCATGTTTATCTCTTAATTACCTATTCTTAATTATGTATTCTTAATCTCAGGGATTATGTTTTTTATAACATGGAGACCAAAGTGTTATTTAATGAATAATATTGCCACATACGATTCAATTTAAATTACTCTGTTACAGAATTATTAGAGTGTAACTCTTTAACTAGGACATCTCCTTCTTCAACCCTCATTGTGGAAATAAGAGTAAATTGAAAAATGGAGATCCTTTGAATAAATAGTGTGAAGAGAGAGATCACCTTGCTTACAATGTCCATTTTTAAGGTTGGTGCTTGCTACGGATTGAATTGTGGTCCACCAAAAATCTATATTGTATTTATAACCCTTGATGTGATGGTACTTGGGGATGGGGACTTTGGGACACAATTGGATGAGGTCGTGAAGGTAGTACAATAATGTGATGGGTTAATGTCTTCACAAAAAGAGGAAGATTTCTCTCTGTCTCTCTCTCTCTCTTCTCTCTCTCTCCTATGTGAAGACACAACCAGGAAAAGATCATATGCAAGCTGAGAAGAGAGCCTTCACCAGAACTCACACATGCTGAAGGTTTAATCTTCACTAGAACTCGCCCATGCTGAAGCTCTAACCTTCACTAGAACTCACCCATGCTGAAGCTCTAACCTTCACTAGAACTCACCCATGCTGAAGCTCTAACCTTCACTAGAACTCACCCATGCTGGAGCTCTGATCTTCACTAGAACTCACCCATGCTGGAGCTCTGATCTTCGTAGAACTCACTCATGCTGAAGCTTTAATCTTCACTAGAACTCACCTATGCTGGAGCGCTGATCTTCACTAGAATTCACCCATGCTGAAGCTCTGATCTGGGACCTCCAGCCTCCAGAATTCTAAGAAATACATTCCTGTCGTTTAAGCTACCGAGACTATAGCAGTTTGTTACGGCAGACCGAAGAGACTAAAACAGTCTTTTTAAAGTGTTCACTGTTAGTGTTGTTTCAGGACACCGAATACAGAAAGAATTCCTATTTGAACCTCAGCTGACTTTAGGAAATTTGAGTGATTAAGAATGCTAGCATGCTTTAAGTATGACTTGTTTGAGACAACTTGGAATTCATTTATGTACATAAGTCATGCTGAGGAAAAAGAGGACTCAGTTAAAGAAAGCTTGACTTAACAATGAATACCCAGTCACTGCATGGCTAATTTTTTTAACTTTATAATGGGAATATTACTCAAATTCACAACAATCTCTTCTCCACATTTATCTTATAATTCTATATGTAATTATAATATATATTACATGTACATAATTTATATATTATTTATATATTTATACCTATATTAATTTATTCATAAACTATTTTAATATAATTATAAATATTATTTGTATTTCTATATATTGTATATACAGTATATATTATATAAATTGTATTTTAATTCTGACAGTGGGAATTGAAGAGAGAAGGACAGGACAGTAGTATACAGTAATGAAGATGAGCGATGTTTTGGAGAAATGTTTTCTAATTCACACTTATTGCTATCTAAGGATTAGGTTTCCAAGAAATGCAAAACATGAAACTTTTAAGCAGGAAAAGAGAAATCTGGAATTAATGTTATAAATCTAAAATGAAAGTGGCCAAGCCGCTTTGTATGTTTGCACCTATCTTTGCTCAAATATATTCGTTTCAGAGTGTGAATGTATGTAATGTACCGAATAAAAGTTAATACAATTATCATCCACATATAATACCTATTTATTTCACATGTACAGTTTTGATTTTTTTGTGTGTGTGATATAATTTGTTTGACAAAATAAGGGCAATTTTCTGCTATTTATTTTACGCAAAAGAGAAGATGTCATCTTATCATTCCTTCAGTATTAATTTGTATTGTATGGCATAAGCATAAAGGACTCATTTATGTTCTGATATTATTTACTTGATTCTGCTACTCTCATTTTCCTCTTTGGTACAGGTGACCCCATAAGGAGCAGGGATTCTCCTCTGATTCTCCATGCCATACAACTTACCTGGGCAATCCCTCCATGTGATAAAGGCCCATCCCATTTTGGAACTGTGCTATTTGGTTGAATTTAGACGAGACAGCTCATTTAACTCTCAAACCAAATTCCCTCCAACTTTTACTTTTTTACAAATGAAAATGATTTCCATTTGCCATTCCTACCTTTTCCCCCTTAATTTTGGAAAAAGAAGGCATGTTCTTTATTTGATATGTTTAGAGACAACATTTTAATTTTGTCAATTCGATACTTGTGTGGTGCATCTCAATGCTATGCTGGCTTGTATTTCACTAATTTCTGGAGTGACCAAGTATCTCTTCACTTTATTTTTATTTTTTCTTCCCCTCACCCACTTCCCTGAGATGAAGTCTTGGTCTGTTGCCCAGTCTGGAGTACAATGGCACGGTTTTGGCTCACTGCAACCTCCACCTCCTGGGTTCAAGCAATTCTCCTGCCTCGGCCTCTCAAGCATCTGGGATTACTACAGGTGTGTGCCACCACGCCCCGATAATTTTTGTATTTTTAGTAGAGACAGTGTTTCACCATGTTGGCCAGGCTGGTCTCGAACTCCTAACCTTGTGATCTGCCCACCTGGATCGCCCAAAGTGCTCCGATTAGAGGCGTGAGCCACTGTGCCTGGCCCTTTTTTTCTTTTTTTGGTAATTTTGCATTGGTTTTCTGTGTTTTAGTATTTTTCAGGTGCTACAACAAATGACCATAAACTGGGCGGCCTAAAAACAAATTTAGTTCTCATGGTTATGTAAGCTGGAAGTGTGAAATTAGAGTGATAGCATGGCTGGTTTTTGCTGAGGGCACTCTTCCTCATTTGTCCTCAAATGGTCTTTCCTTGTTATGTGCAGGACAGAGAGAGAGAGAGAGAGAGGGAGAGAGAGAGAGAGAGAAGAGAGAGAAAGAAAGAGTGGGGGTGGAAGAGAGAGATCTACTGCCTTTTTTATTTTTTATTTTTAATAAGGCATTAATCCCATTAGTGGACCTAACTAGCTCTTATTACCTCCCAAAGGCCCCAGTTCCAAATACCATCACATTGACAATTAGGGCTTTCAACATATCAATTTTGAAACACAAACATTCCTTCAGTCCACAGCGTTCTGAAAACCAACTATTCTAACCTTTGAAGTTTTTTTCTATCATTATCTTTTCATGATTTGCATGAAATCCTTGTGTATAAAAATCATTTTTCCTCAGGGTTGGGTGCAGTGGCTCACGCCTGTAATCCCAGCACTTTCAGAGGCCAAGACAGGCAGATCTCTTCAGTCAAAGAGTTAAAGACCAACCTGGGCAACACGCAAAACCTCATCTCTACTAAAAATACAAAAAATTAGGTAGGCCTGATGGTGCATGCCTGTAGTCCCAGGTACTGGAGAGGCTGAGGTGGGAGGATCTCTTCAGCCCAGAAGGTTAAGGGTGTAGTGGGCCAAGATCACACCACTGCACTCCAGCCTAAGTGACAGCGTGAGACAATGTCTCAAGAAGATATGTTTGTGTGTATATATATATACACACACACGCACACACACATTTATACACACACACATATGTGGATATATATATCTATATATAGATACATATGTGTATATATACACATATTTTTCTTCAGTTTATGTTACACATTCAAACTACAAATGTTTTTAATATATTGATTTTAACTTTCCCTTCCCTTTTCCTGAAAAATAATTCTTAATTTTCATTAAATCAAGTTTAGCAAATATTTGACTAATACTTTTCTTTTGTAATATTTAGTAACTCTTTCACATTCTCCACATCCACAAAGATATATTTTCATGTTCTTTTTTTTTGTTGTTGTTGAGATGGAGTCTTGCTCTGTGGCCCAGGCTGGAGTACAGTGGCCAGATCTCAGCTCACTGAAAGCTCCGCCTCCCGGGTTTATGCCATTCCCCTGCCTCAGCCTCCCAAGCATGTGGGACTACAGGCACCCGCCACCTCGCCCTGCTAGTTTTTTGTATTTTTTTAGTAGAGACAGGGTTTCACCGTGTTAGACAGGATGGTCTCGATCTCCTGACCTAGTGATCCTCCCGTCTCGGCCTCCCAAAGTGCTGGGATTACAGGCTTGAGCCACCGCACCCGGCCTATTTTCATGTTCTTAAATTTAGATTTTTAAATCTAAATTTAAATGTATTTACATATATTTAAACTTAGATTTTAAAAATTTATAGTTTGCTTTTCCATTAGGCTTATAATTCATATAGTTAACTTTTCTATACAATGTTTGTAAAGAGAGTTATGATAGAGTTTTATTATTTTATATGTCATTATCTCCAATGCCATTTATTAAACATGCCATTTCTCCATTGATTTGTGATACTTTTATCACAAATTATATTCCTATACAGATAAATCAGATTTTAGTCTTTTATATCCTATTATTCTGATTGTCTTTTATCCACAAGCACATTTTGTTTGGTTTTATTTTCAAGTCTTTACACCAAAATTCTTATCTGATGTAAATTTATCATCTGTGCTATTTTTTTCTCCAAACTTATTTACCTATTAATGAAAATGTAGTGTTGTATATAGATCATAGGATGTGTTTCATATATACATATGTTTTTCATAATCCAGGCATTTTATTTGGATTTATTTTCATGAGTAAGTTAAGGCGTAGAGAACTGAACATGAACATAGTTGTTTATATCTGTTTTATGAAATGTGTTTTCCCCAAATGCAAAGGAGTAATTGGCATGTAGTAGACATTGAATATGTGCTGAATTCTTTTTTACATTTGTTTTTCACATTTTTACGTTTATTTTTTACATTTAGTCAGCCCATTTACTTTTGTTAGTAAATTTCTTTTTTTCCTAAAGATCTTGAACAGTTAAAGAAAATTCACAGAATTTTCTGAAAATATAAACATTACTATTTTCTAACATAAGTTCTAGTGTGCTATTATGCTACAAAGAAACAATACTTTAAGGTTGATCTTGTATTTTAGAGCATTGTTGATTATTTTATTTATTCTAAGATTTTTTAATTCTTTGTGTTGGCTCTTTCTCGGGCATTTTCTCATTCAGTCCTTATTTCTCTTATTTCTTTTCTTTGGCTACAGATTTTTAGTTTTGTTGATAATTGGTGACCTCCCTTTTTAAAATGATTGTAGGGAAATATACCTATAATTAAATACAATGTCTACCATAGGTTATCGTTTCTTTGTTGTTCCCTTTCTATTATTTTCTTTCTTCATTTTTGACTTCCTTAAATTAATTTTCTAGTAATTCAACTTGTTATTCTAGCTCATAAAATGAATTATACTTTTAAAAATATCTTTTAGTTCATTAATATAAATTGTATTGAGAGAGTTTCTATACCACAGCCGTCCTTGCATTTCCTTTTTGTTATTTTTTGTTTGTATGTCTTGTGTCCTTGCATTTCTGTGATACTTTTTTCTTTACCTTTATCTAACTTATAATTATATAAATGGATTATAATTATATAATAGACTGCTAGTTGTTGTTCACTTATATTTTAGACAAGTATATCTGTCTAAACTGTATCACTGTGTCACTTTTTTACTTTCATGTGTGAATAGGACTTTTAATTTATTTTATTTTGTACACGCTCAATGTGTGGATTTGAAGTCAATATTTTAATAGACACTAAAAACGAAATGGAGAATTTTCTTTTTCATTTTTATTATAAAATATATAATGAAAATTTTAATGTTTCTCAAAATTGTGCACAAGTTGATTACTAACTCTGCCTAGTGTGGGGATATTTAAGAAAATTTAGGCCGGGCGCGGTGGCTCAAGCCTGTAATCCCAGCACTTTGGGAGGCCGAGACGGGCGGATCACGAGGTCAGGAGATGGAGACCATCCTGGCTAACACGGTGAAACCCCGTCTCTACTAAAAAATACAAAAAATTAGCCGGGCGCGGTGGCAGACGCCTGTAGTCCCAGCTACTCGGGAGGCTGAGGCAGGAGAATGGCGTAAACGCGGGAGGCGGAGCTTGCAGTGAGCTGAGATCCCGCCACTGCACTCCAGCCCGGGTGACAGAGCGAGACTCAAAAAACAAAACAAAACAAAAAAACCCGTCCGTCTCAAAAAAAAAAAAAAAGAAAAGAAAAAAAAATTTAATTTGTATATAAATTTTACTAATTATGGTTAATCAATTTTTTCTTACACTATTTTGAAAGTTAATATTTTTTCTCAAAATATACATTTATAGCTAGGTTTTCTAATTTATTGGTATGTAGTGATTTATAAAATACTATATTTGAAAGCCATATTTGTTTTTGGTGTTTTTTCTTAGTCGCTTCATGTTTTGTTTTTCTCACAATCCCCTTTTTATTTTTTCAGTCTTGCCAGGAAGTATGTTTTATTCATTCATTCAAACGTCATTTTTCACTTACTAACCCTCTCAACTGTGGTTTGTTTTATATTTCATTGATTTATGATCTTAGTTTTTGTTTCATAGTTTTTAATTAAAGCTGCTTCCTTTATTTATTTATTTTTTTATTGTTTAGTGAAGTATTTGTCCTACTGTTACCCTTTTTTCTTTTTTCTTTTTCTTTTTTTTTGAGACGGAGTCTTGCTCTGTCGCTGTAGAGGAGCAGTGTGATCTCTGCTCACTGCAAGCTCCGCCTGCCGGGTTCCCGCCATTCTCCTTCCTCAGCCTCCGGAGTAGCTGGGACTACAGGCGCCCCCAACCACGCCGGGGTAATTTTTTGTATTTTTAGTAGAGACGGGATTTCACCGTGTTAGCTGGGATGGTCTAGATCTCATGACCTCGTTGTCCACCCACCTCAGCCTCCCAAAGGGCTTACAGGCATGAGCCTCTGCGCCCGGCCGTTACCTTTTTTTTTTTTTTTTCATGGTTTTGTTTATAGCAGCCTGTCATTTGGGATAGAAGACATTCTATCTTTGTCCACGATATTACCAGCAAGTTTTAAAAATATGTCTTGATAAGAAATATGTGGTCATAAAATTGCAAAGTACATAAGGTTAGCTCTGAAGTAAATACATTTAGTGAAATTTAAACATATGATTAAGTGAAAAAAAATAAACAGGGATATGCGTTCTGTAAAAACATGTTGAACACTTCAGACCAGCTCGTCTGTCTGCTGACAACTCCATGAAGAGAAAAACAAGCATCCCAGCTGAGTCTGTCTACATGCCTGACTCACACAGAATCCATGAGTTAAAATACAATGGTTTTGTTTTAAACCACAAAAAATTTTGGACCATTTAATTCAGCAATAGATATATGGAACACAGTTTGTAACCAAAGGTAAGGCATTTACAAATAAAACTTAAAATATTATGCATTGGCTTTGGGATTGAGCAGCTGAAAAGCTAGCAGGGCTTGGAGGAAGACTTCAGAAGTTTGATGGTTCCCAACATGTCTGTTGGTGAAAGCTTAAAGGAGGGAGGAAAAAAAAAATAATTGGAAGCTGAAGGAAAAGAAACAGTGTTATATAGTGGCAGAAATTTTAACAAAATTTTCAGCTGTGAAAACATGAAAAGTAGAAAAATGTACCTAATGAATAGATGGATCTGACTGAAACTATTTCCAGGCAGTATGTAGAAAGCATTGGTTGGTTTCTTTTAGTCGAGATTTGCAAGGTGTTAATAGAGATATGCTAAAGGAAGAATTATTCAGTTATAGTGCAGAATGTAGAGGAAATATAAAGGAATAAGGTTAGCTGGGTTAGAAAATACAACTATATATCATCCTAACTCTCTCCAAGCAGAAGTTTCTCTAACTTGGAAAGGGCCTCTGGTTAAGGAGGAAATCGCTGCTGTTCAGTAAAATATTCTTCAGATAAAGATAAAACCAAGTGTTTACCTATTACACCCATTTGATCCTCAGAAAAATTTAAAGTGGTTCCTAATAGACCATTTCCAGTAGAGAAAAGGGTTTTCAAGAGTTTGCTTTGGCCCTCAGGTTAACCTTTGGGTTGAAATTTAGAACTTCTAAGATTCTCTCATGTTTTCTCCTACAGCCATCTCATAGCGACCCCAAGGTAGAGGTTGGCTCCCAATAGAGAAAGTGCCTGTGTCCTTTCTTTCAAATACAGTATATTATAAATTGCTTTGTAAAAATCACACACGGTTTTTGAAAGACTTGTAGAATTGAACTGAAAAGGACAGAGACAGTAAATAGTAGATAATTAATAAAGATCTGCAGATCACAGATTTTTTGGGACAGGAAGCACATTTAGAAAATCAATTGTAAAGATGGGTTATTTCTTATGAAAAATAAAAGGACTTAATAAGAGAAAATAAGAGCTGAGAGGGTGAAACCAAGTCATTGAAATGATCTCAAGAGAGCAGTCATGTGTCCGCTTGGGTGTCAGATATTGTACAGAACATTGATATTTATTTCCCTTTTCAAAGAAAAATGCCCTGAAGTTGCTATGTCTGTACCTTTGTTATAGAATGTTAATATGAAGCAGACAATTTTAATCTTCAGATCATAGGTCTTTGGTAGAAGGGCAACTGTATCCGACAAGACATGAGACCTCCAGGGCCTATATTTCAATGCTGAATAGATGTGTTGAGAGAGGTAATCCTTGCCTTGCTAGTGATAATATAGGGAAATGATGCAGTCTTTCAATATTTAATATGATATCAGCTGTACATTCAGGGTATATGCCCTTTATCAGGTTGAGGAAGTTTGTTTTATTCTTAATTATATCATGATTGGGTGTTGAATTTTGTCAAGTGCTTTTTTTTCTGCATCCATTATTAATCCAAAAATAGAAAAGAGGCATGTTCTAAGACGCGTTATTTTCTTCCTTCTTCACATTTTTGGTTAAGATTGCTTTTCTTTTTCTAGTTTCCTGAGGTTGAAATTTAGATCGTTCATTTAAACAATTATTTTCTAATATGAGTATTTAGTTCTATGAATGTGACTCTGACAGATTTTATAAATTCTGATATGGTCTATTTTTATTTACATCAAATTTAAAATATTTTCTAATATGTTCTATGAGTTTTGACTTATTAGACACTTATATGTTTATTTACATTTCTGATATTTGTGAGTTTTGACAAATATCTTTGTTATTGATGTCTAGTTTAATTACATTATTTCAATATACTGTGAATAATTTCAGTCATTTTACATTAATTGAAAATCATTTTGGCATTAAATGTTTTATCTTGTTGAATGTTACTTGTGCAATTAAAATAAATATGTATTCTAGTGTTTTGGGGTGGAGTTATCTATAAAGAATTGGATCGGTTTGCTTAACAGTTTTGTTCAAAAGTTGTATATCCTTATTAAATTTCTTAGTAAGTAATTTTAATCAATTATTAAGCAAGAGGTATTAAAATATTCCATTATAAATGAGATTGTTCTGTTTATTCTTTTAATTTCCTCTTTAATAATTTTAAACTCAGTTATTAGGTATACACACATTTAGTTTGGCTTTAGCCTCTTGATAAGTTGATCTCTTCATCATTGTGAGAAGTGCTGCTATATCCCTGGAATATTCCTTGCTCTGACATTTACATTGCCTAATGTTAATATGGATACTCTAATTTTTATATGTGTATTCAATGGTCTCATAGTATAACTTTTGCATGCTTTTGCTTTTATCAGAAAAGTATCTTTATATGTAAATATGTTTCTTAAAGATAGCACATAATTGAATCTTTAAAAAAAAATTATAAGGCTAGGAGCAATGGTTCACACCTATAATCCTATCACTAGGATTACATTAGCTAGTGTAATCTTAGCACTAGCTGGGGCAGGTGGATCACATGAGGTCAGGAGTTTGAGACCAGTCTGGCCAACATGGAGAAACCCCGTCTCCACTAAAAACATAAAAAATAGCCAGGCATGGTGGCACATGCCTGTACTCCCAGCTACTTGGGAGGCTAAGGCAGGAGAATTGCTTCAACCCGGGAGGTGGCGATGGCAGAGAGAGGAGATCTCATCACTGCACTCCAGCCTGGGCGACAGAGCAAGACTCTGTCTTAAAAAAAAATACAAAATTAAAAAAAAAAATTATGTTTGAGATCTGATAGTTTAAAATATATGGTATATATGTGGAGAACACATACGTACTATGTTCACCAAGAGGAGATTTACTACAAATATATTTTTTATTTCTTGTTTCCTTCAAGCTCTGAGTGAGTTTGAAAGTGGATCTTCTGAAGCCTTCCAACAGTCATGTGAGGAATCTGAAAGTGCATTTCTGAGGCTTTCCCACAGCCATCTGAGTGAGCTGGTAAGTGGATTCTTTATAGAAACTTAGGATGATTACAGCTTTAATTGATGTCTTGATTGCAGGCCTGTGAAACATATTGAATCAGAAGCATCCAGCTCAACTACACCCAGATGACTGATCTACAAAATACTTGAGATTTTTTAAAAAGTTTTTTTCAAACTACTAAATATGTGATAATCTGGTATACAACATAGTTAATGCATTTACAGATTTCTTCTCATGTTTTATGATAGAGTTTATTCAAGACAATTCAGGACTTAACACTATAAGCTTAAAGACAAAAAGGATGCCATACATATGTTGTATGTTGGTAAATTTCTCATAAAGGTATGAATTAAAAATTCAGAAACAGTTGTTAGAGAGATTATAAATAAAAAGTGAACAGGCTAGAATAAATGGTGTGGTGCTACACTGGAGTCGGTGGTATATCAATATGTACTCATTTTATATATAAAAATACAGAAAAAGTGGAATAAGTGTATTTCGTGTATAAGCATGTGTGATTATACATGTGTCTCTTCTGTGAATAGAAGCAGTGACACCGCAATAACAATGAGCACACCTGGTACCAAGAACATAGTTCCTAACTACAATTCTCCAATTAAAGGAGTCAAGATTCCTTGGAGAACTGATTGATTTTAAGTCAAAGCAGGGAAAATAGTAAATAAACTTGAGGAAAAAGAGCCTGTTGGCAGACTTCAGGAGGTCCACTTTCAAACTCAATCAGAGCTGTTGGAAGGCCTCAGGTCCTTAATAAGCATTAGTCAGAACTACTCGTAACATGTTATTTGCTTCCCTCTTGCTTCCCTGAGGGAAACAAGATATGCTAAAAGAAATTCTTTTTAGAATGATGAGCGTTGGGATGTAGTAAATTTGAGGAAAAAAATTATGCCGAGCATAATAAGTGGCATAGTAAAAATATGGACATTATGAGAAAACCACTAAATTTGGAGTAAGTATATGCTTTAGTAAATAGTGCTGGGCCAAGGTTAACTGCTTAAGGTTTTTAAAATATTTTATTGTTACATAAAACATCAGTGTAAGTAGAAGCTGGTAGAAAGATAAATAGAACATCTCTGCATTGTTTTAGTACATTTTCTGTGCGTCCAAAATTGTGTAATTACTCTCCCCAAAAATTTAACAACAATGACATTTTCTTCAAAATTGCCTTTTATTTTGCAAAAACTCTTTTTATAAAAAGTGAAACTGAAAAGAAACAATCTACCTATATAGGAGTAAATGAAGAAACTTAATAAACATTGCTGTTGGCTGCGATAGTAGTGTGTTACAATATAATTTACTATAATATTTTAGATTGTTAATAAGGAAGGTGGCAAAGATACTCAAGGATTTTCAGGTATAATCCTGATAGATGCACAGAAGCATCACTGTGTCAACTGAAATTACTTTAGCATGGATATGCAGAACAGACTCTAGCAATTCTTTCATAGAGATATTTGGCAGATGGACTCATAGTGTATGTGGCTTAGTGCAGAGGAGATTCTGTTAATAGACCAATAGTTCCAACAGCTGACACGTTCTGGAGACATAATGGTCCATCATATCAATGATCAGTGACCTTAAAGGCTATAAATATACTGTAACTGTCTTTTGTGTCAAGAATCTGCAAGCTACAGGGTGCCCAAGAACCATAACTTGCAATGGTACAGTCCCTAAATATGACTCTACGTGATGGACTGTGACTGCTGAGAATGAGCCGTCATCGTCTACTGGATCAGTAATCAGCATTGTTAATATTCAAAGGAGTTGTGCTGCAAAATCCTCCATACTTACGGGTAAAGGAAAAATGCACCCTTTGTCCTTCCCTTGTCTAGGTTAATTTAAAAAAAAAAAAAAAAGTAAACTACCATGTCTTGAAATGCTGTTATGAAAGTTTATCAGTAACGTCTTCATCAAAGGAGAAAAAATATATTGTAGAATCTCTTTAATAGTATACAGAAAGAAACTTTGTTGAGGAAATCTTTCTTGCTTCATCGGTATTCCCACAATATTTCATCATCTTAAGCATGGCAATTTTCAGCATAGCTCTTTCATTTCCTGTCTAAATTATAAGTACATTACTTTTTTTTATTTGCATAGTCACAAAATGGAAGAATAATGGTAACCTTGTTGAGCAAGAACAAGCATAAACTTTTGTCAATTATTTCCTTATACTGTCTTTTAATACTTAGAAAATGGCCTCTTTTTAATTTACATACAAAAAACAGGTTTTCTCATGGGTAAATTACCATTATTTCAGAATCGCATTCCATCTGTCAGAAACATTGTGAAATTTTACCTGGAGTAAAAAGGAAAAAATCTAGCAAGACATGTTTGGAACTATAAAAGTACTGGACTCCATTATTCTGAACTCCAAAGATGTACCCACATATACTCATACACTGACTCTGATGAGTAGCCATAGAAACAAAGGACTGATATTCTCCGAAACACTGAGATTAGTTGCCAAAGATATACTAAGAAGAAGTTATTATGAAGAATGTGGATCTGGACTAACTTTAAAATGCTTTTCTTTATCTTTCTTGTTGGTTCTGTAGCTTCAATTATTCAAATATCAATATAGCTTACTGATACCATTTAAAAAACATGTGAATTGGTTGCACCTATTAAAACACACCTGAAGAAGTAGACAAAATAATAGAATAGACATAACTTGAAAATGAGGCATGCAACAAAGTAGTTATGTTGTATGAAAATGATCACAAAGTAAAAATCAGAGAAACAATGAGTTATTTTTAAGGCAGTATTGCATTAAATAATTATTATGGAAAGAAAACTTGCTTTCATCGGCTTATGCTTCTAAATGATTAAAGGTAACATCATCATGTCACAAGCTTGCTTTTAGTAATATGGTAAAAGCCATTTTGACTACTATACCCTGATAAATAATGTAATGATACTTACCTAAAAATATGTGTCATGCATACTAAATTAGATGTTAAAACTTCAAGGCATTCGTGGAGTCAACAGTGCTTTTTCTACTCTGAATAATATTTGGAATACATTAAATGTTTGTCAAGTTGACAAATATAAATGTCCTTTAAATCATTGAAAAATACAGAGGATAATTTAAAAATAAGAATTATCTCATACAATATAGTTTATTTAATCATATAAATTGTTTAACATGGTATAATAAAAAAGAACAGTGGATTCAGAATCAAAAGAGCTGGGTTTGAATGCCAACTTTTAAAATATTAACTATACGATGTAGAGAATATGAATTTATTCTGTTAATCTCTGTTTTCTTCTGGGGTAGAATTAAACATTGTGAACAAACATCCAGTTTACAAGACTTTATTATAATAAAGCAATATTGTTCTTGTCACTGAAGTTTTTTAATTACAAAAGGTATAATTTAGACCTTGATGTGTACATTTCTGTGCATTTTAGTAAATTCATAGAGTCACACATCCACCACCATAGCTGTTAAATATTCCTTTGTATTGCTCAAATACTGCTTTGTACTGTCAAATATTCCTTTGTACTGCTCCTTCATAGGCTCTGCTTTGCTTCTATTTTACTGCTTGATTATTCCAGATGTCATATAGATGGAATCAAATAATATATAGCAGTTCAAGTCTGCTTTCTTTTACTTAAAAATGCATTTGAGATCCATCCACATTTTTTCATGTATCAATGACTCGCTCTGTTTTATTGCTTAGTAATATTCCAAGAGTTTTATACTATTAATATGCATGTGTATACCCAAGTTTGTCACTCATCAGTCAGAGGACATTTGGGTTGTTTTCTGTTTTCTGTGACTATAAGTAAAGATGTCATAAAAATTAACATATAAGTTTTGGGTGAACATACATTTTTATTTCTTTGAGTTTCATATGTAGGCATATAATACTATTATTAGTTATATGTTGAATTCATAAGAAACTGCTAAACTATTTTCCAAAATAGTTCCATCAGTTTTCAATCCCAACAGCAATATGAGAGTTTCAGTTGCTCTGTATCCTCGCTAGTACTTGATATTGTCAGCTATCTAGTACATTGCTACCATTATTGTATTTTTGCTGGGATGATGGCATGTTAATAGGTGTGCAGTGGTATCTCATTGCAGTTATAATTTGGATATCTCTAAAGGTTAATTATATTGAGCATATTTTTATATTATGAGTTTTATTCAGATATCTTTTTTAAACAATCATTTCAACTTTTATTTTAGATTTAGGGGTACATGTGCAGATATGTACCTAGGTATATTGTGTGATACTGAGGTTTTGGATATGGTTAATCCCATCACCCAGGTACTGAGCACAGTACCTGATAATTAACTTTTAACATCCCTTGTCTCCCTCCCTCCCTCTTCCCTCCAGTAGTCCCGTGTCTATTGTTCCCATCTTTATATAAGCACCCATTGTTTAGCTCCCACTTATAACTGAGTATGCAATATATAGTTTTCTGTTCTTGCATTAATTCACTTAGGATAATGGCTCCTAGCTGCATCCATGTTGCTGCAAAGTACACAATTTCATTCTTTTTTATGGCTATGTCATATTCCATGTAGTACATGTACCACGTTTTCCTCATCTAATCCACCATTGATGAGCACCTAAGTTGATTCCATGCATTTGCTATTGTGAATGGTGCTGCAAAGAACATATGAGTACATGTATCTTTCTGCTAAGTCAGTTTGTTTCAGTTTTGTTTTGTTTTGTTTTTATATATAACCAGTAATGGATTGCTGGGTCAAATGGTAGCTTTGTTTTAAGTCCTTTATGGCAAGAAATCTCCAAATTGCTTTCCACATTGGCTGAACTAATTTATATTCCCACCAACAGTGTAGAAACATTCCCTTCCCTTTTCTCTGCAGCCTCATCAGTTTCTGTGCTTTTTGAATTTTAGTAATAGCCATTCTGACTACTGTGAAATATCTCATTGTGGTTTTGATTTGAATTTCTCTGGTGATTAGTGATTATTAAACTCTTTTTCATAGGTTTGTTAGTCATTTGTATGTCTACATTTGAGAAGTATCTGTTAACATCTTTTGCCCACTTAAAAATTTTTTTTTGCTTGTATAATTAAATTCCTTATAGACTTTGCATATTAGACCTTCATCAGATGATGAGTATTGTGAATATTTTTGTTCCATTCTGTAGGTTCTATATTTACTCTGTTTATAGCTTTTTGGCTGTGTGGAAGCTGTTTACTTTAATCACATCCTACTCGTCAACTTTTGTTTTGGTTGCAATTGCTTTTCAGGATGTAGTCATAAATTATTTCCTAAGACTGATGTCCAGAGTGGCATTTCCCAGGTTTTCTTCCAGGAATCTTCAAGTTGATGATATTGCATTTAAATCTTTAATCCATATTGAGTTAATTTTTGTATACGATGAATGGTGGGGTTCAGTTAGATTCTTCTGCACATGACTAGCCATTTGTTTCAGCATTAATTGTCAAATAAGGAGTAGTTTCTCCATTTCTTATTTTTGTTGACTTTGTTGAAAATCAGATAGCTTTAGATGCGCAATTTTATTTCCGAGTTCTCTATTCTGTTCAGTTGGTCTTTGTGTCTGTTTTTGTACTAGTTCCATGCTATTTTGGTTATTGTAGCCCTTTAGTGTAGTTTGAAGCCAGGTAATGTGATGCCTCTGGCTTAGTTGGTTTTGCTTAGAAGTGCTTTGGCTATCTGGGCTCTTTTTTGGTTCCATATGAATTTTAAATATATTTTTGTAGTTCTGTGACAAATGATGTTGGCAGGTTGATAGGAATAGCATTGAACCTGTGCATTGCTTTAGACAGTATAGTCAGTTTGACAATACTGATTCTTCCAATACATAAGCATGAAAATCCATTTGTTTTTCTGATCTGTGATTTCTTTCAGTAGTATTTTGTAGTTTTCTTTGTAGAGATGCTTTACCTTCTTGGTCAAATACATTCCTAGGCATTTTATTTCAGTTTTATTGCAGTTATTGTGAATGGTGTTATATTTTTGATTTGGCTCTCAGCTTGAATGTTATTGAGGATAGAAATGCTTCTGATTTTTTTTTAAATTGCTTCTGTATCCTATAACTTGACTGAAGTCATTTATCAGTTCCTGGAGCCTTCTCACAGAGTCTTTATGGTTTTCTATGTATGGAATCTTCTCATCAGTAAAAGAGTTTGACTTCCTCAGCCGGGCGCGGTGGCTCACGCCTGTAATCCAAGCACTTTGGGGGGCTGAGGCAGGCAGATCATGAGGTCAGGCGATTGAGACCATCCTAGCTAACATGGTGAGACCCCATCTCTACTAAAAATACAAAAGATTAGCCAGGCGTGGTGGCAGCCGCCTGTAGTCCCAGCTACTTGGGAGGCTGAGGCAGGACAATGGCTTGAATCCCGGAGACAGAGCTTGCAGCCAACTGGGGTGGTGCCACTGCATTCCAGCCTGGGCGACAGAGCTAGACTCCGTCTCAAAAAACAAACAAACAAACAAAAAGTTTGACTTCCTCTTTTTTTTGAATGCCGTTTCTTCCTTTCTTCTGCCTGATTGCTCTGGCAGGGACTTCTAAAGCTACATTGAATAGGAGTGATAAGAGTGGCATCCTTGTCTTGATCCAGTTCTAAAGGGGAATGTTCCTAGTTTTTGCCTATACAGTATAATGTTGGCTGTGGGTTTATCATAAAGGGCTCTTATTATTTTGAGGTATACTTATCATTTTGAGGTATTGCTTATTATTTTGAGGTATGTTCTTTCAATGCCTAGTATCTTGAAGGTTTTTATTTTGAAGGGATATTGGATTTTATCAAAAGTTTGTATGTGTTGATTGAGATGAACATATAGTTTTTGTTTTTAATTCTATACATGTGGTGAATCACATTTATTGATTTGTGTTTTGTGAACTGACCTTGCATATCAGGAATGATGCCAACTTGATCATGGTAAATTAAGTTTGTAATGTGCTGCTGAATTCAGTTTGCTAGTATTTTGTTAGGGATTTTTGCATGTATATTCATCATGGATATTTGCCTGTCATTTCCTTTCTTCATTGTGTCTTTTCCATGTTTTAGTATCAGGGTGATGCTGGCATTGTAGAATGAGTAAGGGAGAAGTTGCTCCTCAACTTTTTGGAATAGCTTTAGTAGAATTGGTACCAACTCTTCTTTCACATCTGGAAGAATTCATCTGTCAATCCTTCTGGTCCAGGACCTGTTTTAGTTGGTAGGTTTATTAATGATTCAATTCTAGAACTCAGTATTGGTCTCTTCAGAGTCTCAATTTCTTCTTTGTTTGTTTGCATAAATGTGTTTATAATAATTCCTGGGTATCTTTTGTATATCTGTGGGATCAGTTGTAATGTCACCTTTGTCATTTTTTTCATTTTTGATTGTGCTTATTTGGATCTTTATTTTTTTTTTTCTTTGTTAATCTAGCTAGAGGTCTATCAATCTTATGTATCCTTTCAAAGACTTAAATTGTGGTATTGTTGATTCTTTGTATGGATTTTTTTTGGTATCAGTTCTGTTCAGTTTGGCTCTGATTTTAGTTATTTCTTTTCTTCTGCTAGCTTTGGGATTAGTTTGTTCTTATTTTTCTAGTTCCCTTAAGTATGATGTTAAATCATTCATTGAACTATTTCTAACTTTTTGAGGTAGGCAATTAACAGTAAAAACTTTCTTCTTAGTACTGCTTTTGCTGCATCCTAGAGATTTTGATATATTGTGTCTCTGTTTTGATTTATTTCAAATGATTTTTTTTATTTCTGCCTTAATTTTGTTGTTCACCCAAAAGTCATTCAGGATCAAGTTATATAATTTCCAGGTAATTTTGTGGTTTTGAGATATCTTCTTGGTGTTGATTTCTATTCTTATTCCACTTTGGTCTGAGAGTATGGTTGGTATGATTTCAACTTATTTTGTATTTATTGAAACGTGTTTTAAGGAATGCATGTGAATGATCTTGTAGTATGTTCCATGTGCAGATGAGAAGAATGTAAAATTTGTGGCAGATGGATGGAGTTTTATGTAGATGTCTATTAGGTACAGTTAGTGACATGTCAAAGTTAAGTCCAGAATTTCTTTGTTACTTTTCTGCCTCAGTGATCTGCCTAATGCAGTGGGCTGCCAAATTACCCCACTATTATTGTCTGGCTTACTAAGTCTTTTCATAGGTATAGAAGTACTTGTTTTGTAAATCTGGGTCCTCAAATGTTGAGTGCATATATATTTAATACAGTTAAGTCTCCTTGTTGAATTGAACTCTTTGCCCCTTTGCCACTATGCAATGCCCTTATCATTTTTTTTTTTTTTTTTACTCTTGTTGGTTTAAAGTCTGTTTTAACTGACATCATAATAGTGATCCCTGCTCTCTTTTGAATCTGTTTGCATGATAGATCTATTTCCAACCCTTTAATTTAAACCTATGGGTGTTGTTACATGTGAGATGGGTCTCCTGAAAACAGCAGATGGCTGGCTCTTGTTTTATTTATTTATTTATTTATATATATATATATATATATCCAACTTGCCACTCTGTGTCTTTTATGTGGAGTGTTTAGACCATTTACATTCAAGGTTAATGTTGACATATGATGTTTTGACCCTATCATGAAGTTGTTAGCAGGTTCTTTTATAGTTTCTATTGTATGATTGTTTATAAAATATAAGGGATACATATGTACTTATATGTGTTTTTGTGGTACCAGGTATTGTTCTTTTGTTTCCATGTTTAGAACTTCCTGAATAATGTCTTGTTATGTTGGTCTAGAGTTATCCAAATATCTTGTCAATGTTTGTTCACATATATAGGGTTATATGTTTTCTCATGTCTGAATTTTGATAGTTTGTTACTATCAAAATATTCTGAAAAATTTTGTTTTCCAGTAATGTGATTTAAAAATATTTTCATTCTTTCAACATTATTTTTTTGTATGGCAGAAGTTTTTATTTTTGAAGTCCAAATTATTTTTATTCTGAATGGACACTATTTTTGATACTGCATCTAAAAATTATTTGCTTAACACATGTTTCCAACATTTTCTATGCTGTGTTCCTCCAGAATTTAAAACTTTATAACAAGGCTCATGATCCACTTTGAAGTGATTTTTGTATAAATTGTGGGATCTAGGTCAACGTTAATATTTTGCATGTGGACGTCTAACTGTTCCACCACCATTTGTTGAGAAGAGACTATAGTTTGGATATTTGTCCCCTACAAATCTCATGTGAAAGTCTGATCCCCAATGTTGGAGGCCGGACCTAATGGGAGGTGTTTGGGTGATGGGAGTGGATCCCTCATGAATAGATGAATACATTCTCTGGAGGTTCAGTGAGTGAGTTCTAACTCTGTTAGTTCTCTCAGAGCTGATTGTTAGAAAGAGCCTGGCATTTTTTGTTTTCTGTCTTGTTTCTTCTTTCACCATGTGATCTCTGTACATGCTGGGTACCTTTTACTTACCCTCATGAGTAGAAGTAGTATGAATCCCTCACCGGAAGTGTGTGCTGGTGCCATGCTTCTTGTATGGCCTGCGGAATCCTAAGCCGAATAAACATCTTTTCTTTGTAACTTACCTAATCTCAGATATCCCTTTGTAGAAACCCTAAACAAGACTAAGATGTAAGACAATCCTTTTGCCATTGACTTGCTTTTATAACTGTGCCATAAACCTGTTGACTCTATATACATGTAAGTCCATATGTGGAACTCTCCTTTTCTATTAACTGATATCTTTATCATTTCACCAACATCACACGACTCTGATTACTTTTAGAAAGTCTCAATTTGGAGCACAGAGTCTCTTAACTTTGACCTATCAAAACTGTTTGGCTATTCAAATATTTTTGCCAGTTCTAATACTTCTGCCTTTCCATATAATGTTCAGAAAAATGTTATTGATAAAATATTTATTGATGAAAAACCTGCTAGTATTTTGATGTAAATTTTACTGAATCTATAGATCAAATTTGGAATAAATTGGTATCTTAGCAATAGTTGAATATTTCTCTAATCCATAAACATGGTATATCTCTGTATTAAATTGGGTTTTATTTGATTACTTTTATCAGTGTTTTGCAGTTTTCAGCGTGCAGATCCTACCTTGATATTGGTAGGGTTACATCTAGGAATTTCAAATTTTTAGTGCTATTATAAATGGTACAGGTTTTTAAAAAAATTATAGTTATTCACTGCTGGTATATAGAAGTATAATTCCTTTTTATATATTGACATTTATTATATAACCATGCTAATTAAGTCATATTAGATTGTAAATTCTTTAGTATTTTCTATATAGACAATTATGTCACCTGCAAATATTGTTGTTTTAAAGTTTTTTCTTTTCAGTCTTCTTGCATTTTTAAGCAAATAGATGGTCAATTTTTTCAAATGATTTTCTGTATTTATTTAAATACCATTCGCATTTTCTCTTTAGTTCATGTGAATGATATAGATTGATTTTTGAATATTGAACTAGCCATGCATTCTTAGGAAGAACTTCTCTCATTTGCTTGGTGCATTCTCCTTTTTTTATTTTATTGTATCCAATTTTCTAATACATTTTTTAGGATGTTTGCGTATGTGTTAATGAGGGATGGTTGTCTGTTTTTTGTCTTGTAATGTCTATTCCTGGTTTTGGTATTAAATTAATGCCAGCCCTATACAGTATGTGGGGAAGTGTTCCCTCCTTCTGTATTTTTGGAAGGCAATGCATAGAATTGACTCTCTTTACTTAAATATTTGAGAAAATTAATCAGCAAAACCTTCTGGGCCTGGAGCTACCTTTGTTGCATAGCTTTAAGCTATGGATTACATTACTTTAATACATTTAGTACTATTAAGATTATTTATTTTTTCCTGAGTTAGTATTGATAGTTTAAAGACGTATTCTACTTTATCTAAAGTGTCAGAATTATTAGAAGAGAGTTGTTTGTTTCATTCCCTTATTGTCCAGTTGATATTTGTGGTGTCTATAATGATGCTCCAGTTTTTATTTATGATTCTGGTAATGTGTGTTTTTCCTCTTTTTTACTTGTCAATCAGGCTAGATGTTTAACAATTTTATTGACCTTTTACAAGAACCAGTTTTGGGTTTGGTAATGCAGCCTATTGCTATTCTGTTTTCAATTTCATTCGTTTCTGCTCTTATCTTTATCATTCACTACCTCTTGTTTTGTTTAAGATTAAGTTGCTCTTATTTTTCTAGTTTTTAAAATATGTCATTTGTTTACTAATTTGAGATTTTTCTTTTATCCTCAAATTTTGCTTTATGCTATAAATATACATTTACATTTTGCTTTAGCTGTGTCCTTCATATTTTGATATGCTATAGTTTCATTTTTACACAAATCAAAATAATTTCTAATTTTCCATGAGACCCTCTGAGTTATAGGTATAAATACATGTCTTTTACTTTTCAAATATTTGAAATTTCCAAAATACCTTTCTAATATTGATTTCTAGTGTAATTTTGTAGTGGTGAACTTAAGGACATAGTTTTTATAAATTATCGTAATTTGTTAATTCAGGCTTTACAGCTCAGAATCGGATGTATCTTGACTGCATATTTTTCACTTTTAGAAAAAAATATGTATTTTTTTTTCTTGGTTATAGTGTTCTATATATGTCAGGTTGATATTGTTCAGATCATCTATACATTTGCTGATTTTCTCTCTACTTGTTTTACCAATTACTGAGAGAAGAATGTTGAAGCATCCAATTATATGTGGATTTGCCTATTCTTCTTTTTAGTTCTATGAATTTTCTTCTTCCTATACTTTGAAACTCTGTTTTCAGATGCACACACTTTACAATTACAAGAATAAACTATTTTATCATTACACAATGTCCCTCTTTATTCCTGGTACTACCACTTGTTCTAAAGTCTACTGTATCTCATGTTAATATAATTACTCCACCTTATTTTTACTAGTGGTTGCGTATGTATGAATATGTGTGTCTATATCCATATATATGCGTATATATTCCATTATTTTACTGTTATATATAGCTTTGGCACAATTTGGTTTAATTTATTCATGAGTAACAAAAAATACTAATGTCATAAGGTTTTGGTAATACTCAAATAAGATAATCCACATAAAGTTATTAGTTTAGTGCTTGGCATATAGAAAGTATTTATTTAATATCACTAATATTACAGTGTTATTATCCTTCAATATTTGAAAATTTAACCTATGTATCAGTTGGCGTTAGTTATCTTAAAATTATTTATTGTGAAACATCTTGAAGAGCTTATTACTTTAAACGGATCTTTAGCATCAATCTCCTACGTTTTCTGATTATTTTTCTTCTGCCTGTCCTTTATTGTGATTTGATATTATTCCAAATTTCAGACCAAATCTTCCTTACTTCCAGCTTAATTTCCCCTTTATTTCTGCCCTAGCCTAATACTTAAAGAACTACATATAAATGGCTTACAAGTACTAGAATTTTATATTCTCATTAAATATTTGCCTTATTGAAATCTTTCTGAACACCTTATTCTCAGAATTTTTTCACAGAACAAGCTGCTATAAAGTACTCTATTCATCTTATGGCAACTTACTGTTTCTCTGTCTTGATCTTCTTCATTACATTATTCTATTCCTTATGAATTAAAAATTTATTATGTATTTTACAGAGTTATTCTCTTAGAACTGTCCACAAATAAGATGAACACCCCATATTTCATATGTATATTCTTGCTACTCAAATTGAAAACAAACAAGCAAACAAATTACTCTCTTAGTCACACAAACTATTAAGAGTCGTATTAAGTTTGTGGGAAGGACTGTGACTTGTCCACACAGTGTTTCAATCTAATGTTCATATGTTTGTTTAATATCAATAATTTGATATCTTAATTTTCAAATTTGTCTTTAGAGGTCAAATGGAGATAGAGGTCTACAAAAATTCTGCTAATCACTTATTCAGAGCTAAACACATTTAGATAATATTTTAATTTGAGAATTTTCTCTCCCTACTTGCATTTAAACTAATACCAATTAGCTCTTGTGCAGATTGAAAAAAAGAGAATTGAAATAATTTGTTATTCCTGTGAGTTGAATTGAATAATAAGTTTCTTTTAGTCTTTCCCATAAATCTAATTGATGATATATTTGAAAATTAACTAAATGTCTCTGCCATAGTGTGATGGAGTGTTGGTGGGTGTTGGGAAGTTGATTCCTCTCAACTCATATATATCCACAAGAGATTCCCATGCTGGTTCCATTCATGCCAATTACTTATCTATGAATTAGAGAATTAGCTGGAAAATTGGAGATTGCCTCTCATTCCAAAATTTGAAATGCATTTAATACTAAATATAAATCCTAAGAACATAATATATGTGCTTTTCCAGATAATACTTTATTAGGTCAATAATTCAGATGTTCATTGGCTATCATTTTGTCTTAACTGTTAACTTTTCTTATCTTGAGACACTGCAGACAAAAAAAAAAAAAAAAAAAAAAAAAAAAAGAGTAACTATGCCTGCTTGTATGGCCTTGTGTTTATCAGAGTTTGTTCTCCAGTGAACTGCAGGTACAGAAATGAGTAATTTAATTTGCAGGGGAAGTATGAGGAAGCTTATGCCAAAGATGCAATTTTCAAGTAATTGCCATGTTACTAACAGTGTGAAAACAGTTACAGTAACTATGTGTTTATTCCTTTCTAAAGCAACATTATATTTGTTTTCTTATTAGCTTTTCTTATTTAGTTCTCTTGAGTCAAAGGGATTCCAATTGTGTTATCATGTGAATGGAACATAATATGGCAATTCATTTTCATTAAACTCAACTTAGAGAGTGGCTTATGGAGCCTAGCAACAAAGAATAAAGGAAGAATTAGCCAGAAGCATTTCTGTAGCTGAATTTTGTTAGCCAAATATTCATGTCATTTCACTCTGGGGAAAACCAATAATTTATTCAGTTTTTTCCAAACAGAATCACTTGGCACTTAAAAGACAAACTTGGTGCTTAAACTAAACTTGAAATGCATTATGTAGGAAAAGGAAACATAACTAAGACAATATACATTTTAGAAGAAATGTTATTTTTAATAATAGGTTAGTCAGTGTGCAACCATAACTCCCAAAAATGTCTACAAGAGAAGTAAACTTTTCAGTGCACAAACAATGCAGATGGCTTACATTTTCATGTTAATATTGTGTCCGTGGCAGACATTCGATAAATTCTCTTTCCTTTAATATTTAGGTCAAAAATTTGCCAAAATAAAAACAAATCATGATTTTGATTCTGGAACTAACATCATTTAACTTTTCTCTCTTAAAATATGTTTACTTCCTAATTAGTCTCCATGCTCTTAACCTTAACACTGTAGTTTATTATCAAAAAACAAACAAACAAAAAGCTCCCAGAGTAATCCTTGAAAACGAAATTTGATCATATGACTCCTCAGCTCAAAGACACTTAAAAGGCTTCCTATCACCTGAGGAATAAAACTCCAAACTTGACCAAACCAGAAGTCCCAAGCCTGATCCTTGTTTACCTCCCTGATATCTAATCAAATTATTTTCCCCTTGGCTCACATCACTTAATTGCCTTTCTTTTTGTTATTCATACATGCATGCCACAAAATTATGTCTTTCTGCTTGCTTTTCCTCTTAGAAATTTCTTCTCTCATGTCTTGGAATAATTATTTCCTACTAAAAGGGATCCAGCATATAAATCAACTCAGGAAATACCTTCTTCCACTCAGGTACTATGTATCATGTTACTGTTTTATTTTTTAACAGTACTTATCACAGTACCAGCAGATGTTATTTTACTTATTTATTTTCTTCTTCCCTTCATTGCAACATAAGCTGTAGAGAATTAATGAACCAGGAAGAGAAGATATTATATAAACCTGAGTCAGAACACCTGTTGGTGTAGTACTTACGGAAGATAATGGGCCCAAAAAGCAAGTGAACTCAGCCTTAGAATAATTACATATTTAACTAATGCCTTCACCAATATGTATGAAAAAAAGTCACATAAATACAGATAATTGAGAAAAAAGAGTAATTGAACTGGTTAAAAAATATACGAAGACTTTGAAAGTTATTGGAAGTAAGATGACCAACATTAACGTTTCTATAGATTGAATATCCACTCTTTGTGAGATGTTCAAAGCCTCATAATCATCAGAGTGTACTCACATTTTGTGAATGATATGTCAGGTTAAATTATGAAAACATATCTGAGGGAAATGTGGCCTGGATATATTGACAGATTTCAGGTTATAGAGAAAGACATTAAAGCAGTGGGCCTGTGATCACTTCTCTCTTGATTATGAGAGTGGGAAATGTCCACAGGGAAGGAATGATAGGTTATGGTCTAAACCTCTAGTAAATACACTGATAACTGACCTCCTGGTAGGTGATTAACAATATTTTCTAGAAGGTAGGTTCTTATTTATGGAATATTCTTAGCACAAAGTTACTAGTTTAAAATATTTTATGGTTCACAAACATAAGTTCCATAGATTTATGGGGCATGTCTCCCAGGACCCCAGGAAAGTCTAATAATCTGGGTGACTATCTGAGATGTAAAATAGAGGGATTTAATAACCTAAATGATCCCCACTTTGTGAGATGACTCCAAAACTTCCCTTAGAGAATCCATCTGTTACTCTGGGTCATGCAGGTGAGTGGTGAGTAAAGGAAAGATCCACATGGGATGTTCTGGATTTCCCTTTTTCTGCCCGACTTCCTTGATTATTTGTGTCCTCAAATGTATTAGTAAAATTTGACGCAAGGTAGGATCTCTGTGAGTCTGATTTGATCATTTCATCAGCTGTGCTAGTTTAACCTTCTACACAGATCATTCTTATTATAGTACTCTTGTCTAGGAAGAGCCTTGACAAAAAGGATCTCTTTATGCTTATTAGCAGTTGATAACATTTCAACTTAATGTTACCTTTCATATTCTATATATGCAGTTGGAGTAAATTAACATGCAGTTACAAATGAAAATATTAATACATATTAAATTTTATGTACATCGTTGAGGTTTTAAATGAATTGTGTTGTTACAAAATTATTTGAAGTAAGGATTATTAGTTCCATTAAAAAGGTAAATTAAGTAAAGTTCAGTTAACTCATTAACTTACCTCAGCCAAATAAAAAAGGCTAGAAGTGTAAATCAGTCACACTTTATTTTAAAATCTATGCTCAAACGGCAATTTTACACGGACGATTCATTTCCTGAGTAAATAAAGGCGAAGTAATTTTATTCATAAAGTTAAGGTTCATAGATGTTACAGCTTTATCAATTGACAAATTTTATGTAATTATGTTTTACGGTCTGTGTAGCTAAAACTTGGCAGAATAAATCAAATCAGTTCAATCTACTCTATCTCTTATTGGTATAAAATCACAAATAAATAGTAAAAGTAATTTTAGAAGTGTTAGTAAAATACCCTTAAGATATCAATAAGAAAAACTTTAAATATCTTCATCTTGGTGTTGGATACATATGACCATTATCTCACTCAGGTCCATGTACTGGTAATAGAAGATGAGGAAGAAGATTTATGTGTGACAGAAAGCTTAAAGTTTGGCTAAATTTAAAAAATAACAATAATTAAGACCTTTAAACTTTTATTTTAGGTTTCGGGGTACATGTGAATGTCATGTAGGTCAACTCATGCCATGGTGGTTTGCTGTACAGATTATTTCATCACTCAGTTATTAAGCCTAGTACCCAATATTTGCTTTTTCTGCTCCTCTCCTTCCTTGTTCCCTTTGACCTCAAGTGTACCCCAGTGTCTGTTTTTGCCTTCTATGTGTTCATGAGTTCTCATCATTTAGCTCCTACTTCTAAGTGAGAACATGCAGTATTTGGTTTTCTTTTCCTGCATCAGTTTGCTAAGGAAAATAGCCTCAATATGTATATTTTAAAGAGCTAAATGAACAAATCTGAACCATTTTATGTAATAGTTATAAAATTCTCATTGTCCTTTACAAATATCCAGAATTATTAGAATAGAAAAATAATTTATATAAATCCAAAGATACTAAAAATTTTGTTTGAATTAGGATGAACTGTTTCTCCATCTCAGTTAATATAAATATAAATTTTGATCAACATACACTGTTCTGTTCTAGGTGAATAAAAACTAAAATATTTACATTGACACTAAATGGAACAAATAGAGAGCTCTTAAAAAGATTAAAAAATAATGTTTTGCTCCTTGCAGGACTTATTGGCAACAAGAAAAATAACATGTAAAAATTATTTATCTTCATAGGGAAAGTCTCAGCCAGAAGCACTCTGCTCTAAAAAATATTTGAAGATGTTTTCCGAGTAATATATTTTTCTCAAATTATACAGCCAAAGTCTTAATTCTTTATTTTCTCTTCATAGATATAGACCTTTGGAGTGTTCTTCTTCCCTTGGGGATTATCATACTTCTATGTTCTCCTTTGTACCTAATTCTGTTAATACTGGAGCTTATGAGACAGTGCTTATCTATGCAGAACCATGAGTAATATGAATATGGCCTAGAGAAAGGGTAAAATTGAGTTAAGACTTCATGAAAGCCACATTAATGTTACATGAAATAAATATTGGCTGACTTGGCTCCTGATTGACTTAAGGTTTTGATAGTAAATTCTCTGTCTACAAAAATGTGCTACAAAAATATGTGTGTATTTCAGAACATAATATAGTTTAGAAAAATGAAAGCTGAACTGGAATCTAATTTCATTTTTTTTACTACTTTAAATTTGCTTTAATTAGGTAAATTTAAATTGTGAAACTCAAAGAACAATGTGTAATGCTATCCTAAGACAGAATCTACTATCTGCAAGAAATGAAATAATTTTACTATTAAACCTGTAATTATTTTTTAAATACTAAATTATTGCTTTTTTTTTAGGATGGAAAAGAAAAATTTTCCGTGTTCTTAGAGTCACAAATATGTTTATTTTCGGTATGTAGAATACTGAGTACAGTAGGTATCCCTTATGTTTTAAGTTTTATAAAATGACTATTACTCAGAGCTTTAAATCACAGCATAATGGTAATTTTGTCATTAAAATATTTACCTGTAAGAGAAACTTGAATTAAAATGTTATTTAGTCTTTAAATTTCACTTATAATCAGGTTAAATTATCACTTTATCAAAGTTCTCTATTATTTAAATAAATGTATATATCATAAATATATTGTAAATCCTACGCATTTGTGATTATTTGTCTAAACAACTATAATGTAAATAATGAAGTCATAAGTGTGCTTTTTTTTTTTATTTTGAGACAGAGTCTCGCTCTGTCACCCAGGCTGGAGTGCAGTGGCACAATCTCGACTCACTGCAACCTCCGCCTCCTGGGTTCAAGCGATTCTTCTGCCTCAGCCTCCTGATTAGCTGGGATCACAAGCACGCACCACCACACCTGGCTAATTTTTTTATTTTTAGTTGAGACCATGTTGGTTTATTTTTATTTCACCATGTTGGTCAGGTTGGTCTCAAACTCCTGACCTTGTGAAATGCCCACCTCGGCCTCCCAAAGTACTGGGATTACAGGTGTGAGCCACCCTGCCTGGCCAAGTTCGCATTTTTATTTCCAGAAACTATTGATTCCCAAATGCAGGCCACGTATCTCAGAACAGAAGTAGATACTTGGAATTGTGATTTCAACTTGCCTAGAGCACTTTTCATATATTATAAGCCTTCTGTTTCCTTGTTTGTTTTTTGATATACAAAATTTGCCTAAAGTAAGGGTTGAGTTCCAGACTTTTAGAATTTCTGATTCTTTGTATTTTCCAGTTGCTGAATTTTATCAGCTGTTTTTCTGGAAGTATAGAAAATTTTGAGCAGAAAATCATAGCTGAATCTTTAGTGTTTGTTTTTATTGAAGAATAACATTTTTCTTCAATGAAAATCTAATAACTACTCATACTGACCAGAGAACTAGTATCTCTTAAACCCAACCCAATACCATAAAACTTTATATTTCATTTAATAAGCACATATCGTGTTATGCATGTAACATTTATAGATACTGTGGGAAAATTAAATACTTACAAAGAAAACGTACTCATGTTCAAAGAATATATAAACTAAGCAGAAAGAGGTAAATATGAATTTTTTTGAAATTTCTGTTCGTTTGTTTTGCTTTAGAGAAGAGGTCATGCTATGTTGTCTAAACAAGATTGATAAGGGGTCAATACCCAAAGTATATAAGAAACTCAACTCAATAGTAAGAATACAGATATACCTATTAAAACATTGGCAAATGATCTGAAAAGACACTGCGCAAAATAAGACACCCAAGTGGCCAACAGGTACATGAAAAGGTGCTTAGCATCAATAATCATTAGGGAAATGCAAATTAAAACCACAGTGAGATATCACCTCACACCTGTTACAATGGCTTTTTATCAAAAAGATGAAACATTACAATTGTTGGAGAGATTGTAGAGAAAAGACAACTCTCACACACTGTAGTGGGAATGTAAATTTGTATACAACCGTTATAAAAAATAGTATGGACGTTCCTTGAAAATTTGAAAATAGGACCAACATCTGATCCAGCAATCGCACTACTGGGTTTATGCATAAAAAAATGAAATCAGCGTGTCGAAGAGCTATCTGCACTCTCATTTTCATTATAGTATTTTTCATAATAGCCAAGACAAAGTAGTAAATCAGTTGAGTGTCCATCAACAAATGAATGGAAAAGAAAATATGTTTATATACACAATGGAAGACCACTGAGGCTTAAAAAGGAGGAGATCCTGTCATTTGGGACAATATGGATGAATCTTCAGAGACATTATGCTAAGTGAAACACAGGCACTGAAACGACGAATACTGTGTGATCTCACTAATATGTAGAAATGAAAAAGAAGTTGAACTCACAGAAGTAGAGAGTATAATGATAGTTACCCAAGGCAGGGGGTGGAAGAGGTGGGGAAGGAAAGAATGTAGAGTTGTGATCAAAGGATATAAAGTTTCAGATAGACAGGAGGAATAGGTTTTCAGATCTATAGATAATAATGTACATTTCAAAATAACTAAGAGAATAAATTTCATATGTCTCACCATAAAATAGGTATTTAAGATAAAGTATATGCTAATTAACTTGATTTAATCATTCCACATTGTGTAAATACATCAAAATAACACATTATACCCCACAAATTATATATTTGTTAATACAAATAATAATAATAAGAAGAAAAAATTAGGAAGGGAGAGTTTTTGTACTTTTATATTTCAGGATTTAGAATGGGAAGTAGATTTCATTTAGAGAATTAAACAATAGTAACTGAATAACTGAATCGAGTTGATGACATTTATACCTCTAGGTTTTTACATGGCTGGCATTTTACCTGGAGTTACTAGATTATAGTTGACTCACTGTGTATCCCACTTTGGACACTGCATATCCCATGTTGGGCAATGTAAGTTGGCACAATTTAAGATAGACAATGAAATCAAGCGTGAAACTTGGGGAAATAGAATCTTTTTGTTAATTTATTTATTATTTCTCATGAACCAGTCTTACATACTTCTGGAAGAGATAGTAGAATATCAATAAACATTAGGTCCTTTTCAATTATCTACATTAACGTTTTCTTAAAAATAGATGAATTTATCTAAAAATTCTTTTCTTGTTTCCAACAGAAACGAATTCAACCCCAATCTCATGGTAGAGCCTACTACAGACCAAGTATATAAAAGCCTTTTTAACAAAATTTAATCATGAGATACTTTTTCACATAAATTTCTTTATAAATTTATATGTAAAATACCCTGAAGCCATTTTTTTTAAATTGTGTTTGGAAAGAGATAGTATAAATATTTCATTTATAACCCTTTATCCTATACACATAGAATGAACACTTTGTTGTAAAATCATAAGAAACATGTGAAAACATATAATGCAGAAAATTAAAAGCCCATATATGTTTTGTATATTCAATTAAAAATTATAGTAGTTTTACTTATTTTAACAAATGTATGTTATATAGCATACTATGCTTTGTTCTTCGAATGTTATTTTGTAACCATAATTTATTTGTGTTAATGTTATTTGAATACATGATTTAATAGCCACATAAAGGTTTACAATATCTTTACACAATCTTATAATTTATTTTACCATTCTTCTGGTGTGTGATACTTTGTTAGTTTTCAATTTTTTTTAATAATAAATAATATCTTAGGAAAACCACTTTGTACATTAATTGTTGGCTATTTGTTTTACAAGTTCTTTCATTTATCACCTTTTCATTAGTATACACATATAATCTCATGATTCTGAATTTCAAACTTTCTTGTTTTCATTGCTTGATGAAACAGTCTAGTTTATCAAATAGTAAATGAATATCTGTCTCTCTCTCTAGCTATCTTTCCCCCGTATAATTATCTCTTTAATTCTTGTCAAAAAAAACTTGGGCAATGAAATGCAAGTGGACCAAGTGGTTGTGGCCTTTTAGTATTTATGATATATATTTATGATATATTAGAACATAGAGTTGAATTGTTTTTATTCAGTATTAAAGTTTTATTTTTTAATCAGAATGTTTAATTAATTTACACACAAGATAAGGAATAATATGGTTGGAAGTCTACCAACCATATTATTGTCATTGTTTTCTATCTGTACCATCAGTTTGTTTTTGCTGTGGTTATTTTGTAATGGTCTGTCTTCCGTGTCTTTTCCTGGTGAATTAATGTTTTTCACATTATTTTCAACTATTTTATTTAATGTGGACTAGAACCCTTTGTACTCTTGTTAACAGTTTCTTTGGAATTTTAAATATGACTATGAATTATCCATTATCTCTTTACACTGTATTACTTCACACACACACACACGCAAACATACACACACACTGACACACCCCACACTACCAACACCATATATAATTTATAACAGCCTCCATGTCAGTTTTCATCAGTTTATTTGTATATTAATTATCAACCATCCCTTGTGATCACTGCACTAAATGTTACATCTATTAATTATAAATTTATCATTATGCTAACTGAAGTATAATTTTGCTCCTTCTTTTTCATCATAACATATATTTAGCAACATCTAAAATGTTAATATTTCTGTGCTGAAGATGGCAAAATTATTGAATAAAGAAGGTTGCCAAAAGAATTTAGACATATTGCACATATATACATATGTAACAAACCTGCACGTTGTGCACATATATCCTAGAACTTAAAGTATAATAATATTTAAAAAAAATAATTTAGACATGATTTTACATTCATGTAATACAGCTTGATGTACTTTGGTTCATCTTATCATCTCTGAAGGAAACTTCGTGGTCAGAGAGATCTGTAAATATGATTCATAGGGCTTCTGTCATTGGTCTACCCTCACTGCAGAGAGAGTTAGAGTTGGTCCCGCCTGAATCCCATGAAATGGTTTTCCATTGAGAGAGCAGATTTCTGTTTATAGAAGAAGGTGAGGAACAAGTGATGGGCAGATGAATCTCACAGATAAGTTCCATACTTGGTTAAAGTCAGAAAAAAAGTGGTAATAGCCATATCCATCTTCTTGGAGTTTTCTCATCAAAACTTGCTTTTGCACATTTACTTTTCTCTCAGATTTGCTCTTGCTCATCTAAAATTCCTTTCTCCAAATTTGTGGATTAATCAGGTCTATTTTCTTATTTTCAATAAAACATCGATTCTAATTTTCACCTGGATGAATTTCTTCACCCTCAAATCTAGTGTTATCCAAAATCAGAGACATCATATAACTATATTTGTTACATGAGATAAAAATTAGGTTATGCATTTATATCTATTTGTATTAGAAATAGATTATGAATCTCTAATCAGTCATCATGGTTATTCTTTTTCCAGACATTTAACTTGATTTGAAGTTTCATTTTAAAAATGTGTAAGTAAGAGTACAGATATACTCAAATATAGCAAATATTATAGTGTAATAACTCACTAATTATCGATATTATGAATTACTCCCTGGTCTAATAAATGTAATATTCCTTTGTACTTCCAAATCATGTATTACTCTAATATAATTTCTCTCCAATGAATTGTAGGTTCCTTAAAACTGATACAGTATTTAATTAAGTTTACTCACAATTCCTGCTACATCATAGACTTTCAGTGGTGTTTGTTAAGTAAATAAATGAATAATGAATGCACTAATGAATGAATTATATCTATGATCAGGTCAATTCAGTGCAATTGACACATGATATGTCCCCATATATTATATTAAGATTAACTTTCTCAATTTTTTTTCTGTAATTACTGTAAATTCAGCCATGGTTTTGATTGTCAGAGAATTTTAAATATTGGGTAGTAGAGCATGAAAATGCCTAAATATCTGCCTTTGAATCTGGAAGAATAGTGTGTTTTTGAGCAGAAGTGATAAAAGATGTCAAATGATTGTCCAGGACTAATATTTATTAGATATTCTGGGTGTTTCATTCACCACCTCTGTGCTTGAATAAATCTTTAGTATTGGCAATGAAATCAGTAATTTTGTTTTTTAACTAAGTAAAATTATGGAACTGTCATTGTATGTGGTACATTTTGTTTACCTGACCTACTGGTGTTCGGTTACTTTAACACACCAAAAGTTTTGCTTCCCCAAATTAAGCTTTGCACATAGTTCTTTTCTCTATTTATAGGAAACTGATATATATATATATATATTTTTTTTTTTTTTTTCAGTATGAATAATGAGATTTGACAAGGTCCCAAACTTCCACAGGTCTATACATGTTTATTAAGATGTTGTCCACTTTTAAACAAACATTTGTTCCTCAACACTGTGCCTCAATATAAAAAAGATATTTCTTACTAAGGTAACTGCCATCTACTCTTTTATACACTATATACACTTTATTAGATTTTATGCCATATAATTACAGTCCTTTTTTTGACCCAAGCACATATACACAAAGTGATAAATACTCTCACCTGGTTACCTCTTCCTCTCTCCTCTTCCTATACCTGAAGATTTGACAAAAATATAAAGTGCAGATTTAAAATGTTTTGTTAGGCTGGCACAGTGGCTCATGCTGGTAATCCCAACACTTTGGGAAGCTGAGGTGGGTGGATCACCTGAGGTCAGGAGTTCGAAACCAGCCTGGTCAACATAGTAAAATCCCATCTCTACCAAAAATAAAAATTTAAAAAAAAAATTAGTTGGTTTGGTGGTGCATGCCTGTAATCGCAGCTACTCGGGAGCCTGAGGGGGGAGAATTACTTGAACCCAGGAGGTGGAGGTTTCAGCTTGCCAAGATTGCACCACTGCACTCCAGCCTGGGTGACAAAGTGAGACTCTGTCTCAAAAAAAAGTGACTTTTTGTTTTCTAATGTATTATTTTTATTTTTAAAAATTTTATTTTAAGTCCTGGAATACATGTGCAGAAATTCCATTTTTCATTTATTTTAATCAAATATATGCAAGTTGTATCATGAAAGGTTCATTCATAGAGAAAATAATAGCTAAATAACTTCAGTGGTTTAATTTTCCAACTAGCGGTTGTTTATTTTCCTTTTTTTAATAAAAGAGAAAATTAAGTTAATTTCATGTAACTATCTTTTATAACACATTTAATAATCCTTATTTTTTATTATTATTAAAGTGAGAGAAAGTATAGACATCTTGTGGCAGTTATTTGATATCTAATTAGTAAATAACTATAGGTTATTCAAGTTATAAAATTATAAACAATATTTTATATTAAATTATACATGTGCATGAAGCATAAACATAACATTTTATATTATCATATGTTAATATTCAATTTTATGTGAAATATATAAAATTATAAGACATTTAACTGGTAAAATATTGAATATCTAATTAGAATATAGAACAAAAGTAAAGTTTGAGAATCTGGTTATTCAAAAAATTCCCAGGTACCTGATTTGTTTTTCTAAGACCAGCCCAGCGGGCACAAAAGAACCAGCGAGTAGGCAAGTGTAGGAGCAAAACTGCAAGTTTATTTTTGGTCAGCTAGCTTCAAGGAAGAAGGTGGATAGGGAGAGGTCTGTTGGCCTCCGGCAAAGGAGGCCGACAGAGTCCCCCCTGTGGGGCTCTTGGACGGAGTTCCTGCAGTCCCGACATCCCCACAGGAGTGGGGCTGGGAAGTCCGCGTGGGACCCTGGCCAAGAGCCGCTTTTCTAGGAGTGGGAGGGCAATAGGCGGGGCAAGGCGTGTCAGGGGCGTTCTGCAGATGCCACCAGGTAAATCTTGGTCTCTTCAGATTGACGTCACCTGGCGCATGCCCGGTTGGTCTGCACCTTCCCAGGCCCCGGCTGCATTTTCCCCGCGTTGGAAAAGTTGGGGGATGAAGGACCTAGAAATGCATCAACTTGCCTCCGTTGTTCCAAACAGTACCCACACCCTATTGATACTTTGTTTATTATTGTTTTGGTTTTCCAGTGTTTGACACCCTTTCTGTATTGAGCACATTTCCCATCCTTGTTAAGAAGGGGAACTCCCTTGCCAAAAACAAGCATTGAAATTGTCAGATACTTACTCTATTTCTTTTCTTTTCTTTTCTTTTTTTTTTTTTTTTTTTGAGATGTGTAAGGGTAAACTGACGCTGGAGCCGAACCAGGAACGAAGACACAAGGCAAATCGCAGTGAGAATAGCTTTTATTAGGGCTTGCAGGTGAGGTTCCTCTGCGTGGGTCGAGGAAGTCGCAGAGGGAGGAATGTAGGGGCTTCTTATAGCCTGAGAGGTAGGGAAACTGGTTGTACAAACAGGGCCTGGGGGCTCTTGAAACTACTAGGGCAGGAGTTGAGTAAGGGTCACGAGGAAGGGATCTTTGGAAACTGTTAACCAAAACTGCTGTTTGCGAACTTATGGAATGCAGGTGAGCTGCAGGTCATGGGGTGAGGGGGTGTGGTTGCCCAGCCGGAACCTCTGACCTATGTAAGTCTGAGGGTGTGTTCAAAGAGGAGGGAAAGTCTGGAACAAAGGGCCTGCTAGGCTGAGTGGTGCCCTCATGTGGGGTCTAGATCCCTGCCTAACAAGACGGAGTCTGGCTCAGTCACCCAGGCTGGGGTGCAGTGGCGCCATCTCTGCTCACTGCAAGCTCCGCCTTCCGGGTTCAGGCCATTCTCCTGCCTCAGCCTCCAGAGTAGCTGGGACCACAGGCGCCAGCTACCACGCCTAGCTAATTTTTTGTAGTTTTAGTAGAGACGGGGTTTCACCCTGTTAGCTAGGACAGTCTCCATCTCTTGACCTCGTGATCCGCCGGCCTCAAGCTCCCCAAGTGCTGGGATTACAGGCCAGATACTTACTTTCCTATCGTTTCATGTACACGGAGCACAGCACATAACCCGGTCTCAGCCTACAAAATACATCCTCCACCGTAGTGGTTGGTGATACAAAGAACAATGTAGAAATATTCACTCTGAGAAAAGGCAGTAGCAGTTTGTGTGCAACATCTGAATTTCAAACCACAGGGGCATTACATTCTCCAGTGGCCTGTACTCACAATGTTGGCACCCATGACAGTGCCTAGATTTCAGCAGAGACAGCAGTAATGACTTCAAGGGACAGATTCAAGGTGCCATTTTGGCTGAAACTCTGGCTGCCCTGCATCTGATTTGGGTTCTTCAATTATAACATACCTAAATTCCTTTTTCTTTTCATTAGCCAGAATCTGCTTCCTGCAGTTGTAACTAAGAATCCATAATATATCGTCAAGAAGACCACATGTATTCAGTGGATAGAGCCTAATTTCATACTAATTTGGAGACTGTACTTGATTTTCCTTTGATATACACTTGATGCGATGCCTATGCTACCTATTTACATATGTCAGTTGTTTGTTTTTGTTTTGACTAAAATTCTATGGCAAATCACATCAATACTTTCAAATTACATTGTAAAAACTCACAGTTACATAATATATGTGCATATTGCAATGCATATCTTTGGACTATTTAACTATGTATAGTCAAATTTTCAATAAGTAGAAAACAAAAAGGCATATCAACGTGCTTAGATTATAATTTTCGCTCAAAATACTTGGTACAATCCACTATAATAAATTTATATGCCTTTTTTTTGTTTTTGTTCTTGAAGAGACAATGTATCCTGTCATTGGCCAGTTAGAATAGGAAATAGAAAAGGCAATTACCAAATCAGCTATTGCTGATTTTTAGATTTAGAAAGTCGCTTTTAAAATAAGCATACTTTAAAATCTTTTGTTTTGTTTGCTTTATTAAATTAACATCCTGGTTTTTATGTTAAAACTTAGTAATCTCAAAGACCTAATGTTAAACATTTTTATATTAAGCAAAATGTTGGTTATAATTTTAAAAATATCAAACCAACCAAAGCAAGTTGAGAAATTATTTCAGCAATTAATTTCGTCCCTCAACCAGCATATTCCCTATGTAAATTAAGATATTTCAAAATTAGTAAACAAAGCCATTTGAAATAAACTATGCATTTTATAAATTGTGGGAAAGCAGCAATGTAAATTGACTAAAGGGAGAAAATATGCTTCGTAGCACAATATATAAAATCACCTGGAAAATATGAACCTACTTGAGATTTCTGCTGGGCATATGCTCTCTCCATTCCTGCCCTCCTTTGCATTCACTTTAGCAGTAAGCCGCTTGTTGCAGAGATTTTCTATTTCCCTTTCTAGTAAGCTCCCTCCTTTCTTCACCCTGCTCTGGACCCTGGGAAGCAGACTTATAAAGATTTCATAAACTGAGTCTTTTCCCCTCTTTCTTCCAACTGGTTTGACCAGTGAAAAATACTAGCAGTAGTTCAAGTGACCAACAAGAAGATGAAGTCACGGTGTATATTCCCCAGCTTTCTCCCTGTAACTACACATTGGATGACTGCATTCCTCTCCTGAAGGCCACAGCTCTCATTAAGTTGGTACCTCAATTACTGCCCTTGTTGGTTTTAGTACCTGCTCTGTCTCCTTGTCTTCTGAGGTTTAAGGTAAAAAGAGTTTCCTGGCTATTTCCAGCTCTGAGGTCCTCTAATATTATTATCCAGTTGCCCTTAACTCTGCTTATAGCTTTGTAAGTAGTCTATCAAATTACTCATTTGAATGTGTTATATAATCATTGCCAAGACTCTATCTGATAAAACACTACTGATGCCTAGGCAAATGTCTTACCATTTATTTATGTTGGAAAAAAAGAACAGTTGAGATCCATTGCTGTATAGATTTAGGTAATTTGGTCTAATATTCTTTATATAGCATTACTGTTTTTAGCATTATTTTATCATTGTTAAGAAATTAGAAAGCTTTAATTTACTTTAATGCATAATTACATAATTAATTCAGTGAGAATTATAATACCAAATTCTTTGTCCCCCAACCAGAATATTCTCTGTATAAATAGATCCACACAAGAAGTCAGATGATCATCAGGTGTCAGGTTTGTCAACAGGGAGTAAGAGGCCGTTTGTTATCCACCGTAAATAATAACCAGATTTTAAAATTGGTAGAATCTGAAGTGAACCCAAATTTATGAAGATTAATTTCCTATTAACTAAGTAAATACGAGTGATAAAGGGAAGATTATAGACTATTTTGTGTGGAACTGTGAGAACTCTCTCTCTTATTTGCTAGGCCTGCTGAAACACTAAATATTATTCTTTCATTTTCTCTTCTTATTTGTTGATGTATGGACTTCCCAGCTTCAGAAATAATTAAGAAGAAATATTTAAAAAATTTAGCACTATGTTCCACTAATAGAGCAGGTAGTTCTGAGGCATACTATGTTTTTAGAGGAGAAAAATTTGTTTTATATGTGGGTGTGTGTGTGTGTGTATATATATATGTGTGTATAATATATACACACATATATGATAAAACTTTTACATAGTCTTATGTATATTATACATATTCTTAGCTACGTTATTTCATTAGCGATTGTTTTATTGGCCCAATTTATTTTATATTCATCAACATGAATAATAAATTGGACAAAGTTTCCTCAAATGGCTCTTTTAAACATCTTGTGAAAGTGACAATAGCTAATTGAAGCAAGAAAACAGAATATGGGAATGACCATGGATAGCTCATGGTAACAGTGGATTATGAAAAATAAGACCTTCAGAAGAGCAGAAACAAAGGAATCTCTAGTTATTTAAGAAGCAGCAACTTGAACACATTTTTCCAAGTACATTGGCATAAAAATTGTCTGATGATGCTGAGACAAGATCTGACTATCTCTTAAGCTAAAGTGGCACAGCTCATAATAACAGTTCAGCCAATTACATCCCACCACTCTGTTTTTGGTGAAGGAAGAAGTCTGTGCTTTCCCATGGGTGATTAATCCACCATAATTTCAAGGATGAGGAAGGGGCAGTTTCCCCAAATCATGCAATGCTGGAGAAACAAAAAAAGTAAGGGTTCACAAAAATAAATCTGCTAATTTTAGAAAAAGAATGCCTCTTTTTAGTAATGATAAACATTTCATAGGATATCTTTTACATTTTCTAATGTATCAATTTTTTCCCTATAGAATAGCAGTTCACTGATTTTTAAGGAGATATTTCACATAATTGGAAAAGTCACTTCTGTTACTAACATGTTTGATTTTCATATCTTATTATCAGCATATGTGTTCATATCAGATTTTGTAATGGGTTAAGATAGATGAAAGACAAATAGATTTTAAAAATCTTTTTCAATTGAACTTTCAAAATGATTGATGCTTCAATAAATTTCAAAAACAGAATTTTTTTCAAATTTGCCGGTGTATAAAATAGAACATATATTAATGGAGCCCTCATGCAGATTTCCTAAAGTTTATAATAACAACATTGGTTTAATTACCTGAAGTAATCACTTTCCTATGAACTCTATATGTGTTAAGAAAAACATGTAATTGCTATGACAATCTTATGAAGAAAGCACAATTATAATTTTCTTTTATATATGAGATAACTGCGGCACAGAAAATGTAAATAAATTCCCCAGAATCCAGAGATGATATATCAGATTCCCCAGTCTGCATTGTTCTTAACTACCACCACCTATACTGCCTTTCTCTTGGACAAAGGTTATTAACGTAAGCATCTGTTGACTAAATGCTAAAAATTTTAAGTTGAAACTTAGGTAAGCAGGAGACAAATGTTACTGTTATTTTACTTCAACATACATATTCTTTGGTATCTGTATTTTACTTAATCCTGTTCATAATTATCAGTAGTAGTGACATGGGTAATAGTAGTGTATTCATAGCGGACACATTAAGAGTAATTGTGATAGTAATAGCAGTGGTCATAATAAAAATAATGATGCTTACTGGTAGTACTAATAGTATTAGTGATAATTTCATAAACACCAATCAGGTTGATGCTGCATTAAGTACTTTATATACACTAAGATTTCAGAGTTTAATTTTATTTCATGTGTAGATGGCTATGATGATTTTAATGGGCTTTCTCACACCTCTGGGACTGTGGGTGTACAACATCATTGACTCTGTGCCTGGTTTTCTTTCATTGTTGCACAAGCTAGCAGTTTGTTCATTTGATAGATGGGCAGATTCCAGGAGAGGGAGGCTAGGTATGAAGCTGGCAAGTGCTTCTGCCATGTTGTTTTGGCCAAAGGATGGTCATAAAAACAGCCCAGATATAAGAAGAGGGGAAGTGGATTTTAACTCATTGGTAATTACTGAAAAGTCAGATTGCCAGAGCCATGGTTCTTGAGACAAAACAGTTGTGACTATTTTTTGTTCTCTAGTATACTCTCTCTTTAAAGTCTGACATTCACTGTCCAATATGTTGGTCTAAGTCATATGTGGCTGTTTAATTTCAAATTTATTGTACGTAAATAAAATTAAAATTTAGTCACACAAACCTTATTTTAAGTGCTCAATGACTACATATGGCTGGTGGCCACTTTGTTGGACAAAATAAATCATAAAATTTTTCTAGCATCTCAGCAATTTCTATTGAAGAGTTTCATATAACAAGATGTAATTATAATTGATGTGTGTTTCTTCTGAGCTGAGACTTTTAAGTGGTTCGCCCCTCACATAGCCATCTGCTGATTGAAGACATTTAATAGAGCTAAGCTGAGACCAACATTGCCCAGCTGAACCCAACCTAAAGGCAAATCCAAGGAAGTATGAATTTAATAGATGCCTTTTATTTGAAGCCACAGTTTGGGCATTGTTTATTTTGCACTAAAAAATAATTAATTGACATTCTTGAACCTAGTTTCAGTAGAGGGTTGGGAAATACAATCCAGAAGTTTGATATGAAAAGAAGAAATGGATTTTTCGTGAACAATTTTCAGTCTACTATCTTATTGTAGGCACTAAGGTAATCCTTTATGTTATTCATGTTGGTTTTTAAATTCACTAATCCCAACAAATATGCTATAATTTAGATATTATTAACTATAATTTATACATGGTAAAAGTGTGACTGAGATGCTTTATTAAAAGATGTAATTTATTTGGCAAAGATTTTATAGTTAGCAATAAGCACAGGGGTCTATCCTTGAATTCAGGTTCTACATCCTTCCACTTTCCACAGCATGCTGCCTTCATCCTTTATAATTTAACTTTTATTGTTTCATTTTCCATATAAAGCTAAAATTTGGAAAATACAAAAATGAAACACCTAAAATAAACTCATACCCTTAGCACACAGAGAAAGTTTTGGCTATCATTTGGTAGGTTCCATTATACTAATTTCTCTAGGTAGGTGTATTTATCTCATGTAGTTTCATCACAGGGTAAGTAAAGTTTTGTGCTCTGTTGTTGCTCTTTTGCCAAAAAAAGACTAGCTTATAATATTTGAATCACATTGGTAAAAACTTTATCTTAAAAAAGGCTGCTTGCCCTGCCACGTTGGCTCATGCCTATAATCTCAGAACTTTGGGAGGCTGAGGTGGGCGGATCACAAAGTCAAGAGTTTAACACCTGCCTGGCCAATATGGTGAAACCCCGTCTCTACTAAGAAAACAAAATTAGCCAGGCATGGTGGCTCATGCCTGTAGTCCCAGTGACTGGGGAGGCTGAGGCAGAAGAATCATTTGAACCCTGGAGGCGAAGGTTGCAGTGAACTGAGATTTTGCCACTGCTCTCCAGCCTGGGTGACAAAGTGAGACTCTGCCTGAAAAAAAAAAAAAAAAAAAGGCTTCTTTGAGTTCTTTTCTATGGATTGCTGAATTAATTTTGTCACATCTCTAATTTTTATGTAATCTAAGGTTTTCAATGTATTACGTATTATATATAATGTATATTAAAGTGTGTGTATGTGTGTGTATATATATATACTCTTATTCTCAAAAGAAAAGTGATATAGCTTCCGAAGTTCAGAGTGGTTACACAATGTGTCCAAGTTCACAATGCCTGTATGTGGTTTGGGGCCTATCAATGCTAGGGTACATCTACACTCCTCCTCTGCTTTCCTCTTTCAAAATACAGAGGAGCTAACTCCTGTCGCTGCATCTCCTTGGCTCCAGGCTGGCTTCTGGCTGTGTCTGGCCAATGAGCTATATTAGTGAGAGTTTGGGTGGCAGGGGAGGGTAGAAAGGAGAGGGTAGAAAGCAGGCAAGTAAGAGGGAGTGTCAACAGCTCTTTCCTCCCTGGGTTCATATTCTGTTAGATTATCCTTGACTTGGGACTCTGTTAATGTCTCCGTCTGCTCTTCCAAACAAGTATTGGTAATGCGTTCTAGCTGTTAAACCACGGTTTGTTTCAGCATCCTTTGTTTGATATCTCACCTATTCCATTGTCTGACTGTATAAACATTTAAGGTCCTTTATTTTAAAACTCAAGTGACTCTTGACTGTTTCTTGGAGCCTGCATTTCTAAATACTGTCTTTAATTTATATTCTCAGAAGTGACATACACTTCTAGATCAAAAATTATGTAAAAATTTGATTTGAATAATTTTTAAGTATTAATGGGAGGAGATCACTATAACATTTCTGGCTTCCTGGTAGATTTTTGTGGCCTGATCATGTTAAGAAACTGATTAATTATGCCTCCCAGGATGATCTACAGCTATGAGAAACTCTTAATAAATTGCAGAATCTCCCAGGCATATAATGTATATTGAGAAAAGTAACCAACATGCTATAGGCTTTTGGTCAACAGTTTTGTTTTCTTTTTCTCTAGGCCTATTGCATATTCAGTATTACTGAACTCTTTAATTATGGTTATCCCAAAATTTTCAGAATTCTTTCATTTCCAATTTCCATAAGTTGACATAGTTTCATTTATCTCTGATATGAACAATTTCTTAGATATAATGCTCTCATAAAGTAAAAATTCTAGAATTACCTGAAATTTGCAGTTCCCGTATTTAATTTTTTTTCTGTAGTAGAGTTTTGATCTGTATCTCGACTGTATTATAAATGTCCTCATATTGCTCAACCAGTTTTAATAGTGTCATACAACTTTGTTGCTCATTTCCCTCTCAGCTTTCTCCATCAGAATATCCCATAAAGTATTTTCATTCCCAGAATGATAGAATTCTAGACAGGTGTGTTATATCTTATTAATATAAAACAAAATTCTGCTTTACCTAGTAGTGTTAGTAATTTTGAATAAGATCTCTTTTTCCCGTAAAGTAATACAATGATGAGCACTTTATTACCACATCTTGAAATTCTTATGTTAAAATATCACGTCAATTTTGTTACTTTCATGTTTGGTGCTGAATGAATAGTGCAATGTTCTTCATAATATTAACATTTACATTTTTATCTGGGTATCTGGTTTGCTTCCTACAATTTCATTTTAAGTCCTCTTTGATCAGGTCCTCAAATCTGAGGACAAAAAATATATGCTGCTGCTTCTTTTAGTGTGATGAATTTCATCCTTATCCAGTATCTAATATACAGATATAAACCATGCTACATAAACTATATAACATATAGTTATATGTTTTATAAAATATATATTTTATAACAAGTAAATGTATATTAATACATATTTGTTTACATGTGTCCATCTTTTCCAAATTTAAGTCACTCAGTTGGAGAACACAAATGAAATTCCAATTTAACCACAACTTCTGTGATTTTAATTCAGTGTTTTACTCATTCATCCATCATGCAGGCATGAACAAATTTATTCATTCATTAATGCACTAATTCAGTAATTCATTATTTTTTCAATATAAATGTATTACATTCTTGCTGTGTGAATTGTTCCATAATTTACTCTTGTTTTCCAACTCTCTTTTTTACAGAATTTTTCATCCACATATTAAGCAGCATATTTGTAAATCAGAGAGGGTACTCCAATTAAAAAATTGCATTGCATAGCTTAAAATATAAATAATTTAGTAGTTATTTTTGTTTCTCAAATTATAAATGGCCAAATACATCTTTTTAAATCATATATTCATAAAAGAGCTGATAATATTTGGAAAGCTACCATGTACACATTTAGCATAATATGTGATCATGAAACCATAAATTAACTAGCCATGGGACCTTATGTATATAATGGTAAATGTAAACAACTGAAACATCTTCTTTAGTGTATATACACACCTCTCCCACAAATACACTTAGGTACCAATGCAAAGATAACAACAGAAGCAAGTACTTGGGGAACATGCAGTTATTAACATTTGTTATAATAAACACATGGAAAAGTTAATCATTTATTAATATCCAGGATTGTTATTTATAGAACATGAAGTAATTACAAAATGGGGCTTTATAATATCACATTTTTAAATATCACATATAAAATATAAAACAAAGAATGCTACTGATAACATTTTGCTTTACAATAGCTTAAGAATTAAATATTGATACATGATACAATCATAGGATTGATGAAATTTATATTACAGTAGATATAAACTGGCAAAGAAGAATGATAAAATTTGTAGCAATATTTGCTCTTATATGAAATGTATAATTTGATTTTTAGCCACTAAGCTACAATAAATTTTGTTTTCTTTCATGTTATCTTGTTAAACCTGATAGCAATAATTGGTTTTTATGTCATTTCTTCAATTTTATTTCTTGTAGCCACAAGTTTCAACAGTTCTCCAATATGTGTATTGATTTTGAAGCTTTGCCAGTGCTTTTGCCTTTTGTTACTATGCAAAGAAGTACATGTTAACCTTTCAAATTATTGATCCTTAGAAGAAAGAGAGACAATGTTTTTATTTAGTGTTAATGTGAAGTTTATCATAATACTTTTCTGACATTTGTTCATGTTTTAAATATCATATCTAAACTGGCAAAATTATTAAAAATGTAGATATATATTTGGTTTCCAAAAACATATTTCCCTCTATATCTCTGTCACTAATACAATTGGAAGATGTTTTCATTTTTACCAAATTCTATACTGAGCACTCTGAGATTTTTAAATATGCATATCAAACTAATATTTACTGAGCACAGAAGATGTGACAGGCATTATGCTGAGAGAAGATAAGGTAATTCTTCCTAAATATGTAATGCTCGACTTCACAGATCTTGGTAATAACACAACACACACACACACACACACACACACACACGTAGCATATCATGTGTATGTGTCTTTATTCTTAAAATGAAAAGAAAAATCGTTTACAAAAACATAGTTTATTAATGCTGATTAATAGTAAATGCTGATAAATTAAAAATATATGATAAAAAAGAAGTTAAGATTGGAAAAATGTTAGAGAATATTTCAATTAAAATTCTCATTGCAAATAATATAAATCTGTTATGAATTTGCTTCTGGGGAAAATGGGAAGGTATTTGAGAAAACCGGGTTAAGACATGGAAAACCAGAGCCGTGATGACTGGGTTTTACTAAGAACCATAAACTACAAAGTAGAGGCTATCTACAATCATGTCAAAAGTCATTTTCATCACATGGTCTCTTGCAGCTATAATCTTTTTCCTGCATGTCTGCTTTCTTTTCCATCTCTGCTGCGTGCCTTTTCTTCTCCTTAGAGCTGGCTGTCTCAGAGCACTAGTGTTGAAATCTGGGCTCATTCTCCCCGTTTGCATTAACCCCTCAGGCTTTGGCCTTTCTGGGGGTCTGCCACTATCTGTTATGATTGCAAGTACACAGGACTGGGAGAAAGGATGTGAAGTAGAGGCAGGGAATACTTGGAGGCTGACCAGTCAGGCTACATTAATTGTTATTTCCGATCTAGGGCTCTTCTAACTACATTAATGTAGTCAAAAAATTATTTATTAATATTACTTTTGTTTTATATAATAAACTGGTGTTTGTATAGATGAAGTGACATTCAGAAACCATACACCTAGGAAGTGGCAGAGCCAAGTTGATCTGACTGCATTATTAACCACTATATTCCAGTTCCTAGAGAACAAAGATGAAGACAAGAAATGGGTACTAAAGCTTTATTTGGGAGAAGAAATCCTGGACAATAAAGGTATAGAGGAAGAGAAGGAAGGTCAGAGAGAATGAGAAAAAATGCGATGTGTTGTGTTGGAATTCTTTCCATTTTACAGTGAGCTACATGAGGACTTAATGAATAGCTCTGCATGTGAAATTTTGCAAATTACTGAAGAAACATCATAGAAAATATTTGCCTAGGAACACTCCCAGGGATAAAAATAACTTATCTCCTTGGCTCTTTCCTATTTTCACCCTCCCACTGGAGAACATTTGTTTCATTCAGAACTTTTGGCAGATGCTTATGATGGTAGATCTAAAGCCCTGAAATGGTACAATTGTTTGTACCATTTCAGGTGTGGGCTTGTCCAGAGGCAGCATGCTCTGGTAGATACCAAGGCAAAGGGAGGAGCTGAGAGTTCAGCATCAGGTAAAACTGACAAAATCTGACCTGCCACCTAAGATATAAATATAATCAACAAAAATATAGTAGAAGAGGTAAAGAAAGGTCAACTCAGCTTCTGTTTCTCATGATTTTTCTGGAAAGCAATTAAAAGCAATCCTTCCAATAAATTTAACTAAAGTTCATAAGGAGACAGATGCCAGGGAGTCAACACAGCCTGTGGGAGGTAATGCAGACTTGAGTGGATCTATGGGGCCAAGACCAGGTAAAAGGATTATTATAGCATGGTTTATGCAACAAACATGAACTGTAATTAGATTTAATTGTATATTCATGGGAGAGCTTAAAATATAGGGTTAAGTGGAAAATGAAGCACGATTACTGGTTTCAGTGTAGGAAAGTAGCAAGAGATTGTCACTTTCATTTGAACCAGGGGAACAAGTCATGTAAGCTACAGAATGCTAACATTAAAATAAATACATAGCTGGAAGCACAAACAAATCTATAAGAGCCAAATACTAAGTATTAACGTGTTTTCTATGAGGGACCCACAGTTGATTTCATCATTTACAGTTTTGAAGTAAGATTATAAAGATAAATCCAACACTGGCAGATAGGTTTAAGGAAAAACTAGGTGGGCATTTAACAGGTAGTACATGAGGATTTATATAATGGATTAGAATCCCAAAGAATATAAGCCACATAGTTGCAACTGCCTACCCTCTTTTCTTACCTGTTTTCACTGAGTCCCCAAGGCTAGTACACTTATGACTGGAGACAGGGTTTGAGATCTGAATAAGGAGTATACTAAAGTATTCAGGGCTTCTCCACAATACAAGATAGTGGAAATACAAAAATTTGAGAATCAAAAACTAGAACAATAGTAAAAGGGCTAAGAGAATTTGGCTCCAGCCTGTGAAGGCTTCACTGAGGACTGAATATCTGAGCTTCACTGAATACTTTGTAGCCACCCTTTGAAGACTGGAGGCAGGATTACAAAATGGCTAGCTACAACCAAGGAGCAGAACACAAGGGGTACAAATGAAGGGCAAGGATGCCTCTCCAGTGATGCCATAAGCTAGCAGGTGGCATATGAAAAAAGAGATATGACTCACAGCTCAGAAGCCTCTCATATTATTTGTGAAGGAGTACAATTTCAGCTGAATGTAGACTTAATAATTTTAAAAGTCATATAGTAAATTATAGAGCAAATCTAAAGATAGAAAAGATACATAATTAAAAAGAAAGTTGAAAGAAAGAGTATTACCAAAATAGCCAGACCACCGAAAATAAGCAAGGAGAGAAGATATGTAGAAAAAAAAAAGAGATTGAATAGATAGAAAACAAATAAGTAGTAGACTTAAACACAATCATATTAACAATTACATTAAATGAAAATAGACTAAACTGTCCAATTAAAAGGCCGAGTGTGGCGGACTGGAAATTTTTTTTTTTTAAAGAACAAGAAACAGTTATCCGTTGTTTACAAAACACCTTTAAAATAAAATGACAAAACCAGGGTGAAATTTAAGAAGTGCAAAGAGATGAACTATGGAAACACTAAGCATCACAAAGTTAGGAGAAGTAAAAAGGGAAATTTTCGGCAAGGCACAGTGGCTCATGCCTGTAATTTCAGCACTTTGGGAAGCCGAGGCGGGTGGATCACAAGATCAGGAGATGGAGACCATCCTGGCTAACACGATGAGACCCCGTCTCTACTAAAAATACAAAAATTACCTGGGCATGGTGGTGCACACCTGTAGTCCCAGCTACTTGGGAGGCTGAGACAGGAAAATCACTTAACTCGTGAGACAGAGGTTGCAGTGAGCTGAGACTGCGCCATTGCTCTCCAGCCTGGGCAACAGGGACTCATCTCAAAGGGACATTTTCATTTACAAGGATCAATTCAGAAGAATAGGTAAGAATGCTAAATGTGTGTGTATCAGATGAAAGATTCAGTTCATCAAAACACCTAACACTTCTCAATGACAATAGAGCTTTAAATTATATGACACAAAAATTTACAAAACTAAAGAGAAAACTAGACAAATACATAATCATAATATGGAATATTAAATCATCATCTTGGTAATTGTGTAAAACAGTGTACAAAAATATCAGTCAACATGTAGAAGATCTAAAGAACGTTACCAATCACCTTTACCTAACTGAAATTTGTAGAACACTATATCAAACAAATACAGAATAGATTGGTTTTTTTCAAATGCATACTGAAATCTTACCTAAATAGGCCATATATGATGTAACATAAAGTAAGGCCCGAAGAAAGTCATGACTCAATTTCAAAGTATGTTCTCTGACAGCAATTTATAAATCAATAAGCATCATATGAATAGAGAATTCCAAGATATTTAGATAATAATGCATTATAAATTACTCATATGTTGAGTAATAAATACCAAGAAAAATTAGAAAATATTTGGAATTAAGTTATATTAACCAAAACGACATATCAAATTGTGTAGGATGACCAGGTATGATGGTTCCTGCCTGTAATCCCACAACTTTGGGGTGCCTAGGTAGGGGATTGCATGAGGCCCAGATCAGCATTCTGAGCTGTTGATCCCATCTCTCCAAATACAATTAAAAATAAATTAGCTGGGCATGATGACATGTTCTTGTAGTCCATCTATTCAGCAGGCTGAGGCAGGAGGATTACTTGAACTCAGAAGAATGAGGCTACAGTGAGCCGTGGTTTTACTACTGCACTCCAGCCTGAGCAACAAAGTAAGACCCTGACACACACACACACACACATACACACACAGACACACACACACACACACAATATAGGATGGATTTAAAGCATTGCTTAGAGAAGAATTTATTTTCGAAGTGCCTATATTAGAACAAAATAATTCTTTATTATTGATGCAGGATAGGCAAGCCCCCAAATCAGGGCTTAGCCTGGGAGGATTCTTAGCTTCACTCAGGGAAGAATTCAACAGTGAGCCAATGGTGTTAAACTGCTACTTGTATTGAAGTAGCAATATATAGCAGCAAAGATTCTGCTCCTTGTGGAGCAGGACCCCATAGGCAGTGTGGCCATAATAGCAACCCAGAGGCCATTCTGAAGTCATATTTATACCCACTTTTAATTACATGCAAAATGCCCCAGTGTTGCCATGGAAATGGTAAATTGACATTTCACACTGGTGAGTGTATCATATGGAAAGCTGCTTCTGTCCCAGCCCTGATTAAACTAGTCCTCAATTTGGTCTGGTGTCTGAGCCTTACCTCCAGAATCAAGTCCCACCTCCTACCTCAGTAACAATGATTAATGTTTCACTTGAAAAGTCTAGAAAAAGAAAAAAAAAAAAAAAAAAAAAAAACTAAAGCTCAAACAAGTAAATGAAATAAAATATGTGCAGATTTTATTAATTTTTAAAAAACTATAGATAAATCAACAATGTTAAAACTGATACTTTGGAAAGACTGGTAAAATTTTTAAATCCTACCAATAAAGCTGAAAGAGAGAGAAAATATACTAATTACCAAATACCAAAATCAGAAATGAAAGAGGAAGCACCATTACTAAATATACAAATATTTAAAAAAAGATTACACAAATTTATACTTCATGAAATCACATAAAAATATACATGCACACTTAAACACATGTGACAACATCAATGTCATACTGGTAAATCTGAATAAGTTCTTTGTATTGTATCTATGTCAATTTTATTGCTTTGATATTTTATGAGTTATTTAAGATATAAATATTGAGTAGAAATAAAGAGTATATGGAATCTAACTGTACAATACTTTCACAACTTCCTTTGAATCTGTAATTATATAAAAAGAAAAATGTTTAAAATCTATCAAGATACATGCTACATAGTTGTTTCTCAATAACTGATAAATATAACAGTAATAAATATCATAATAGAAAATAGGAGATATTATGCAAGCATTATGTCAACAAATTTAATAACCAATTAAAATGTCACATCTTAAAATCAAAACTGATGAAAGAAACATATTAGGAAGTTTTCTATTTGAAAAATTAAATTTATTATTAGCAATCTCTCAATAAAAAAAAACAAAAAAACAAACTATAAGCCCTAATGATTTTGCTGGTTTATTCAAACAAACTTTTAAGCAATAGGTCACACCAATTATGCATAAGTTCTTTCAGAAATTAGAAGAGAAAATACTTCTAAATTTTATTCATTAATTGCATATACTTAATACTACAACTAAATAATTGCATTACAAAAAATAAGTAAACAAAAAACAACTACAAACCAATATCCCTTATGCAAATAGATGAGAAATTTATCAACAGACTATTAGCACATGAAATTCAGGAATATACATTACATTACTGAAATATTGTACTTTGTCATATCATTAGAGAAAATATTTTGACAAAATTCAATATTAATTCATGTTTACAAACAAAACAAAATAAAAAAATTCTCAAAAAAAATGTCAGACTTCTATATCTGACAAAGCCATTCCATCAGAATTTAACGGCTAACATATTTGGTTCAATATTGAATACTTTTGCTTATGATAAGGAACAAAGCAAGATGGTCTCCCCTCTATAGTTTTATTAAACACTTTACAGTAAATTTCAGAAAGAAGCATGAGTCAAGAAAAAGAAATAAAAGGTATAAACACTGAAAAGAACATAAAAATTTGTCATCATTTGCAGCTTACATTGTGGTGTATTTAGAAAATCCTGTGCATAATATCATATAATCTAATAATATCAATGAATGATTTGTGCAAGTTCAAAGACCACATGGTCAATATACAGAAATCAGTTATACTGGTATAGACAGGTATTAAGGGAAAAACTCTTTCCAACCATGTTTCTCCACTGCACTCAAAACCCAATGAAACAGCAATCATCAACACGGAACAAAATGTCTGTGATGAAAAGATTAAATTCCCCACATACCAAGCAGTGGCCAGCAGGTGAGTGTCCTCCAATTCAAGTCTGACAGTTCACTTGGAGATGGTGTCAAATCCCACAGGTTGGGGGCTGCCACATACACCCCAAGACACCAGTTGCAAGCCTGGGTCTCTGAACTTCTGACCAATAAGCGTCAAGTTGCGGTTTCCAACAATCCTCTCTTTGGGTTTGATGAATTGCTTAAGCAGCTCACAGAACTCAGGGAAAACTAAACTTACATTTCCTGGTTTATTATAAAGGATATTGCAAAGGATACAGAGAGAGATGCAGATGCATAGGGCAAGGAATGGGGGAAGGGGCAGGGAGCTTCCATGCCCTCCTTGGGTGCACCACCTCCAGGAACCTCCATGTGTTCAGCTATAAGGAACCTCCCTGAACCCAGTTCTCTTGGGTTTTTGTAGAAGCTTCAAAGCATTGCAGCTCTTCTTTCAGGGTATAAAGTGGCACCCTCTCTGGTCAGGGTCTTGCGGCCCACAATCAGTAAAGCAGGGGAAGATTAGAGTCCTGCCTTGGGGAAAGCGAAAGGAGGTCTGGAGAAGATCAGAAATATTCTGTTTTGTGATTCCTGGTCCTGAGGCCTAACACCGCCACCTAACGTTACAACAAAAGACTGTATGGGAGTTATGAATCAGGTACCATAATACTACAACAGGTTAAAAAAATTAAAACTTAAAAACTTTTTTTAAAAATTATATTTTACTGTTATTTTTGAAAGATGCATTAATTTTGAAAAACTGTCTAGCTGGGCCTAGCAGCCCATATCTGTAATCCCAGCACTTTGGGAAGCTGAGGTGGGAGGGTTGTTGAGTCCGAGAGTTCCTGACACTAGCCTGGGCAACATAGGCAAGCTCCTTCTTTACAAAAATTAAAAAATAATAATTAACCAGGTGCTGTGGCACACTCCTGTGTCCCATCTACTTGGGAGGCTGAAGAAGGTAAATCACTTGCACCTACAAGGTAAAGGTCAGCTCAACAAGAGAATATAACAATTGTAAATACACATGCACCTAACACTGGAGATCCCAAATATATAAAGCAAACATTACTAAAGCTAAAGACAGAGATAGACCCCTCAATAAAATAATAGCTGGAGACATCAACACCCCACTTTCAGCATTGGACAGATATTCCAGACAAAAAAAAATCAACGAAGAAACACCAGACTTAATCTGCACTATAGGCCATCAGGTCCTTAAAGAAATTCACAGAACATTTATACAACGGTTACAGAATATACTTTCTTTTCCTCAGCACATGGATTATTCTCAAGGATAGACCATATGTAGAACACAAAACTTAAAAATTCAAAAAAATGAAATATCAAGTATCTTCTCTGACCACAATGGAATAAAACTAGGTATCAATAACAAGAGGAACTTTAGACACTACATAAACACATAAAAATTTAACAATATGCCCCTGAATGACAAATGGGCCAAATAAATAATTAAGAAGGAAATTACAAATTTCTTGAAACAGTTGAATATAAAAATACTTATAACCAAAGCTATGAGATACAGTAAAAGATATACTAAGGTTTATAGCAACAAATGCCAACATTAAAAAACTTCAAATAAACAACCTAACAATGCATATTAAAGAATTAGAAAAGCAAGAGCAAAACAAACCTAAAATTAGTGGAAGAAAATAAATAATAAATATTGGAACAGAAACAAATGAAATTGAAATAAAAAGAATCAATTAAATGAAAAACTAGTTTTCTAAAAAGATAATATTAACAAACCTTTAGCCCAACTATGAAAAAAGAGACAAGACAAAAATAAAATTACAGGCAAATAGGAGATATTACAACTGATAATGCAGAAATTCAAAGGATCACTAGAAACTATCATGAGCAACTCTATGCCAATAAATTAGAAAACCTAGAAGAAATGGATATATTCCTAGACAATAAACCTACCAAGTTCGAATCATGAAGAAATCCAAAACCTGAATATACCAATAACAGGTAATGACTTTGAAGCCATAATAAAGAGTCTTGCAGAAAAGAAAATCCACAAACACGATGGCTTCATTGCTGAATTGTACCACACCAGATGCTGGGAAGGATAGTGGGAATGGGGGGAAGTTGAGGATGGATAATGGGTACAAAATGTAATTAGAAAGAATTAGTTAAGTTCTAGTATTTAATATAATTACAGGGAGATTACAGTCAATAATAGTATATTTTAAAATAACTAAGAGTATAATTGGAACATTTGTAACACAGAGAAATGATAAATGCTTGAGGTGATGGATACCCATTTGCCCTTATGTGATTATTGTACATTGCAAGCCTGTACCAAAATATCTCATGTACCTCATAAATACATACTCATACTGTGTACCCATAAAAATTAAATATTTAAAATTCAAAGGAAAGCAAACTATGAAAATGTTATTTTAACTCATTTACTTTTATCAAAAGTAAGCAGTCATGAGGGAATATGCTTTGGGTTATACATTATGAGTATAAAGCTGAATAGAATATTCCTGTCTTGGAAGCACACACACAGACACACACACACACGCACACACTACACATACACACATACAATTACAAAATGATTATGTACAAAAAGCCCAAAATCACAGTTATCCTTGATATTTAAAACATACATATCAATACATACAGACCTCCTTTTTACTAAAATAAAAAACTCCACGTTAGGTGCTCTCTCTCTCCCTCCCATTACCACGCTCCTCTCCCTCTTGAAGGTGCCAGTAAAAAGAAAACTAAAAGATATGGAAAGATTAAATTGTCTCCATATTAAATAATTAAATGAGAAAGGAGAGACCACAGTAAGACATCTGAGTTTAAGTAAAGTTTTCAATGGTAGTTAAAAGTGAGAAAGGATGACATATGCCTCCATTAGGGAAACACTGAAAGTGAGGGAAAAGAGTTGAGTTAAAGTACCTAGCTTATGCTAAGAATTCAAACCACTGAATTGTGATGTCTCAATATATTGAGTAAAGGTTCAAACTTCTTCAATTATAATTGTTGCTCCAATGTGGTTTTATTATATTATCACATAGAGCCTGGGCTATAGAGAGTGACAGTACAAATACATATAGTACATATTATAGTAGCGGTTATGTGTATTGGTCTGTTTTCTGTTGCTTTTAAGAAAAATGCCTGAAACTGAATAATTTATAAAGCAAAGAACTTTATTTCTTACAGTTATGAGGCTGAGAAGTCTATGGTTGAGGAGTCTCATCTTGTGAGAACCTTCTTGCTGGTGGGGACTCAATGAAGAGTCACAAGGCAGCACAGGGCATCATATGGCAGAGGGGATGAGTGTGCTAGTTCAACTCTGTCCTCCCCTTCTTATAAAGCCAGCAGTTTTACTCTCATGAAAACCCATTATTCCATTAATTCATTAATGAGTGTGGAACCCTTAAGACCTAACCACCTCTTAATGGTCCCACCTTACAATACTGCCACGTTGGGGATTATGTTTCCAACACATAAAATTTGGGGACACATTAAACCCATAGCATTATGTAAAGGTGCTCAAGAAGAGTTTAAGTGCTCCAGATAATTTCAGGTAAGCGTTCTTAGAGGAGGCAGTGTTTCACTGCCTTTTGATGAATTAATAAAACTTAGGTTGGCAATGAGAAGGGAGTAGAAGGAAAAACAAAAGCATCGTGGATAAAGAGAGAAGCATTAAAGAGCACAGCTCATTTGAGAAACACATGTAATTCAGTGTGGGCAAAGAAGGCAAAGCAAGTGGGAAGGTAGAAGAAGATTACTAGTGTTTTTAGTCAGAAACTGGATCTCTTAAGAGATTCTATATGAAATGAAATACTATTATGTACAATCTATTTCATTCCTCAGAGCTTTGCTTTCAGAAAAAATATTATTCATTACATTTTATTGAAAATTTATTTAGAAAATTTGAGCTTTTCAAAGAAGCAATTTGATTTAAATCCACAACATCTAATTTTTTTTTTTTTTTTTTATCCAAACTACACTTAGCTAGGTGCTCAAAGCTATACAAAATAAGACACTAGAGGTCTTGCTATGTTGAAACTACAAATTGATACTGGATAAAGGCAGGTATACCTAAGAATATCACTTTCATTTTGAATTTTTCATGTTATCTGAATGTTAACAATAAATCAAAAGGTAAAATTATTTTAATGATAAAAGAAGTAGATCTATAGATGTGTTTTGAGGGAGAAAGAAAATTTAATTTAAGTGAGGTTTTCAGAGATAATGAAATATATAAATTGGTTTTCTGAATAAAGGAACTCAGAAAAGAATTAAAGCTGAGAGAATATAGACTAGAACAGTAATAAGTAGCTGTACTGCTTGGCTAAAATGTGACTGGAAAGTAGATTTGAAAATATAAACGAGGACCAGTTCGTGACACATTTGAAGATTTGAATTCCAGGCAAGTTTGAATGACTACCAGGACATTGAGGTGCTCAAGACAAATTGAAAATATAGAAAGAACAAATTTTAAATAAAAAGAAGATGATGTTTGTGATTCTGAAGACATTGAGTTTGAAGTGATAGCAGGGCATTTTCAGGAATATTTGAGTTAGTAATTTGTTAGGAGATGTGGAAATTGATTTTGGGGAAATGCCAGTTCTAGGATTGGATTGAAAAAAAAAATAGCCCATGAAATGAATTTATGTAACTGATTCACTCCTTCCTTACTGCAAGGCTTATTGCAGAAGAAACTAAACAACTTTGATTAGACCTCCTTGGAAAAGTACTAATGGTAGTACTAATGAAAAGTTAACTGAGGTCCTTTTTTAAAAAAATTCTCTTTAGCGGTATATGTTTGATTTGCCTATTATTAATAAAGATCTGGATTAGTGAGGGTTGGATGGTTGATTAAAAGGAGATTGCTATTTAGGAATTTTCTGTATAAGAGCATAAAACTAAGGAGCTCGAAACTGGCACAACATTTTTGAGAATAATATATATGCACACATTTTTCAGGATCTTCAATTATTTTTAAATCAATTTGGAAACTGTCTGAGGAAACTGTCTGACAGATATGAATTTCTACAGAAACAAGAGTTTCACCTAGATTTGTACATTACTAATGTAGGTTGGTGCTAGGTAAGGTCTATGATTTATGTTACAATCCAAACCCTTTTGCTAAGACAATGACATATTTTGATGACAGGAGTTTCATTGACTAGGAGGAGAAGTGATGAAAATATGAAAGTGTTGATGAGGTGGGAGAAGACACAAGAATAGTAAAGGTTTTGGAAACAAAAAAAAAATAAGAATTAAAATAAATTATTGTCAAAAGTGCCAAATTCTGAAATAATTTCTAAGGAAGACAACAGAGAAAATGTCCATTTATGATGATATAATGAATTTATTTGCAATAGTTCCAACTAGCCATCAAGATATTGAGAAAGCGTTAGTGATAAAAATATAGATTCATCCTGAAAATATTCGAAGATGAAAATAGTGAAATGATCATAAACTAGTATATATGGTGGAGATTAAAATGGTGGATATTTTATATGCTAATAATGTCAATGAACACATATTATTTGTCAGCCAATATATTTGAATTGAGTTGTTTCATTACATTGTTTTCACCAACTTTATATGGTTATTACTGTTATTTAATTCATTTTCACACAAGATGGAATTGGGTTTCAAAAATTATTTAATTCCCAAGAACACAAACATAGTATATTTTAAAGCTAGATTCGAAACCAAGACATTCTTCTACAAAGTCTTGAGTAAAAGCCTAATGCTGTATCAATAAGGCATCATTAAAATTGTGGTTCATGTGGTTTGGACTTAACAGAAGAGCAAGTTAAATCAGAAGACAGCCTATAAACTAGAAAACAGGAAAATAAAGCAAGCACACCCTGTTACATAGGAGTTGGGAAGTGAGAAAAATGCAAGTATATGTGACTTTGCTCAGAAAGGAAATTTCACAACGAAAGTCCTAGAGTATCTTGAAAATTTTGAGCAATGACTAGGCTTGGCTCAGTTATTAAGGAAGGATCACTGCAAATTCACATATATTGCTTTGAATTGTTCAAATACTGCAGACCCTTGAGAAGTGCATCCACCAAATAATGCTGATTGTAATGACAAGTGAGTGGGCAGAAACCATAATGCAATTAATTTACCGATTAATTGTGTAAAAGGAACATAAACACCATGTTAAAACGGGTTTATCAGTTGACTTCGGTACAGGTATAGATTTTGAAAATGTTGTCGGCACAACTGAATTAAAAGTCACACAAAAGAAAAACTCATATGCATTAGGGTGATATTTAAAAGTAAATCAGGCACTGGGCTCTTTTGTCTCTGCTTTGTCTCTAAGTTGCTGTGACCTTGGTCAGGGTAATTGATCTCTTGCAGTATTTTCATTCCCTGTGTATTAAATTTGAATAAAAATAAAACCTACCACCAAAGTTCTTATGCATATTAAAAGAAATATATACAACTTTTAGTGTATTGCCTTATATATTGTTTTTAATCTATATTTGTGTTTATATTATTATTAACTGATATTTTTATTTATTCACTAGTTAACTAGCAAATACTAGTCACTAACTTGTATTAATATTTTTATACACATTTTATGTCTGAGTTCTTAGTTAATTCTGGTAGTGATTTTTAGTAAGACCATTATTCTCAAAAAGCTATTATGTACTATCCCCTTGAATTCAAAGGAAAAAAAATACTTAATATAATTTTATCCTATTATGTTAGATTTTGCTACAGTATCCACACCTTTCCCCTTCTCTTTTCTTAAGGAGCTATTACCTTGTCAGGAGCCATTAAGATGTCAATACACCTGCATTAACCTTGTTTTGACTCTTTTAAATAAGGTAGACACTAGTATTAACTGCTCGACAATTGAAATGACTTTATTTTTTTAATGCAGTTGTTTGTTTAAAAATGTATGACAAGTAAAGGAAATCAATTTGAAAGGCTGAGAACAGAATGTTAAAATATTACCTTCAATTGAGGCAAATTTAACAAGAGTGCATTTATTTATTGTGCCTGGAATTCTCTATATAATTGCATTGTATTTCCCAACTGCTATTTGTGTATGAATGAAAGTCTCGCCCTCGCTATGCAGTGCCTCCTCTCTCCTATTAGACCTTGGATTTGAGTTACAATGGTAGATTAACTTTTAACTGCAACATAAAGCTGCCTCCCTATCTGAAAGTGTAGCTTTATGCACCCACAGTTTCACTATGCAGCTTTCAGTATCCCTTTATGCTCCAATTTCCTTTTTTTTCTAGAATTCTCCAGGTGCTTGAATGTGATTGTTTGTATGAGGTGTATTTGGTCAGTGAAACACGTAATGCATTTATAAATTACATAGTCAAGATTTTGCACAGAAGAATTCTAGGTTTTATGGTACTTTTAAAAATCATACCCTTTGTTATAAGATCAGGACTAAACTACAAAATAAAAGAAAAAGCACTAAACCTAGCTGAAAACCAAGGATCACTGTATTTCATTCTCTTTGTTTTTTTTTTTTTTTTTTTTTTTACCCCTTTTTAATCAATAAGTAATTTATTCAGAGACAAATGAGAACTGCATAAATATCCTGGTAACAAACAAGTTTCACCTAATAGTATTTTCATCCATTGATGATTCTTGCCTTAATCAATTATTACCATGACAGTAGCAAAATAGTGATATTTTAGTTATCATTTCTTGTACATGTATTAGTTTTACATAGTAAACAAAAGCTTTTCCTCATCTCATTTTCTTTCTCTACCTTCTTTCCTCCTTTCTATTTCTGTCTCTGTGCTTCTCTGTCTCCTTTCCCCTTCTCATTGTCCATTTTTATTTATTTATTTATTTATTTATTTATTTATTTATTATTATACTTTAAGTTCCAGGGTACATGTGCATAACGTACAGGTTTGTTACATATGTATACTTGTGCCATGTTGGTGTGCTGCACCCATCAACTCGTCAGCACCCATCAACTCGTCATTTACATCAGGTATAACTCCCAGTGCAATCCCTCACCCCTCCCCCATCCCCATGATAGGCCCCATTGTGTGATGTTCCCCTTCCCGAGTCCAAGTGATCTCATTGTTCAGTTCCCACCTATGAGTGAGAACATGTGGTGTTTGGTTTTCTCTTCTTGTGATAGTTTGCTAAGAATGATGGTTTCCAGCTGCATCCATGTCCCTACAAAGGACGCAAACTCATCCTTTTTTATGGCTGCATAGTATTCCATGGTGTATATGTGCCACATTTTCTTAATCCAGTCTGTCACAGATGGACATTTGGGTTGATTCCAAGTATTTGCTATTGTGAATAGTGCCGCAATAAACATACCATGTGCATGTGTCTTTATAGCAGCATGATTTATAATCCTTTGGGTATATACCCAGTAATGGGATGGCTGGGTCGTATGGTAGATCTAGTTCTAGATCCTTGAGGAATCGCCATACTGTTTTCCATAATGGTTGAACTAGTTTACAATCCCACCAACAGTGTAAAAGTGTTTGTATTTCTCCACATCCTCTCCAGCACCTGTTGTTTCCTGACTTTTTAATGATCGCCATTCTAACTGGTGTGAGATGGTATCTCATTGTGGTTTTGATTTGTATTCCTCTGATGGCCAGTGATGATGAGCATTTTTTCATGTGTCTGTTGGCTGTATGAATGTCTTCTTTTGAGAAATGTCTGTTCATATCCTTTGCCCACTTTTGGGTGGGGTTGTTTGTTTTTTCTTGTAAATTTGTTTGAGTTCTTTGTAGGTTCTGGATATTAGCCCTTTTGTCAGATGAGTAGATTGCAAAAATTTTCTCCCATTCTGTAGGTTGCCTATTCACTCTGATGGTAGTTTCTTTTGCTGTGCAGAAGCTCTTTAGTTTAATTAGATCCCATTTGTCAATTTTGGCTTTTGCTGCCATTGCTTTTGGTGTTTAAAAAAAAAGAAAACCAAGGATCACTGTATTTCATTCTGTTTGTAATTTGCCTCCAGTAAGAGTAGCTAACCTTAAGTTTGACTTCCTGTGTGTTTTGTGCCATTGGGAAAATACAAACTCTTTAGGGAATTTTTATGGTGGCTGGGTGGAGGGTGAAATAACATGCAAAGTTTTAAGTTGTTAATTTAATACAACGACCCAATAAGTTAAGTACTAATAATATCCCATTTTATAAACAAGAAAAGTGTGTTCAATAAGTTTAAGGAACTTAATAAAAGATACTCATCTAGGAAGTGGCAATCTAGATATAAACTCAAGTGATCACGCTCTAAAGTTCACACACTGACCAGTAGGTGCAATGCTACATTTACAGAAGTAGTGATGATTCCTGTAACATTTCAGAGCCTACTATAAGCCAACCACCATTATTATATTACCTTACTTAATCTTTACAACGAATTCAAGAGTGATCTCTCTTCTACATAAAGATCCCCAGAGAGGTTAACTAATGCTGTCATTACAAACAGGCAGAACTCCTAAGTCTGTCTCGATATTTTTTAATTCCAAAACAGTAGTCTGTTTATAATATCTTTTGTAATGAGGGAAAAATCCTTGGATATGCATATACCTGGCAGGTCTCTGAGAAATGTGATCTAAAGAAGGAAAGAAGGCAGAAATATAAAAATCACAGGAGAGTGTTTTCAATTATATCTGACTTTTCTAGTTCTGTTGAAATTATTTTTTAATTGAAAATGGCTTTTTTGCCTATTACACTTAGTGCACAGAAATAAGTTTCCTTGTTCGCTAAGCATGGCTGGGTCAAAAAGAAGTTCTTGAAAATATATTGATTTTTTGTTAGGCCATCTCAGATAAATTGACAGTGAGTTTGAGAAAGGATTTTCTTTGTTTCACAGTTCTAAAAAGCGTGTTGTTTTATCTGGGAGAATGTATGAAGTGATTAGAGAGTAAAATGTGCAATAAGAAACAAAACTATATTTAATGCAAATAATCACAGTGATGTGAGTAGAAAGGTCTGTAATATAGGCCCTGCTGTAACCTCTGAACACCTGTGGGAATAAATGGAGCCCTCTACCTCTGTAAACCTCAGTTTCTTCAGGTATAACATGTGGTAATAAAATGCTGGTCTCAGAGGTAACTGTCAGCTTTAGTAATATGTGAAATCATAGATCTGGTGGAACAAAGGATAATATTTTTAGAAGAAAACATTGAATACGGTATTAGACATAAGAACCATTGTAATGGGAATATTTGTTAAATGTTGCCAGCAAAATTTCTTCAACTGATGCTGCTTGCCTAGAACCAAAGGCACAAAGTGATTTGTGCTAAGCAAAAAAAGAAGATAAGAATGCAAATCTTTAACCTGGGTGCATTTTTCTGGAAAATAAATACTCTGTCAGCCAATAAGAAGACTTCAGCCTATGAAACACATTGAAATAAATGACATATATAATAGTAGATGCTGCCCTATGACCTTTCTAAGGCATATTTTCAATATTTACTCTCCAACAGCCATAGCTTCCATGATTTTGTATTTTATCTTCACAAGCATATACAGTCAGTTCTGCTATAATGCTTGGTTTAAAACGATTTACTCCATACAATTGATATATCAGTCAACAATTTAAATGTAATGAAAATTTCATGTTTGCTTAGGTATGATTTGTTTCTGATAAACACTAGGAGAATGCACATAACTACATCCAGCTGAATTGAGCTGTGTGGGAATACACAAAAGACACATATGCGTGAACCTCAAACATCTGCCACCTACCTCAGTCTTGGTTCACGTTGCTTGTTATTCAACTAAGGTGTATTTTGCAATTCTTTTTCATTTGTGAGAGATTATGTATGTTTATACATATGTATACATATATATGTATATACATGAACACAAACACACACATATATAATTTAACACTAAATAGGTATAAGACTTCCAATCCTAGAACACCAAGCAGTGAATGAAAAAAGGAAATCTAGACAGTAAGAGAGAGATTAGAATAATAAAGTATTTTGGGAGAAGCTACTTTACATTTGGTATCTCCAACTGTAGGTATAAAGAAATCTGCACTGTAGAACATCAGACAATGACAAAAAAGTGAAAGAACAACTTCAAATGCTGCAAAGTCATAAGAACACGATCTAAAGAAATAGTAAATGGGAAGATCATTTTGAGCCTAAGGATGGACAAATTGTAAAAATTTTGGAAGCACCATTTTCACAATTTAAATAAGTGTTATCTATATATGAAGACTTTAAATTGCTATGCCTGCATTGTAGAAGGGTCTCATTTTAGTGCTGAAAGTGACTGGTTTAGTGATTTCAGACATTGCTATAATCTCCTAAGTATTTAGTTGTTGGGTCAAGCCACTAGTGCATAGGAGAAATTTGAGGGGCACAAAAAAATATATTCCCAGGCGTTCTACAGAAATTATTTTAAGAAGACGACTATGCATTATATTGACTTTTCAATTTTGATGAAATAGGCATCACTCAGAGATGTATGACTCAAAAGATTACATCCTAAAAGAAGAAAAGCATGCCTCAGTGTCAAAAATAAAAACTATTTGCTGCAATTGTAATGTTTGGTACCAATGCAAAGGACAATTAGCCATTCCCATCCATATCTATTTTTGAAATTTCACATCCAATTTTAAGTAATGCCCTCACCAACATTTCAGAAAAATGAGCCACTTAACATCAACACTTCCTGTAGCAAGTGTCAGGTCTTTTCCAAGGCAATCAAATATATTTATGTACTATTTTGCATTTCTTAACTACTTAACATAAATAAAATTTGCTATAATTTTTATTAGGATGCTACCTTTTAAAAAGTGTGTCACTAGCCGGGCGCGGTGGCTCAAGCCTGTAATCCCAGCACTTTGGGAGGCTGAGACGGGCGGATCACGAGGTCAGGAGATCGAGACCATCCTGGCTAACACGGTGAAACCCCGTCTCTACTAAAAATACAAAAAACTAGCCGGGCGAGGTGGCGGGCGCCTGTAGTCTCAGCTACTTCGGAGGCTGAGGCAGGAGAATGGCATAAACCCGGGAGGCGGAGCTTGCAGTGAGCTGAGATCCGGCCACTGCACTCCAGCCGGGGCGACAGAGCAAGACTCCGTCTCAAAAAAAAAAAAAAAAAAGTGTGTCACTGAGAAAAATTCTGTGTTGTTTCTCCATATTTCCATAATCCTTGTGATTTTTATTATGCAATATTGTGTAGCAAGAGAATTGTTTAAAATGCACATGTCACGTTATAGCAGAACTGACTACCTATTCAGCTAAGGGCAAAGTGGCTTAGCTGCTTTTCTGTTTGCTTCTTTCCATTCTCCCTCTTTTTCTTCATCTTCTTGCTTAATTATAAAGTTAATGTGCTTATTTAAACACCATCTTTTAATAATGAAGAATTGTATGAATTTTTTTAAAAGTAAAAGAACTCCACAGACACAACCACTCTACCACTTAGCTATCTTTGCATTGTTATCAACAAGCAAATCAAAGTGTATAGAATGTTAATCCAGGTTCAACTCCATTGCTCACCGGGAAACAATAGCAGTTATTAGCAACTGAAAAATAGGGTAGCATATCCATTTACTTCATTTTCTGAGGGGCTATGTAAATAATTAGTCTAGATGCATAGATAATTGATTCAACTATATCACACCTAGGTAGACGAAGAGGATGTCTATAGTATTGTTGAAACCAGTGGTTTTGATAGTGTAGTCTTGGGTTAGCAGCAGTACCACCTAAAAATTTGATAGAAATACACTTTACCCGACCCTACCCCCAGTTTACTAATGGAAACACTCTGGGAGTGGGGCCCAACAATGTGTGTTTTAGCAAGCTTCCCGCATACTTCTGATCCATGTGCACGCACACATGTGAGAACCACTGGAATAAACCTTCTCCAAATTAACTAACAATAGAGATTCTGAGATCAGATTACCTGAGATCCAAAATGTAGGTTCTGGTAGTTTCAGGAAGCCATATAACTTTGTTCATTACTTTACATGCCATATTTCTCTTTCCTCAGTTGTTTTGTGGATTACATTAAATAATTGATACCAATAGAATACTTAGAAAAATGCCTGGAACATAGTCAGTACTCAACAAATGGAATATTTTAATTTCATTCTAAGTAGCTTGTCTTGTGAGTACATAATAGGCTAAAGAAATGCTCATATTCCTTACTTTTTAATCACAGTTAATAGCATTGAGTAAACCTATGCTTTTGCATAATGACAGCATATTGGAATTGAGAAGGTGAAGAAAATATGAAAAATTCTTAACACATTTCACTGGTTAGGGAGATTGGGATGGACTCTGAGATTATGGAAAGGAGAAGTAGGAAGCAGGGTCTGGCAGTGGAAGTAGCTGAGTTTCTGTCTCTTTTTTAAATTTTTATTTATTTTATCGTATTTTAAATATAATTTCAACTTTCATATTAGAATCAGGGGATACATGTACAGTTTTGTTACAAGGGCATATTATATGATGCTGAAATTTGGGATAAAAATGCTCTTGTTACCCAGGTAGTGAGCACAGTATCCAAAAGTTAGTTTTTCAAAGCTTAGCTTTCTTCCTGCCCCTGCCCCCTGGCCAGCAGACCCCTGTGTTCATTGTTGCCATCTTTATATTCATGACTAAACAATGTGTGGCTCCTACATATAATTGATAACATGCCATATTTGGTTTTCTGTTATTCACTTATGATAATGCATTAATTTGCTTAGGATAACTGCCTTCAGCTGCATCCATGTTACTGTAAATGATATGATTTAATTCTTTTTATGGCTGCATAGATTTCCATGGTGTGTATGAACCACATTTTCTTTACCCAATCCACTGTTGATGGGTACGTGTGTTGATTTCTGGTCTTTGCTATTGTGAATTGTGCTGCAATAAACACATGACTGCAGGGGTAGTTTTGGTAGAACAATTTATTTTCTGTTGAGCATATAACCAGTGCGGAATTGCTGGGTCAAATAGTAATTTAAGTTCTTTGAGAAATCTCCAACCTACTTTCCACAGTGGTTGAACTAATTTACATTCCTACCAACAGCGTATAAGCATTCCCTTTTCTCTGCAGTGTTGCCAGCATCTGTTTTTGTTTTCTTTTTCTTTTTCTGATAGCCATTCTGACTGCTGTCAGATGATATCTTGTTTTAGTTTTGATTTGCATTTCTCTGATGATTAGTGATGCGGTGCATGTTTTCATTTTGGTTGCCTTCTTGTATATTTTCCTTTGAGAAATGTCTGATCATGTCTTTAGCCCACATTTTAATGAGGTCATTTGGTTTTTGTTTAATTGTTAGAGTTCCTCATAGATTATAGATATTAGCCCTTTGTCGTATGCATAGTTTGTGAGTATTTTATCCCATGCTGTAGGTTGTCTGTTCACTCTGTTGATAGTTTCTTTTACTGTGCAGAAGCTCTTTAGTTTCATTAGATCCCAATTGTCAAATTTTGTTTTTGTTGCAATTGCTTCTGAGGACTTAGTCATAAATTATTTTCCAAGACTGATGTCCAGAATAGTGTTTCTGAGGTTTTCTAGAATTTTTGTAGTTTGAAGTCTAACATTGAAATCTTTAATCCATTTTGAGTTGGGTCTATTGAAGGCAGAAGATGGATGGGTCTTTTATGTAACTAGTAACTGTACCTTTTAAGTGGGGCATTTGTACCTTTTACATTCAAGGTTAATATTGATATGGAAAGTTTTGATATTGTTAGCTACTTGCTTTGCAATTTATATTGTGTGGTTGCTTTATAGAATCTGAGGGCTATGTACTTAAGTATGTTTTTGTGGTAGCAGGCATTGATCTTTCATTTCCATGTTTATAACTCTCTTAAGACTGTTTTGCTGGTAACAAATTCCCTTAGCACTTGCTTGTCTGAAAGATATTTTACTTCTCCTTCACTTATGAAGTTACTTTGGTGGAATATAAATTTTTGGTTGGAATTTCTTATATTTAACAATGCTGAAAATAAGCCCCCACTCTCTCCTGGCTTGTAAGGTTTGTGCTGTGACATCTGTTGTTAACCTGATAGGGGTTTCCTTTGTATATGATATGACCTTTATCTAGCTGCCTTTAAGATTATTTCTTTAGCATTATCCATTGCAGTCTGGTGACCTGAGGAATATTTTTGTCTTGTATAATATCTCACAGATGTTTTCTGAATTTCTTGTATCTGTCTACTTCTCCAGCAGGATTAGGGAAATTCTCTTAAATTATTCCCTCAAATATGTTTTCTAGGTTGTTTACTTTTTCTCCTTCTCTCTCATCAATGTCAATAATTTGTATATTTTGTCAATTTACATAATCTTATATTTCTTAAAGACTTTGTTCATTTTTTTAAAACAATTTTCTTTATTCTTGTCTTACTGGGTTAGTTTGAAAGACTGACCTTCAAACTCTGAAATTCTTTCTTCTGTTTGGTTCAGTCTATTGCTAACACTTTCAATTGTATTATGAAATTCCTTAAGTAAGTTTTTTCAATTCCAGTAGCTCTGATTCATTTCTTTTTGAGATGTTCATCTCTTCCTCTTCTTTCTGGGCTGATTTAGAAGTTTCTTTGTGTTGATTTTCAACTTTGTTTTGAATCTCATCAACTTCTTTGCAATTATTTATGTTATTTCTGTGTTTGAATTATTCACACTTCGAATTATTTATGTAATTTCTGTGTTTCCACTTTGGTTAGGGACCACTGCTAGAGAACTGGTGTGACCCTTTGGTGGTATCACTACATTCAGATTTTTCATGGTGCCGGAATTCTTGCCCTGGTTCCTTATCATCTAGAGATACTGGCACTTCTACTAATTGTAATTATTTTGATGTGATTAAGATTTTTTCTTTTTCTTTATTTTTCTATTTTTTTCTTTCCTACTCTCTCCCTAGTGAGTATGAATATAGAGAATGATGGGTAGGGTCTTTTGGTTTTGCTTCTATAGCCCTATGCACTTCTGTTGGCAGATTTTATATTGAGCCGTGTGGTTTGACCTACAAGCCAGTAGATGGCACTTAAGTGTAAGAGCCAGCTGCAGCTAATGTGGCTGGGTTTGTACGTGATCCTTGTGTACTGGGAGAAGCTCTCTGTTGCCTCAGTCAATGGGCTGATCTGTGGAATACATAGTCGTCTGATTTCCCTACTCTGCCTCAGGGGTAATAGAGGGAAAGATGGGCAGGGCTGGACCAAGCAGGCCTATCTCCAGGTCCCCCAATAGCAGGCATAAGCACCAGTGCCAAGGGAGAATCCAGTGAGTAGCCACCAAGCACTCAGAGGTGTGCCTAGGCATTAAGCTGGGAATCCTCCTTGGCCTCACGTTCTCTGCAGAGTGAGGGCAGCCTAAACTCCTAATCCAGGAGAGTGGGTGCTCCAGATTCCTAGAGATCTGCCTGGGAGCTGAGCACAGAGGGCCCGACTTTACCACAATCTCTGCCCAGGAAGGGGAGGGTGGCTGAGGCTGCTGATCTAGAAAAGCAGGCGCTCCAAATACCTTGATATCTGCCCGGTCATGAAGCAGCAGAGAGGGCTCCCCTGCATCATGATCTATGCCCAGGAAGGGTAGGGTGGCTCAGGCTGCTGGTCCAGGTAAATGTGTGCTCCAAATGCCTGGAGTTCTGCCTGGGAGTGGAGCATACAGGGACCCACTGCACCACTATCTCAGGAAAGGAGGCTGGGGAATACAGCAGTAGTGCATGCAAATGGGTTCCAGGTTGTCAAACTGGTCCTGGCTGCAAGTCTTGTTGCCCAGTAGAAACTGCAGCTGTAGCAACTCTCCTCCCACCTCAGACTTGCACCAGGAGAGAGCAGAATTTCAGCATCTACTGCTGAGGAGCTTTCTGCAATTCTGGCTGTGGAGGTGCCTGCCCCACTCCAGAGCAAGCACTCCAGTTTTTGGCCCAATAATAAAATACCTGTTTTAGCCACGCTACTAGGTTTCCGAAGAATAGCTGACTTTGTATGCACTCGGATGAAAAATGTCATCCTGCTCTTCGTCCCACGTTTTCCCACTAAACACCTCCAAGCTTCTTTCCCAGTTAGCTCTGACACTTGGGAAAAATAAAATGCTATCTCTTGGCCTGGATTATTGCTCAGATTCACAGTGGAAAGATGAGTCACAGAAGGAGGCTCTCTGCTGTTCTCACTTACTGGGGCTTCACTCACTCTTATCGGTCAGATCCATCACAGGGGCTTGTTTGCCCACGTTCTCCTCCCAGGGATCTGGAATGTCCTTCCTGATTCCAGTGGATTCCCATTTTCCTTCTTGAATGAAAGCTCACAGAATTTATTTTTATGCACTATCTTGTTATTTCCAAGTGGCAGAGGTACACTAAAAACCTCTAATCTGCCATCTTGGAAAATAAAACAAAATAAAAATGATAGTAATTGGGTTCTGATGCTGGTTGGGTGTCAGCCTCAACCAACCTCACGGAGAAACTCTGGATCTGAACAATCTGTTAAAATTGTCCAGTCCTTCAGTGGTCTGAAATGGCCTGGCATTTGCATAACGCCCTTCATTCATCAACACCAAGAAATGATAAACATTTGAGCTGAGGGATATCCCAATTACTCTGATTCGATCATTACACATTGTAGGCTTCTACCAAAATATAACGTGTACCCCATGAATATGTACACATATTATGTACCCATAAAATTAAACATAAAATATTAAAAGAAAAGGGACTGTAATCCTTTCTGTAAAGGAGGTAGGCACTTGGAGGTTAAAGAATATGTGATGTTGCTTTCTGTTCTGCTGTGCTCTGGCATGGAGTTAATATCATGGAAGTTGTATTTGTATTGTGAGTTAGTACTGGAGTATTGGCGATATATCTCCTAGGATAAGTGGAGCCCTGCCTCCTTCTAATACGCTGAACTAAATAGTACAGTAAAATGCCTCTCTACAGAAAACGAGGCTTTTTGCCGATGTGCCATTTTTATTATATAAAAGGAGTGAAATCAGGATAATTTTTTACTAGATATTAAACAGTATAAAATACAAAGTTAAAATTTATCCACAAAAGATATATATAATAAAATTTGAAGTTAGAAAAAAATTATATTTCTGTACTCCTGAAACTTAGCTGTCAAATGCCTTATGGTATATGGTCTTTATCAAAATCTTGACCCAGAGCTTAATGGCCAGGGGGCTACACACTGTATTTCTATTTCAAATTCCCAGAGAACAATATTCTGTCCATTATATCTGACCCAAGAAAAATCTAAGTGTGAATTTCTGAATAATTCCACTGTATGTGAAACTTGATGCTTTTGATTATATGTTGCTGTGAAAGGTTATCTTATCAAACTAATAAATGAACTGCTGAACAAGCTGACAGACTGTGGCTGGAAATGACTTTTGCCCCATGGCTCAATTACAAACCAGCCAATAAGAAGTCAGGATGGAAAGCTAAATGTGATTAATTGATTGCAGTGTCACAGTGAGCTAGTTAACTCTCACTGCCCTAAATGTAAGTTGACAGTATAAATGAGAAGAGGGGAGAAACAAAACAGTTAGGATAAAAACTATCAGACTACAGCAGAGAACAATTGAGAAACAAATAGGGGCTCAATTAAAGAGAATGAGCACATGCTTCCAAAGGAATATATTTTCATCCCATTTGATTTGATAACAATCCCTGCCTTGGCTCCTCCTTTCCTCTGTTTTTTTTTTTTTTTTTTTTTTTTTTTTTTTTTAACTTAGAGCAATTCTAGTATATGAAGAAACAGACTACACAAAGAAAATTACTTGAAAAATACATACAGAAATGTTTGAATTTTATTAATAATTTTATGAGTTTTTAAATACTCAAATGGATAAAATTATAAACTGTTAGTATTTTTGGAGATTGATCACTCCCCACTTCCCCCAAAGTGGGGAAGAATCTGAAAGCAGCAGCCTAGTGTTTTGTTCTGGAAAGGATATCCTTCAGACATTCCCATTTCTCTACTTAAAATGAAATCTGCTTTCTAAACAGTAGCCAGAGCAATGTGAACTACCTACTGAGTAATCTAGTGTCAATATAAGAAGACATTTGGAATGAAAACCAAAAGAAAAAAAAGAGAAGTAAGAAGAAATGGGAAGAAAAGGGATCAAAGCAAGGTTAGAATGCTGTGAAGAGAACAGAGAAGGGATGTGTTAAAAGCCATTTGTAACGGGAAGATTTTTTAAACCTGAACAGAATGGTGAGAAAGCTGCCAAAGAAACTGCAAAAGATGGTGACAGAGACAAAAGAGGAAAAAAGAAAGATTTAAAGCCTCTTCAAAACACAAAGACAAGGAGGAAATCCTTAGAACAAAAATTCAAACTCATATTATATGAATTACATCGAACTGAGGTTGCTGCTTTCTTCCTGAGTCCATATATCAGCTCAAGTTTTGACAAGGGAAGCAGAACAAAAAAAAAAGAAAATAAACTATCCACATTGTGATTAATATATACAGATCTAAGTTCCCCATAGTATAAGGCTCTCGGTGAACATTTATCAGGCACCAGGTTTGTTAGGAAATGAAAGAGAGTCAAACCGCTTTTTAAATCCAAAGCAAGTGAAAAATTAGGTAGACTCCAAAGGAAGAAAGACTAAGGAAAGAAAAAAAAAATCTGATTTGGATGTACTTCACTTCATTTAGAGAGTTTCATTTCATATTCAGAGGAAAAATAATTTGCTTGTCATTAATACTACTTACTTTTAATCTTTTTTTAAAATCTGAAGTTGGGTTATATATTTTAAAGCAATATACTTCAAGCTAGCCATATTATTTCACATTAATCTCAACTATATTAAAAATAAACAATTTGAGAAAAATAAGATAAGTGTAATGTGTTTCTTATCCAGTTTTATAGATTATTAGCTGCTGTGTATAAACTGAACAATCAGCAATTTATCCTTTCTGTCTATCATTCAATTAGGACATAATCATGACTGTAGACAAAAGGCTTTTTCAAACAAATTTGTCACTTGTTTGCAATGTGCTTATTAGTATAGTCAGGTGTGATTTTTACAGTAACATGCAATGACTAATACTGTTCTGAAAAATGAAAAATAAAAATAAACACTTTCTAACAGATGGTATTGTACTAGTATATTAAGTACATATTTTTAAAATTTTAAATAAATATTTTTATATTTTCATTTCAATTTTTAAAAAATATTTTAAATACATATTTTCAAATATTTTATATTAATTTTTAAATAATTATTTCATAGGTAGTGTTGCTCAAACATTTACCTGTATGCAAGCTTTTAAAACTTTTGTAAACATAGAAGATGAAGTGTTTTGTGTTAGACAAAGAAATTAAACATTGTATCTTAGAAGCTTTATTTTAAAATCTTAATAAATATGTACAATGACCTCTATAGAATTCCATTCATAATATTGGCTTATGAATTATAGTCTTTCATAGTATGTTGCATATAAGATTTTTATTCAACCAAAGAAAAATTAATTAAATATATCATATATGGAGAGATTTTTAAATGTTCTGACAAGAACAGATAATAACTATCGAATTATTTTAAGATTACAGTTTAGGGTCAATTCATAATATAGTTTTTCATTCAAATCTAGTATATGCAAAGATTGAAAAGACAAACTGTCTTCATTTTTATCTTTTTCATTTTTTCAATAATTTGTTAAGCTGTCAGTGATATACTACACTGAAGAAAGAAAATTTGCTAAGCCAATACTATTAGGAAGTATAGAGTTTAAAGCATTGACATTTTATTATTATTTTTGCAACTACTGTAGTTCTAATATATACATGTCAAACATTTAAAAAGAGTATCATTTTATAATATAACAATAAGACAGTTGGATTTTTTAGAAAATGAAGTAGATACTGAGAGAAATTAAAAACTTGTCACAATTGTACAGGTACAAATTGTAAGAATAGTGCTTTTTATCAAATGTTTTTACCTGCTCAGTCCATCCAATTCTTCATTTAATAGTGTGATTAATAAATATAGTTTGTATATTGGAACATTATATTGTTTTTAAATTAATTTAGATGCAAAATTACATTTAATCATAGTAGAAAAAAATTACAGGTTATGTTCTAACATAGTAATAAAACATTTCCATCACTGTATGCTTCCATATTTTCAATGCACATTTGAGAAGTCACCAAATATAACATCTAATTTATTTTACTTGCTTGTTTGATATGACCCAATAACATCAAAACAAAAAGAAAAATTTCAAAAAAGTGAATTATTTAAAAATAATGTTAGAGATACATTTGGCCAGATCCTATTTTTCTTTTATTTTTAATTGACAAGTAATAAGGATATATATTTATGGAATAGAGAATGATATTTGCATACATATATGCATTGTATAATAATCCAACCAGGGTAATTAGCAAAACCATCACCCACAACATTTATCATTTCCTTGTGTTGTGAATATTCAAAATCCTCCTTTCTAGCTTTTTGAGAATACACAATAAAGTATAGCTAACCATATTCTAGCTGTAGAACACCAGAAATAATATCTCCTATATGGCTATAATTAACCATTAACCAATCTCTCCTTAGTCTCCCTTCCCCTCTACTGTTCTTGGCCTCTAAAACCCACAATGCTATACTCTACTTTCATCGGCTCAATTTTTTTTAGCTCCCATATATGAGAATATACTTTATTTATATATCTGTGCCTGATTTATTTTGTTTAACATAATGTCCTCCAGGCTCATCTGTTGACCAGATTATTAAAATAAATAGTTGATTTTGCTTCATTAAGAAACATTTAACTCTTAATCTTATCCATTCTAAAATAAAAGAGAACATACTTATACATAATGTATAAGTATGTTCTTTATATAAGAGAGAATATAACACAATGCCTATTCATCCCCTAAATTAAACAAATTTTATTCAGCGCTCTTTGTGTGTCAAGCAGTTTTTTAGACACTGGAATAGACACAATAATATGCATAAATCTTATTAAGATAGCCAATTCAATTTCAATAAAATATAATTAGCAAATATAATAGAGTACGCATCAGCTACTCTTAGGATATAAAGTGTACACACTAAATTAAATTTTACATAATTAGAAAACCTTTCCAGAAGTAATATTTGGGATACTGGGGAGTGGGTAGAAGTAGATAAGAGTAATTTTTATAAAAACAAAAGAAACCCTGAGTTCAAAGACCAGCAAAAAAAGAGTGTGATAAATTTAGGGAATGAAAGATGCCTTCCAATATGATACTAGGTTCTCCACTAGAATTTAAGTCCTATGAGGCAGATATTCTTTTTTTTTCTGTATCAGCATATACAAAGTATTTATTTATTTGATACTCAGTAAACCTTTGCTACCTAAAATTTGAAGTTAGGTATGCAGAGATAATCTTGAGAAAAGATAATCTTGAGAAATAGAAAATGGATATTCATTCTATTATTGCATTTAAACCTCATCCACATATGGCCTATTTCCCTCTTAATCCATATAGAAGAGTAAATATATGATTTTTAAAATTTTGCTTCTGCGTGTAGTGGTAAGTCCATAGTTTATACTGAATTATCTGTTGCTGTTGAAGAAAAGTTTTACGTAAAAAGAAAGCAAAGCTATTGGGATAATTTTCATTATTCATATTCTATAGAGACTTATTTTTCATTTCAGCCTAGTGAATTCTCACTTTATGACTGAAATGATTGTGAGCTTCTATTAACAGTACAAGACATACAGTGGTATCACATCAGCTAGGTATTTGTTTTGTATGCAGTATCTCATCTCAGTCATTGGGCTTTCCATTCACTGCTTCCTGTCTCTTACTGTATATCAAAGATTATCTATTTCATGCTTGAATTACCCTTTGTTTCTTAACTCAAAGCTGTAACATGACTCTCTCTTCTGTTTTAAGTATTTAATGTTACCTAGATAGCCTGTCTGTGGAACGCAATGGTTAAAATATTAGTTAAATAATGCCATGTTTGTATAAATTTTTAAATATGTTATCTAAGCATGCTTCTATGAAAATAAATTATTAAGCAATATTTATTGTAATATAGCCATAGTTGCAAAGCATGCATAAGGAACATAACAATAATCTTTCATCATCAAAGTCACTTGTCCATCCAATAAAATGCAACTCTCTAAGGCAATCTCCAGCCAGTGCTTCATTATGACTTCTAACTCCAGAAATGATCCTTGTAGGTGCAGGATGGTGTAGTGAGTGGATCAGTTTTTCACTGTGTCATTGTCATTGCTTTAACACGAGATTAATTAGAGCATTGAGGTTGCTGTATGTGTGAATTCAAATTATGTTATAAGGCAAGGTGTGATTTTTAACCTTTTTGTGACGATTTATATGTGTGTATGTGTGTGTACACACATATATTTATATTTGCACGTGTGTATATATATGATTTAATACATATATATGATTACATATATACACACACACAAACACACAAATACATATATTTGTGTTTATAGCTGGTTTTCCGTATCTCTGGGTTCCACATTTGTGGAATCAACAAACCACAGCTCTAAAGTATCTAAATATGTACAGACTATTTTTCTTTTCATTATTCCCTAAACAATATAGTGCAATGATTCGTTACATAGTATTTACATTGTAGAAGGTATTATAAGTGATCTAGATATGATTTAAAGTATATAAGAGGATGTGGGTGGGTTATATGCAAATACTATACCATTTTCTATAAGCAACTTGGGCATCCATATGTTTCAGTATCTACCAGGTGGTCCTGGAACCAATTCCCAATGGATACTGAGAGATAACTGTACCTATGTGTGTGTGTGTCTGTCTGTCTGTATAGGTAATGTGTATATATATGTATATATACACACACATATATATGTAGAATATATATGTATACATACACATGTAACATATATATACACACATAGGTTGTGCATGTGTGTGTGTGTATATATATGTAGTGTATATACACATGCACACACACACTTATGTACCTCATGGATACATTGATGGTCATTACATTCTCAATTTCCTTTTACTACCAAATGCCAATGTTTAGGCTCACTTGGAATTTACTACCTACTTTCATTTTCTTTCCCAAACTATCAATCTCTTGGATGCACTAAGCCTATATCTCAGTACACATTACCGATTTCATATTTTACAGGACATAATTGAGTCAAGACTTAGAAATATCGCCTGTAAGATAAAGGGAAAGTTTGACCCAAGCTAATTGCCTGAAGTTACACAAAAATTTACTACCTTTTCATTGTCATTATGTTTGCTTTGAAAAAAAATATAGACTAGGTGCTCAGAAAAAAATACATCACTATATGGCATGAGCTTCAGATTATACCTCCTTGATCTTTGTATTCCAGGACCATTTTTAAAAAATTTTAGTCAACTGCAGCTCACAAAAAGGCAACAAATTATCAAAAGGTAACTAATCATTGTTGTGTTTATATATTTCAAGCAAATTTAAATACTAAGTTTCAAGTAGACTCCTAGAGATAGCATTGGTTTCTTATTGTTTATACTTGAATCTGATATCAGATACATAGATGACAATGTTATATTCTATGAGAAATATTATTGTTACTGTAGGAATCTGGGGAAAAGGTACTTCTCTACAACCCTCTTGTTGCCTTATTGAATGATGCTTAAAAGTAGCTCATTATTTTAAGCTAGAGTGATTGGTAAAACAGAGATAAATCATATACAATTACAATATACAAAATTAAAAATAGACACAAATACTTTATGATTTTCAAGGCTATAGATTAAACTGCTAAATATAGGACATTAAATGGCTAAGAGCAGTAGCTGTCCATTATGTATCAATAAAAAATAACAGAAATAAATACTGGGTTGAACAATAAGTAAATTGATTAGCTCATCTACAAAATTTTCAGAGACAGGGTGAGCTCAAGAATATTGAAACGGTCATTCTACAGTGTTATTAAATACTTGGATTTGCTTTTCTAATTTCATTTCTGCCACACACAGTGTTAGCTTCAACTTTTGACTTTCTCCCATAAAGAACACAGGATACCATCCAATGGCAATTAGATGTTTTTCATTCACAGGGGAGACAGATAGCTTTCCAACTTCTCTTTCTTAAGATATAATCGCTATGATATCATAAAGTTTCACTTATAATTCATTGGCCTTAATTTAATCAAATTGTTCTTTAGTCAATTACTAAAAGCAGATATAATTAGGATCATTCCTGAGACTGAGGGAGGAAAAACTTCCCCTGAGATATATGACAACCGAGGAAGATTTTCCATTAGGAAAGAGGGAAATGGATATTGGGTAGGCAACCAGCAATGCCCACTACAGTTTGATATGTCTCAGACAATACACCATGTATTTTATTGTTTTGTTTTGTTTTGTGTTTAAATCTCAGCAGTGGAAGTGGTTAATCTCAGATGTCTAAGATTATTTCTAAATTGACTACAATTATTTTAAGCAGGTGATGTAGAAAATTAAAATAGTTGCTGAATATGTAAGGCTGAAATGTAAAATATTATATTGATAGACTGTTTAGCGATAATTGTAAAGAAAATGATGCTGTAAACATTTTCTCATATCAAAAATAATATATAATTATTAATTTTATTTTAGATTTAAATAGATACATATTTTATATTTAAATGAAATATTCCATATTTTTCAAGAAATAAAGATATTTTCAAAAGAAAAATCTTAAGAGGTTCTTATGCACTTTATTTACTTCTGCTGAATGTAGTCAAAATAATTGCATTCTTGCATTTATGAGACAATATGGAAAGTAGAGGGAGAATATATTAAAATGTTAGAAAATAGGCCATCTTGAGGATAGCACATTTGAATAATTTTGGAATGAAAGCTGTTATATTTTTATTACTTTTCCTAAATAGGTTTATAAAGACATTGTGCCCAAAATATTGTGGATTCTGGCATTGCTTTAAAACATAACATAACATATGATATTCTGAAGCTATGCTAAACCCAAAGTACTGTTCAGATCTTTACAAAAGAGATGTATTTAAATTGACATATATACATATATATATATACACACACACATTGAAAAATAGTTTCTTAAATTTTAAATCAAAAATAAAAAGTAAGAGAGAAGAAAGAATGCAGTGCAAGCAGAATATTGCTGTATTCAATTAAAATTTATGAAGGAATTAGTTAAAACTGGCAACTTTTTAATAAGTTAAAAAAGACTTATTTAAAACAGCAACATAAATAAATATTACTTATATTTGCAAATTAGATAAACTTAATGTTTTAGAGCCATGGTGATAGATACTTTTTCTGGACTCTCAAGAATCTATTTAGTCTTGTTTTGGTTTTCACATCTGTATTTCTATACTATGCTGAACATGCACAGTATATACCCCTTAGCATTTACTCCTGTGTCCCAAGAGCTATGTCCTTCCAACTACAAGCACTTGTGACTTTGATTAAGGTATTTCTCTAACTGCCTGACCCCGCTTTGCCCTCTTACAAACCAAGTGGAAAGGTGTATGGAGTTACCACCCTTTTGAATCAGGCATCAATCAGTAATCAATAAGTTTTTCTTCCAAAATTTTCTAGTGAGATTGATCACCAGTTGCCTACATGGAAAACTGCTTAAAACTTCACCCTTTAGAGGCTTACTGCTTCATCTCCCAAGGTGAGATAAGCAACAGTATTCACGTCATTGTTTTATAGTCCACTTCTGTGGGAACATAACTAAAGACATTAACTCTCATTTTTTGGGGGATGGGGGCAGGGGGACAATTTATTCCTTTGAATCTGTGACTAAGATTTGGGCAGGAATAACCCTACTCTCAAATCCAGGAGTAGGTCCTCATTCACTTAAGACAACAGGAACAGCACATTTTCCTGTCCATAGCAATTGGTTTAGAAATAGCCAAGTGATGTAATTTTGGATAACTGGAAAAAAGGAACCCAGGGATTAGTACAAATCACTATAAGTGAGTACTATTATTTTCTTCTCCAGTATGGTGCAAAATGAACATGTTGGCAGCTGCCAAAACACTTTTCTAACTACAAATGAAAGGTTAGAGTTACTAGAAAGGTAAATACCCCACTTACAATAATTAATAAAACAGCCAGACAGAAGACTAAAATGAAAGTCAAGGTCTTGAACAACAGTAGAGACCAACTGAACCTAGCAGGCTTATGCAAAACACTCCACTCAACAAAAACATAATACATATTCTTCTCAAGTAAACACAGATAATCCTCCAGGATAGACTACATCTTAGCCCATAACATAATTCTCAATGAATGTTCAAAAGATTACAATAATGTAAAGTATTGTCTCCAATCAGAACGGAATGATTTGAAATCAATAACAGAGGTAAAACTAAAAGGCTGGAGAGGAGGGCAAGATAACCAACTAGATGTACCCAGGTAGAACAGCTCCCACAAAATGATGGAGATGGCTAGCGTTCTCCTAACAGATCTTCAGAGGGAAGGCACTGAGAATGGACAAAGGGAAGACACAGAAGCTAGGCTTAATGGGGAGAAAGCTGGGAATCCTACCTGGAGCTACAGCATGCCCAGACTCATTCATGGTCCCCAAAGTTTCTGGAGGAAAAGGTGAGTTGAACTGGCAAGGAGCAACCTGCTATCCCCACGGGCCTCTGGAATCCCACCAGGAGACTCCTCAAGCATCATGGACATGCAAGTTGGCAGATAGAGCTCTTAGAGAAGTGGTAGGGGCAGTAAGCCAACTGATGTGGAGCCCAGAGGGTTTGGTGTGGGAGCACCTGTGGTGGAGAATGGCCAGGGACGGCCAGCCCACTAGGCTCAATTTGTTCCCATAGGACACTTTAGCTGTAAGGGAGCTGTGGGTTCTGAACTCTGCAGGGTGGTCTTGCCCATCACACCAGCCCCTATGACCTGAACACCTCTTGATCTGTTGACCTCTCCTGGGGCCCTGACCTGACCATCCCTGTTAGCATGGCAGCCTCAGGTGCCTTGGGGGCCCACCTCATAGCTTCTACACTGAAGGACCATGCCTGACCAATGGAGAGCTCCAGCAGGGCAACCCCTAGGGCCACGCACCAGCCTGCAGGCTCCCTCTCCACACTGCAGCTTGCCCTGGGCCCACCACATTGTTTTGCTGGAGTGTGTCTGCACAGACAAGTTTTGTTTCTCTTGCTCTGTCAGCGTGTGGAGGAGCACTTCATCCCCACTGCCACTGCAGACAGAGCCTTGGTGGGCCCAGAGCCAGCAAGCCCTGCCCCACCAGTGCCCTGCCTTTACTCTAACACTAGGCAGAGAACAGCAGATCCTTCCCTACCCAGAGTGAGCACTCTTGCTTGCAGGGCATAGAGAAGGCACCCAGACCTGCAGCAGCCAGTGCCCTGTCCCTATGCCAACACCACCACCAGCATGACCATGTGCAGAGTCACCAGTAGGCTCCATTTGCTCCCCTGAGCTGCATTGCCTCTGACACTATGGTGTACCCTGGCAGGGAGGCAGGCATCCCAGCACCCACTAGCACTCTGTTGCAGCTGTCATCACGGCTGCTGTTAGCACTTGAAAGTGAGGATGGATCCTGCTGCCACTATACTATGAAATGCTTTGGCTGACACCACCCATTGGATTGTAGTGATCAGCGGTCCTGGAGCACCTCACCTCCTCCTGCACAGTGGATTCCTGACTTCAAAGAGCCAGAAAACAAGATCAGGATCCAATGCAAGTCTCCCGGAGTTAGAGTGTGAAGTCTAGGAGTTGGAAACTGAGCACTGACCTGCTAAAATCTTACAGAAACAAAGTGAATTGGCTGAACCCACCCTATACTACAATCAGCTCCTCAAGGTCATCAAATAGGAGAAAAGAAAATAACACCTATTCAAAGATCAGCACCTCAAATATTTATTGAAAATAATCCCACAAAAATGAGAAAGATTCAGCATAATAACCCTAACAACTCAGAATCCCAGAGTGCCTTCTTTCTTTCAAACGACTGTACTACCTCTCCAGCAAGGGTTCTGAACTAGGCTGAAGTGGTTGAAATGACAGGCATAGAATTCAAATTAAGAATAGGAACAAAAATCATTGAGCTACAGGACTACATTAAAAACCTGTCCAAGGAAACTAAAAATATGATAAAACAGTGCAGGAATTGACAGACAAATAGCCAGCATAGAAAAAAAATAAACTGATTTCATAGACCTGAAAAAATTAAAAACACTGCAAGAAACACTATACGCAATCACAAGTATTAATAGCAGAATAGACCAAGTGGAGGAAAGAAACTCACAGCTTGAAGAGTGACTTTCTGAAATAGACAAGAATAGAGAAAAAAGAAAGAACAAGAACAAACAAAACCATTGAGAAATATGGAATTATGTGACGAGATCAAATCAGTGACTCATCGGTGTCCCTGAAATAGATGGAGAAAATGGAACCAACTTGGGTAATATATTTCAGGATATCATCCATGAAAAGTTTCCCAACCTTTTAGAGAGACCAACATTCAGATTCAGGAAATGCAGAGAACCCCAGTAAGATACTTCACAGGAAGATCATTCCCAAGGCATGATCTCTGAGGTTGAAATGAAATAAACAGTGTTAAAGGGAGCTAGAGAGAATGGTTAACTCACCTACAAAGGGGAGCTCATCAGACTAACAGTGAAATTCTCAGCAGAAACACTACAAGTCAGAAGAGATTGGGGGCCAATATTCAACATTCTTAAAGAAAAGGATTTTCAACCCAGAATTTCATATCGAGCCAAACTAAGCTTTATAAGTGAAAGAGAAATCAGTTCCTTTTCAGACAAGCAAATACTGAGGGAGTTCATTGCCACCAGACCTGCCTTACTAGAGCTCCTAAAGGAAGCACTAAATATGGAATGGAAAGACCATTACCAGCCCTTACATAAATACGGTGAAGTACACAAACCAGAGATACCATAAAGCAACCACATTCACAAGTCTGCAAAATAACCAGCTAACATCATGATGACAGGATCAAATCCACACATATCAGTACTAACCTTGAATGCAAATTGGCTAAATGTCCCAGGTAAAAGGCAGAGAGTGAAGCTGGATAAAGACCCATCTCACGTGCAATGACACACATAGGCTCAAAATAAAATGATGGAGAAAAGTCTACCACACAAATGAAAAACAGAAATAAAGCACAGGTTGAAATCCTAGTTTCAGACAAAACAGACTTTAAACCAGCAAAGATTAAAAAAAAAAAAAAAAAAAAAAAAAGACACAGAGCATTACATAAGGATAAAAGCTTCAATTCAACAAGAAGAACTAACTACTCTAAATATATATGTACCAAACACAGGAGCACTCAGATTCATAAAGCAAGTTCTTGTGGACCTTCAAAGAGACTTTCACTCCCACACAATAATAGTGTGAGATTTTAGCACCCCACTGGCAATATTAGACAGATCATTGAGACAGAAAATTAACAAAGATATTCAGAACCTGGAAGCCAGCACTGGATCAAATGGACCTGATAGATACCTAAATAACTCTCCACCCAAAAACAAACAAAAAAAAATATGCATTCTTCTCACCACAACATAGCACATACACTAAACTAGATAACATAATCAGAGGTAAAAGACTTCTCAGCAAATGCAGACGAATGCAATGAATATATACGTGCCTGTGTCTTTATAATAGAAGGTGACTCTGACGTGATGCCAGTTTGTGTAGTCTACAGAGTGAGACTCTGTCTCAAGAAAAATAAATAAATAAAACAGCATTAGCGTGAGTCAGGAAAGATGACTGCACTATACAGAACTTCATTGAAGCTTTGCTCACAAAAGTCACTTTTGCATTTATAAAAATAATTTCCTATCCAAAGAACAGCTATAAGACATTTCTTTTCACAAACTGGCTCATGTCTCTAATTCAGAAGTTAGAGAGAAAGAAAATACCTGAGATGATAGGTAGTTAAACAAAACTTGAGTGCTGTCCTGTGAGAGATGTAGGCTTTGCTTGTGTGGGCCAAAATTAAAGGAGAAAGGTAAAATGAAGATCATGTTGTCTAGGATTCCACTTGGAGGCACACCCATGAAACAATGTCATCGTACATTGCTATATTTCAGTTACTGAATTAACACCCAGTGGACTGAGCTAGATGGAGTAATTTTCAGTGTGAGAATAAGAATGTGATGAGATGTCCTCCCTCTTCAAAATACTACTAATTTGCTCATTTAAAATTTAAATTAAAATGACCCCAAATGACAATTACCTAGACAATACATGATTACTGTAGACAATTAAAAAAGAAACTATGTTTTGGTTTTCATATGGAACTTAAAAAGGAAAAAGTGGCAATTTTCTGCACTTCAATATAAACATCTAGCCTTTGGAATATTTCCTAATGGACAGCTTCATTTTAGAATTAGGAAGTGGTGAATAGAAATGTGTAGTATTAACCTTGAATGAGATTTATTCGATATAAAATCTATTTTCCACAAGGTGTTCAACTTTTTTATAAAGAAACCTGTACTTATAAAAATACAAGTTATAATTCTTCATCACAAAAAAGCATCTGGATGAAAAATGCTAAGATATCAATCTAAATAAGTCACTGTACAACAAAGAAAGCCTATATTCTGACATTCGTATTTTAAATCTGTAGCTGCATAGACTTTACATTTAGTTGAATCGAATATGAGAAAGCGTATTGCTGAGGCTGAGAGGTCAAGGTAAAAATGTGCATTAGATTTAACTTATTGCTTCTTTCCCTGTCAAAAACAGGAAAACATTTTTAATTGTGTATTTCTTTAAAGAAAAAATGGGATATTATTTCTATGATTAAATTGCAAAATATTTATAAGTTACCAGAGCCATTCAAATTGGAAAAAAAAACAAAAGACATTGAACAACCCTTACCAACCTTCATATTTCATAATTGCAGAGGCAAAAAATAAGCAATGAATCTGACTAAACGCTAGCATTCCATTTAGATCTACATCATGGCTGACAGTTCAAGAAAATTGATTTAAGCTTCTCACTGACTATGTGCCAAGTATGTGAATTTCTTGAATAACTTTATCCATTTACCATAACGTTTTTAGGCTCCCAATTATTAAAATTGCACAGATAAGAGGAAAAGTGAGAAATAACAAGACACCACACCAGCTGTGCTGAGCTATTTAGGCTTACACAGCTTGAATATTAAATTATACAGAAGGTGAAACAGTGTAATAAACATGAAAAGTATCTTAGTTCAGAGAACTGTTCCAGTCTCTGAACTAATAATGGTATTTTTGCATCTCTGGCCACTGTGGTGAGTGGACAAATCATGTGGTCGTGTGCACAGCGTATCTGGAGATTCATCCTTCACTGGACAGATAGCACAACAAATGCTATAAGACCAGATTCCCCCAAAGCTTTTAACTAGACCCTGCTATAAATTAAGCAGCTTTGGAAATTGTTTTGAATCTCAATGATCATCAGGGTGTCAGCTCATTTAATATGAGGAAGTAATAAATTGTATTATGCTCTGATAAAATAATTTTTTTGAAGACAGCATTAATGCTAGCATGCTAAATAGGAATCTGGAGAACAGAATGAGTGAAAACATCTTTCAAAAATGTCTAACTTACAGCAAGGGAGTAGTTTAGGCACAGGAGGGATAACTGGAGTTATAAAAAGGCAATGGTGAAATTTCATTATGCAACTGCTTAATGGGGTGGCAAGGGTAGAATTGATAACTCAATTAAAAATAAAATCTTTTCATAACCATGTTTGCTTGCTTTTTGAGTCTTATTTTAAATATCACTTTACCCTTCCATTCCTATTTGTGTTCTTGTAGTTTCTAGCACTTTATGTTGGTCCTCAGACTCAGCAGGAGGTGGAACTGAGGCCAGTTTAGTTGATGGTAGTCAGACTTCTTAACACAAATCCAGTTGAAGGTGTTGATAAGATAATAACTAATGACATTCAGTGGATATTTCTTAATGTCAGTACTAAGAGCAAAGTACATTAAGGATTAGAAGGAGAAGAGGAGGAGAAAACAGAGAAAAAGGGAGAGGAGGAAGATGAGAAACAGGAGGAAAAAAAACATGAGAAAGAAGCAGCAGAAGATGAAGAAGAAAGAGGAAGAAGAGGAAACAAAAGGAAAGGAGAAGATGAGGAAGAGAAGGAAGATAAAGCTTAAAAAGAGTAATGGGAGAAGGTGAGGGAAGAGGAGAAAGAGGAGGACGGAAGATATTTCTTACAAGTACCCTGAGAAAACGAGTAAATTTTAGGTCCAGCAGGAGGAAGCTGCAACAAAAAGGGTTAAGTAGAATGTTTAAAATGTATTCATGGCCGGTCATGGTGCCTCAAGCCTGTACTCCCAGCACTTTGGGAGGCCGAGGCGGGCGGATCACGAGGTCAGGAGATGGAGACCATCCTGGCTAACACGGTGAAACCCCATCGCTACTAAAAAATACAAAAAACTAGCCGGGCGAGGTGGTGGGCGCCTGTAGCCCCAGCTACTTGGGATGCTGAGGCCAGAGAATGGCGTGAACTCGGGAGGTGGAGCTTGCAGTTAGCTGAGATCCGGCCACTGCACTCCAGCCTGGGTGACAAAGAGAGACTCCGTCTCAAAAAAAAAAAAAAAAAAAAAAAAAAAATTGTATTCATGATCTTAGTATGGAAAATTCTTCCCACTCTTTTCTTGAATTACAACCACTTTACACATTTACCATGGTTAACTCTTAGACATAGTATAAATACCAGCATATCATTCCTTCCGCAAGGAATTCTCTACCCCTCAAAGATGGGGTAGATACTCTCATATTTTGATTTTTTCTGTGTCCCCACTAGATATTACTTCCCTAACAAAGAGTTTATGTGACCTTGAATGCTGTTTCCCAGAAATTTTGAACACTTCTTGGATGTAAATCATTAGTTTTCCTATGGCTTTTGTAGAATCGTAGTCTTCTCTAGATATATTTTTTATCTGAAAGTGCTTAATAAAGTTTTAATTTTAGAATAGTTGTAGACTTACGGAAATGTGAAGAAAATAGTACAGGCAGTTTGCTTATATCCCCAACTCAGTCGTGACCATTATTAACATCTTACATTAGTATGTTACAATCATCACGATGAATGGACCAAAAATGATACATTATTATTGACTATAGTACATATATTATTTAGATTCCTTCATATTTTACCTTATCTCACTTATTGATTACACAACTTCACTGAGAATGACATATTACATTTGGTGGCTAGATCTTCTTAGGATGCTGTAGACCGAGTTTTTCAGAATTTCCTTATTTTTGATGACCTTGACAATTTTTGTGACAACTCTTCAAGTACTTTATAGAATTCCCTAGGTTTGTGGTTTGTCTGATTTTTTTTTTTTTTATAATTACTTTGAGGTTATAGTTTTGGGGAAGAAAGATTATAGAGGTAAAGTGCCACTCTTATCACATTATATCAAGGCTACATGCTAGCAACATAGCTTATCACCGTCGATGTTAACCTTGATCACCTGGCTGAGGTAAGGTTTGCCATGTTTCTCCACTGGAAAGTCCCTATGCACAGCAAACACTTATGGAGCTTGTTTTTATTTTAGATTCCTCAGGGATTTTCACATAGACAGTCATGTAATCATGAATAAAACCAATATTGATTTTTCTTTATAGTTTTTATAACTTTTATTGCTTTTTCCACTCGGTGAGTCTTCCAGTACAATGCTGACTAGGAGTAGTGAGAGAGGACATCCTTGACTTACTCTTTTTTTTTTTTTTTATTTTGAGACAGAATTTTACTCTTGTTGCCCAGGCTGGACTGGAGTGCAACGGCGCCATCTCGGCTCACTGTAACCTCCGCCCCTCAGGTTCAAGTGATTCTCCTGTCTCATCCCCCAAAATAGCTAGGATTACATGCATACACCACCACACCCGGCTAATTTTTGTATTTTTAGTAAAGATGGGTTTTCACCATGTTGGCCAGGCTGGTCTCAAACTCCTGATGTCAGGTGATCAACCTGCCTCCCATAGTGCTGAGATTACAAGCGTGAGCCACCAAGCCCGGTCCCTTGACTTATTCTTGATCTTAGAGAAAAAAAGCTTGGTCTCTCACCATTAAGTACAACATTAGGCATAAGTATCCATAAATCTTAATTAGATTAAGAAAATTCTCTACCAATTCTAATATTTTGCAAGACTTTATCATGTAGGGGAATTGAGTTTTGTCAACCTCATTTTCTGCATCTACTGATAGGATCTTTTTGTTTTCTTATTTATCCTGCTAAGATGATGAGTTACATTAACTGTCATATGGATGTTTAATCAGTATTATTTTTTGGAATGAAATCCACGTGATCATGACGAGGTCAATCCTTTTTATGTATTGCTTGATTTATTTCATAAGATTTGCTATGGATTTTGGTGTTAGTTTCAGAAAGATTATGCCCTGTGGTTTCCTTTCTCATAATGTCTTCATCTTTTTTTGGTATTAGTGTAATGCTGGCCTCACACATGTTTACATTCCATTGTTAAGTGCATACACATTTAGGGTTGCTGTGTCTTCTTGAAGAATGGTATTGCCCCTCTTACTCTCTGATAATTTTCCTTATTCTGAAGTCTGCTTTTCTGAAATCATTATATCTAATGCCATCTTTCTTTTGAATAATACTACGAAGGTATATTTTCTCTTCCTCTTTACTTTTAACCTACCTGAACCATTATACTTAAAGTAGTTTTCTTACACACACACACAAAAATTGACTCTTTTTTTCACAATCCACCCTGAGAATCTCTCTTGGTATTTTGTATGATTTGACCATTCACATTTAAAATAATTTCTACAATTATTTGATTACTATTTACACTCTTTGTAACTATTTTCTTTTTTTAAGTCAAGGAATAAAAGAATGGCCACTTGATAGCAAGAGCAGCTTGTATCTATTTTCTGTTCATTACATTTGTAAGTTTCTTTTTACCATTTCTATTTTTAACTAAATATTTTATTTTTCCATTTTTTCTGTTCTCTTAGATTATCATTTAAGTTTAGAAAACTCAGTGGTTACTGTATTATTTAAAATATAGTTTGAAAATAAGTACATACACTTCCAAATAATGCTATATGGTTTCACATGTATTATAACCTACAAAGAACTCAAACAAATTTACAAGAAAAAAACAAACAACCCCATCAAAAAGTGGGCAAAGGATATGAACAGACATTTCTCAAAAGAAGACATTCATACAGCCAGCAGACACATGAAAAAATTCCCATCATCACTCGCCATCAGAGAAATGCAAATCAAAACCACAATGAGATACCATCTCACAGCAGTTAGAATGGCAATCATTAAAAAGTCTGAAACAACAGGTGCTGGAGAGGATGTGGAGAAATAGGAACACTTTTACACTTTTACAGTTGGTGGGATTGTAAACTAGTTCAACCATTATGGAAAACAGTATGGCAATTCCTCAAGGATCTAGAACTAGATGTACCATATGACCCAGCCATCCCACTACTGAGTATATACCCAAAGGATTATAAATCATGCTGCTATAAAGACACATGCACACGTATGTTTATTGCGGCAGTATTCACAATAGCAAAGACTTGGCATCAACCCAAATGTCCATCTGTGACAGACTGGATTAAGAAAATGTGGCACATATACACCATGGAATATTATGCAGCCATTAAAAAGGATGAGTTTGCATCCTTTGTAGGGACATGGATGCAGCTGGAAACTATCATTCTTAGCAAACTATCACAAGAACAGAAAACCAAACACCGCATGTTCTCACTCATAGGTGGGAACTGAACAATGAGATCACTTGGACTCGGGAAGGGGAACATCACACATCGGGGCCTATCATGGGGAGGGGGGAGGGGTGAGGGATTGCATTGGGAGTTATACCTGATATAAATGATGAATTGATGGGTGCTGATGAGTTGATGGGTGCAGCACACCAACATGGCACAAGTATACATATGTAACAAACCTGCACGTTATGCACATGTACCTTAGAACTTAAAAGTATAATAAAAAAAGAAAAGAAAAAAAAGAAATTTATGACAAAGCATTCCCAATTCTTCTCTCTCTTGCCTTGTGAAATTACTTAATTTATTACATCTTTAGTACTTGTTTTTTCTTTATGTATTGCCAAGTTTCTGACTTATTTCATTGTTCTTCTTCCTGAAGCAAGTCTTCATATTTCTTGCAGAACAGGAAATCTGAGGGAATTATAACACTTCAGTTTTAGTTGTCTGAAAAATTCTTATTTCTACATTTATGAAGAATAATTTTACTGAATATACAACTCTAGGTTGATCACTTCTTTTTATCTTGAAGATTCCATTCAACTCTGTTTTTCCATGTAGAGTTTCTGATTTTTTTACCTGAATTTACAGTAACACATCTAAAATAATTTTTATCTTTGTTTTTGGATAGATAAGCTTCTGTCCTCTTCTTGTTTAGATTTTGTCAAGCTTCTTTTGTTGCTGTTCATTATTTTCTAAATTTTAAATATGATATGTCTAAGTGTTTTGATTTTGTTTTTGGAATTTATGCTTCTCAGTGTTCTCTGAGCTTCCTGGATCTCTGGTCTGGTGTTTGTCAATATTTGTGGATAGTTTTCAGACATCATCACTTCCAGTATTTCTTCTGAGTGGTTTTTCTTTTTCTTTCACTTGTGGCATTCAAATTAGATGTTTGCTGTACCTTTTGATATTGTTCCATAGTTCTTGGAGGTTTTATTCTCTTTTTGTTTAAAACAAATATTTGCAATAGAGTTTGAGAAATTTCTATTGACCTATGCCCAAGTTCATTAATTTTTTTCCTCAGCAGTGTCCAGTCTACTGATAAGCCTGTTGGAAGCATTGTTCTTTTATCTTACTACAGTTTTGATTTTTAGCATTCCCTTCGGACACTTTCTTAGAGATTCCATCTTTCCTATCTTTACCCTTCATTTCTTGTGTGTTGCCTAATTCTTCCCTTTAACATATTCATCAATCATAGTTCATTTAAAATCTTTGTGTGAGAATTTCAACATACGTGTCAAATCTCAGCCTGGTTTCGATGATTGCATGCCTCGTGTCATGGCTTGTATTTTTTTTTTCACAGCTGGATATGTTGTGTTAAGTAACAGAAACTCAAGCAAATAGGCCTTTACTGTGAGGACTTATGTTAGTCTGAGTACAAATTGTGGTCTGTTTTTGATGTAACTATGTGCACCAGAGCCTTTAAATTCCTCCAGTGTCTTTGATTTTGGTATACCCTCTTGAACCTAAGTCTTGCAGCTCTTTCAATTATAGTCCACTGCTCTTATTCTGGATACCTGTTGGTGTGGTAAGTTTGGGGAGACGGAAAACATTCTATGATCCTCCAAGTAAATCTCGGTCTTTTAGTAGATGTATTTACTAAAAGATTGTGGCCTTCACAAATATTTCCCCAAGGTTCTAACTTTTTACCCCCCATGCACAATCAGCATTATATGTCTTTTTCCTTGAGGCCCTATCTACTGTTGATGCTTATTTCAGTTTTGTGTTATTTTGTATTTCCTATTAAGTGTCATAAGAAGGCTGGAAAAGATTGGTGTGATGAGACATTCTTTTCTTCCAGTTGGGATAAAATTTTAGAATTTTACTCTGACAAAGCCCCGTCCTCTGGATAGTAGCTCTTTTTTTTTTTTTTTTTTTTTTTTTTTTTTTTTTTTTTTTTTTTTTTAATGGAGAAGACACTGAGCTTATTTTACAAAAGTTATGCTTCTTCTCTCCCTGCTAGGATTGTTGTGGGGGGGGTTGATTTTGTCAGATCCTTGGAGTGGGAACCTGGTCAGGTTGCTGGAGGAAAAGCCCATGCGAGTGAGAATATCTGCCTAAGACTGCAGTCCTAAAGAGTTACTCTATCTCACACTATTCCACTCACTCACAGCCTCTAACAATTCTTCAAGACTTCCATCTCAGTGTTCCGATCAGCCTATGGCTCCAGTGACTTCTCCTCCAGGTATGCAGCTCTGTCTTCAACTGCTTCTCTGGATGCTCATTATTTGATGAGTGCAAGAAATCATTAATTTTTTGTTTGCCCATTTTTTGTGTTTATTTTTGGTAAAGACAGAGATGACAACTTCTATGCTGATACTGGATATATATTATATTTATTTTTAAAAGGAGAAAAACTCCCATTTTTATAAGTAATACCTGGTTCATGTTTGTAATCTAGAGCCAAACTGTCCTTATAAACAATGACAAATCTTTGACTAACAGACATGGAGCTGACTGTAGTTGTTGCCATGTTTTTCTTTTCCTGATAGAGAGTGGTCAAAGTTGGGGCAGAGGTTACAAAGATTTTGTAATTTGTATAAACTACATAGCTATTTATAGTTTTATTATGGCTCTAGGAATTCACAGGGTGGACACTTTTTTTCATTTTTCAACTCCATCAGATGTTGCTTCTCTGATCTTTTCTTTGATTTCCCCTTTGATTTGAGAATTAACAGTCTTGCCATCATTAGAGGGTTTCATAGAAGTGCTGAGGAATAAAAACTTAACTACCTCCCTTGATTTCCAGAAATGATTATTCAATTAAAATAATGTAAGAATCATGCTATAAAAAGTTAGTATTCACTTCTCCACATCCTTCTTCATCTATTAAATTTTGCTTATTTAGTTAACTTCGAAGTTATTATTGCATTCAAATATCAACATTGCATGCACTAATATGCTTAGGTTGAGTGCAATGGCTTTCTTTTGCTAAAAGTAAAAAAAATATTGATAGCACCCTATGCCAATATTATGAAATATAAAATTGAATAAAATATTAAATATCAAATTGAATAAAATGTAGCTGCGGGAAGGGAAATGGAAGGATAAAGGCCAAAATTATCTACTTATAAATAATTCAAAATTTGGAAAATATATACAATATCTTTTCTACATCGTGAAAACTAGAATATTAGCAAAATATTTATTTTTGAGTCCTGGGATTTTGTGCTTTAGACGATAGTGTGTCATAAAGATCATTTATAAACTGTAGAACATGTGAGGATATGAATTCTAATCATATGTTTACTGTTTGTCATCAATTACATCTCCAAAAAATGTATGTGCTCTATTAATTTTTGTACATATTTTGTATTCTCCTCATAATAGCATTGTGAGAGAAGTAATATTATTATCATAATGTTATAGATGGAAAAGCTGATACATGAATTTTGAACATGTTAACAATTACTCATCTAGTAAATGATAAAGTATATTTATATGTAATAATTGGCATGATTGAAATCCATATTCTCATCTTCTCAGCACTCAGAACGGAGGTCCAATGTCTTTCATTTTAGTAAAGTAAATGACTCTAACCCATCTACATAAAGAAAAAAATATGTTTAGACTGGGTCAAAAAGCAAATCTCAACTTAATGTTTTATATGAAGAATTAGGCCATCTTTTTATTTTTGACTTAGCTCAATCACTGATTTAGTTATATGCTAAGTTTTGATTCCTGCTAACGTTTTACTTGCATTTTTCTTAATATTAGACAAGAAAGAATTTGACCCAAACAGTATTAAATATTAAAAGAAGTAAATATTAAATTTCACATATTTTTGATTCCCATGTATTAAAATGACACATTCCAAACTTTGCAAGTCACACTGAAGAACAAATATCACAGCAGCAAATTTTGTAAAGCAGAAACTGTAGAAGACGCAAGGAAAATTAGAGATATTTTAATATTAGGTTGGTCGTGGTTGTTTACACTTGTAATCTCAGCACTTTGGGAGACGGAGGTGGGATAATTGCCTAAGCCCAAAAGTTTGAGACCAGTCTGGGCAGTATAGTGAGACCGTGTCTCTAAAAAAAATTAATTAGCCAGTTGTAGTGGTGTGCACCTCTATTCCCAGCTACTCAGGAGTCTGAGGTGGGAGGACAGCTTGGGCCCAGGGAGTTGAGGCTGCAGTGAGCCATGATTGTGCCACTATATTCCAGCCTGGGCAACAGAGTGAGATGCTATCTTAAAAAAAAAAAAAAAAAAAAAAGAAGAAAGAAAAAGAAAAAAAAAAGAGAGAGAGAGAAAAGAAAATAAAAGTAAAGGCAAAATATTAATATTAGAAGGCAATTAATTATTTACCTCCCTAATTAAAAAAGATGAGGTAGCCAAAAATAATGAAGGTTTAATAATCAAACTTTGAAACATGAAACATTGAGAATACAACTTTCTTCTAAGTACACCTTGAATACTTATGAAATTTGCTATATATTAAAATAATTGAATGCCTCATAAATTACAAAAAGTGCAGCTATAGTTCTGATCTTAATGTATTATGCCTGGAAATTAATTATAACATAAGGAAACTAGCTTTTATCCCCCCTTCTTCAACAAAGTTTTATTGTGACAACACAGCCAGGGATTAGAGCTGTTTCTAGAATTCCCTTTTCCAGTATGTTTCTGGGTAACATCTAGCCAGAAATGGAACTTTCATAAAATGTGAAAGGGGGAAATGAAAAATGAGCCGGTATTATCAGATGGTTATGATAGCCTGACAAGGTCAGAGACTTTACTCTGCTACAGGTCTAATTAGGCTTCTGGACTGCTGATCCTTCTGATTAACAGCCCTACCTACCCTACCCTTGCAATTGGTGCTGTACACTAACCTATGCAGGAGTTACACCAAAGACACAGCTCTCCATGAATTGCCAGCTCATCTTAATTTTGTCACAATTGTCTTTTTTGTGGTCCCATTTGGGCAGCTGGCCATGCCTCATTTTTCATATTTTTCCCTAAGCTCCAATTTTTCTGTCTGTACTACTGACTTAGGAGAACTAGTTGGTTACTTTTTACTTGATTCTCTGATTTATTTTTCAGATTTGTATTTCTAATTTTTAAATAACTTCTAAAATATACTTTTTATTTCCATAATTCTTATCATGGATCTATAACTCTTATCGTGGCTCTGTTTGTCTGACAGAACTCTGGACCATATGCAAAAGAAAATTGCGTAATTTCTCTTAAAAATAAATGACAAAACAAAACACCAATCAAAATAGAAGGTATACCTATATTTATATGTGATAAAATAGACAAGTTAAAGACTGTAAAACGAGACAAAAAAGGTCACTATATAATGATAAGGTTTTGATTCAACAAGAGGATTCAACAATTATATATAATCTATGCACCCAACCCCAGAGCACCCAGCTATATAAAGCAAACATTAATAGATCTAAAGAGGGAGATAGACTAACTGCAACACAATAATGGCTGGGCACTTTAACATCCCACTCTAAGTAGTGAACAGATCACCCAGACAGAAAATCAAAAAAGAAACATCAAAGTGAAACTATACTGTAGCCCAAATGGACTTAACTGATTTTACAGAACATTTCACCCAACTGCTATAGAATACATTCTTTCCATCTACACATGGAACATTCTCTGGAATAGAGCGTATCTTGGGCCAAAAAACAAGGCTTAATAAAGTCAAAAAAGTAGAAACTATATCAAGTATCTTTTTCTGATCACAATAGAATAAAACTAGAAATTAATAACAAGAGGAATCCTGGAAACAGTATAAATACATGGAAATTAAACAACTTGTCACTTAATGACCAGTGAGTCAATGAAGATATTAAGAAGGGAATTTAAAAATGTATTGAAACAAATGGAAATGGAAACACAAATTACCAAAATCTATGTGATATAGCAAAATCTGTACTAAGAGAGAAGTTTTAACAATAAATGCCTACATAAAAATGGAGAAAGACTTCAAATAAACAACATAATGATACATCTCAAGGAACTTACCCAGAAACATACAGGAAAAGGGAATACTGGAACTAGAAAAATAAGAACAAACCATATCCAAAACTAGTAGAAGAAAAAAATAATAAAGATTAGAGCATAAATAAATAAAATTTAGACAAAAATACAACATATCAACAAAATTAAACTGGTTTCTTTGATATGACAAACAAAACGGGAAACCCTTTAGTCAGACTAAGAAAAAAAAGAAAGAAAACCTAAATAAATAAAATCAGAAACAAAAAGGAGACATCACAGTGAAAACCATAGAATTACAAAGAATGACTAGAGATTTATAAACAACCATATGCCAACACACTAGAAAACTCAGAAGGAATGGATAAATTCCTGAACACATACCACTTACCAACATAGAGCCATGAAGAAATAGAAAACCTGAACAAACCAGTAATGAGTAATTAAATCAAAGCCATAATAAAAAGTCTACCATCAAAGAAAAGCCCAAAATATGATGGCTTTACTGCTGAATTCTACTAAGCATGTAAAAAAGAACTAATATCAATTCTACTAAAACTCTCCAAAAAAACTGAAGAAGAAGAAATATGTTCAAACTCATTCCACAAAGTCAGCATTATCCTGATACCAAAACCGGATAAGGACACAGCACAACAAAAGAAAAAAAAAAAAAAAAAAAAAAAAAAAAAAAAAAAAAAAAAAAAAAAACAGAAAAGAAAATCATTGGCTAATATAATTTACAAACATAGATCCAACAATTGCCAATAAAATCCTAGCAAACCAAATCCAACAGCACATTAAAAATATCATTCACCATGAATAAGTGTGATTAATCCCAGGGATACAAGGATGACTAAACATACACAAATCAATAAATGTGACATATCACAACAACAGAAACAAGAAGAAATGCCATATGATTATTTCAATAGATATTTAAAAAGCATTTGAAAAAATTCAACATCCATTTCTGATGAACATTCTCATCAAACTGGGTATAGAAGGGCATATCACAAAATAATGAAGGCCATATAGGACAAAACCACAATTAACATCATACTAAATGGGGAAAAATTGAAAGCCTTTCCTCTAAAATCTGAAACAAAAACGATGCCCAATTTCACCAGTTTATTCAACATAATACTGAAAGTCTTGGCGAGAGCAATTAGGCAAGATCAAAGAAATTAAAGGTATCCATATTGGAAAAGAAGAAGTCAAATTAGCCTTATTCACAGATGACATGATTTTATATTTGGAACAACAGTCTCCACAAACAGCCTCTTAGAACTGATGAATGAATTCAGTAAAGTTGATGGATATAAAATCAACATGCAAACATCAGTAGAATTTATGCACGCCAAGTGTAAACTATCTGAAAAAGAAACTGAGGCAGTAATCTCATTCACAAAAGCTACAAAAGATATAAACTGCCTAGAAATTAATTTAAACAAAGAAATGAAGGATGTACGCAAGGAAAACTAAAGAAATACTGATGAAAAAAAATTGACCAGGACCGAAAAAATAAAAAGCTATTGAATGCCTATAGATTGGAAGATTTGTTATTTTTAAAATGTCAATAATTACCTAATACAATGCACAGATTCAATGTAATCTCTACCAAAATATCAATGGCATTGATCACAATTTTTTTAAAAAAGTTAACATTTATATGAAACCACAAAAGACCCCAAATAGCCCAAGGAATCCTAAGCAAAAAAAAAAAAAAACAAAAACAAAAAACAAAAACAAAAACAGAACAAACAAAAAACAAAAACAAACAAACAAAAAATAACTTAAAAAAAAGGGGGCTAGAGGCATCATACCATCTGATTCAAAGTACACAAGAAACAATGCTATAGTAACCTAATCAGTATGGTACTGCCATAAAAACATACACAAACCAGTGAAAGAGAGGAACCCAGACACAAATGAATTCATTTACAACTAACATTTATTTTCAGCAAATGCACCAACATCAGACAATGGAGAAAAGGGAGCCTTTCAATAAATTGTGCTGGGGAAATTGCATAACAATATAGAGCAGAATAAAATTAAACCTCTACAACTCCTATATACAAATATCAAATCAAAGTGAATTAAAGACATACATCTAAGAAGTAAACCTATAAGACCATTAGAAAATAAAAACATTTTTTGTGGGAGAAATTCTGGGACGTGTTCCAGGACATTGGTCTGGGCAAATATTTTTTGTATAAGGTCACAAAAGCACAAGCAGCAAAATAAAAAAATAGACAAATGAGATTACATGGGCTAAAAAGCTACTGCACAGCAAAAGAAACCATCAACAAACTGAAGAGACAACCCACAGAATCGGAAAACAATATTTGCAAACTATTCATATGACAAGGGATTAAGAGCCAGAATATATTGGAAGCTCAAACAGCTCTATGGTGAAAAACTAATTTTATTTTTAAATGCACAAAAGATCTGAATACACATTTTTTGAAAGAAGACATACAAATGGCTAACAGATATTTTTTAAAAAATACTCAACATGACTAACCATCAGAGAAATGCATATCAAAGCCACAAGGAAACCACAAAGGAGACTCAATGACTCCACACCTGTAATCTCAGCATTTTGGGAGACCCAAGAGGGAGGATCACATGAGGCCAGGAGTTGGAGATTAGGTCTCTACAGAAATAAAAATAAAAAAACATTAGCTGTGTGTGGTGGCACACACCTGTAACCCCAGCTACTTGAAAGGCTGAGTTGGAATGGTGGCTTGAGCCCAGGAGTTTGAGTCTGAAGTGAGCTGTGATTATGCCACTGCACTCCAGCCTGGGTGACAGAGTGAAATCCTGTATCTAAAACAAACAAACAAGCAAACAAACCACAAGCAGATATTATCTCACCACAATTAATATGACTCTTATCAAAAAGAGAATGATGAAATGCTTACAAGGATGTGAAGAATGAGGAAATATCGTGCACTTTTGGTGAAAATATAAATAAGTACAGCCACTACGAAAAATAATATAGAGGTCCTTCATAAAACTAGAAATAGAACTACTATATGGCCCAGCAGTTCCACTACTGGATATGTATCCAAAATAAAGGAAATCAATATATGAAACAGAAAGCTGCACTACTACATGTGCACACTTCACAATAGCTGCATTAGGAAATCAACATAAATGTCCGTCAATGGATGAGTGTATAACAATAGTGTTATATATACACAACAGAATAATATTTAGATATATAAAAGAATAAAATCCTATCATCTGTGACAACATGGATGAGCCTAGAGAACATTAGGTTAAGTGAAATAAGCCAAGCGTAAAAGGACAAATATTGTATGTTGTCACTCATATGTGGGAGCTAAAAACATGGATTTTATGAAGTTAGAGTATATTGGTGGTTACCAAAGACTGGGAAAGAGAAGAGGGTTGGGGGAGGGGGGTGAAGAGTGGTTAATTAATGGGTACAAATATACAACTAGAAGAAATAAGACCTAGCATTCATCAGATCAATAGAGTGACTATAGTTAATAAGTTATTACACATTTCAAAATAGCTAGAAGAGAATAATTTAAGTGTTCCTAGTAAAAAGAAAAAAATATTTAAGGTGATGGATATCACAAATACCCATATTTGATCTTTACACATTACATGCATTGTCAGACTATCACATGTATCCCCCAAATATATATCACTGTAAAAAACAAAACAATACACAATAAAGATAATAATGAAAACACTACTTATGATAACCTCTAATATATTGTTAAAGCAATATTTAGGGAAATGTTATAACTTCAATCATTTCCATAGAAAAAAAATTAAGATTTAATAATTCATGAAATTCCAATCAGGGAAAATATATTTAAAAGAAACACAGAAGGAATGAGGAGTTGATAAGGATAATAATAATTTCATAAATAAAAACATAATTGTAGAAATAATTTAGCAACATACTGAATAATATTATAGTACATTGTAATCAGTTGAATTGTGTTTCAGGGATAGAAAAGTGGTTCAATGTTAGTAAATCTGTCAATATAATCCATCATATATAATTATCCATGATATAATTATCATTTTTACAAGAAAATAATATGATTTTCATGAAGCATTTTTTATGCAGAGGTCTTAAGTGAACATAAGCTTAAAAAGACATGAATCATTGGGTATTAAAAAAGATACAGAGTCATTACAACCCTGAAGGTACATGTGTTTCAGCAAAAGTAAGATATCAGAACTCTTATAGAGCAGTTTAGAAATGATGACACTTAGTCCCTTTACATGGAAAAATGTCCATGTAGGGAAAAGTCAAATGTGTGTGTTTTGTGAATGTGTGTTTTATTAGTGTGTGTATCAACATGTATGTTAGTGTATGTGAGCATGTACATGTATATCTGAGTTTGTGTGAATGTATGGGTGTATAGGTGTACATGCTGGCTTGAGGGAGATCAAAAGTTGGGGGGTAAGGAACCACAGGGAGAAACTAATGTATACTCAAGGAACTGTTCTTGAAATTTTAAAGACTTTTTCCTGTTTAATATCTATAAGATATACGTGAAGATATTATAATTTATGTCGAGTTTACTGATAAGAAAACTAAGGCTCAAAAACTTTGAAGCAACTTAATCACATTCACAAAGAGAACAAATACCAGAAAGATTTTGTCAAACTTAAAATTACTAACACATTTTCATATTTGTATCCTTCAGAAATCATTTCTTGAATTGTATGGACAGATTGAGGTACACTTATTGAATTCGATATAACTCAGCCATTCAGATTCAATAAAATGACTCAATGTTATCAACCTTTATATTAGCTAAGCACAAATTTTGGGCAAACTATGTTAATCAACATATCCACAACAAAATTTCCAGAAATATTTTTTAATATCCTGTTTTAGAAATATAATTATGGTCTAAATATGCTGAAGTAGGAAATTTGCTTCTAGATTTTAAAAGTAAACTTGCTTTTAGGTTTTAAAAGCAAATTTCCTACTTCAGCATATTTAGACCATAATTATATTACATTGAATAACATTTTTATGTCATTAAATATAATTTAAAAAGATAATTCTATGATTTTTTGATCACCTAACAATAACTGGCCAGTCAAACTAGTAATATACCTTTTCATTAGTAAGCAAGAAAACCTATTTTAGATTTATTTATTTGCCTCTTAACCTCACTACAGGGCTTCTCATTTATTTCAAAGCAAAATTAAATTGCATTTCAGGTTGAATTATTTTATTTTGTATGCAGTATGTGAAAAATATCATCTTGAATTCTATGTAACAGCAGCCCAGTGAAAATATCTAAAATACTATATTTGGAAAGAACAAGGATCAATTGTCACTAGAAGTAGTGTATGTTTTATTTCATGAATTTTTAAATATGAAAAATGGTATAAAGAATAATATAACAAACACCAATAGATTCACCAGAGAGTTTAACTTATAATGTGTCTTTTGCCAGAATTTATATTAAATGGAATGTTAAGCACCTGGCAGACATTTAAAGTGCACATTAATACTTAAAAACAATTGGTTATTTTGACTTTCTTAACAAAAAAATGAAAATGGACTTTCACTCTCAGACTTGCATACATCTTTTTACACAAGAGACATATGGTTTTGTGTGCCAAGTGTCAAACTGACTCTTCTCGTCAATTTAGGAAATGATTATTTGAAAATTTACTACTGACCATCTGTTCTGTTGACAGAGTGGCAGGTGTTCCTATTTTGCTTTACCAAATCTTAATAATTTATTGAAGTGTAATGATACTCATGGAAATATAAAGATTGCTTGTTGTTTTGGTTCACTAGTTGGACAGCATAAATGTTTTCATAGGAAAAACCTACACAATTTAATTCTAATATAATTATCTGTCTTCAATAGCCTTGTTTACATGTGGAAAAGTACAAGTAATCATTTTTAATGAATGCCTAATATGCCCAGATTTTTTAATTGGATGCAAATTAGAAACATTCCAGCTGATTTTTGTGTGAATATGTCTATAGCCTCTTTGCATCTATATTTGCATCTCTCAATATTTCTCAATTATTGTATTATTTTCTGATAATTTTATTACAGTATGTTTGAAATGCTTATAAATGTGAACTGTCATGCAGGCAGTTCTCTCAAAAATGAGTAGACAAATAACAATGAATTTCCTTTAACACGTAGTAGACTGAAGTGTTACTTAATCACCTATGTCATTTTCAGGCAGTGAGTAATATGAAAATTTGCACTACTCTTTCTAGATTCATAATGAAAATTTAATTAAACAGGTAACTGCTAATACTGTTACATGCAATAGGATTTCTCACTAGCCACAAAACAGGATTACAGTAATATTTCCAACCCTAAAATCTGGTCTTATTTTTAATAATTGCATTATTTTTATTTTTTATTTTTTGTTTGTATAAATGTACAGGGTACAAGTGTAGTTTTATTACATAGATATGTTGCGTAGAGTCTAATAAAAGAATATACCATGAGTATATACTTGATAGAAATATGACAATTATCCTTCTCATATAAAAAAAAAAAAAAGTTCCCTCCAGGTAGGGAAATATATTGGCTCTCCAAGAGAAATCTTCCATGCAGTTCACCCTGTATGTCTTTTATTTGACTCACAACAGTACCATTTGGCTAAAGAAAAAAAAAAATCACCCCTAAGGAAAGGCTAGATTTTGTCCCCTCTCTGAACCTTTTGAATTGGATATTACAATGACCATAATGACAGCATTAACTACATTACCTAAGAAAGGGAGGATACAAATTATGTATAATTTGCATAAATTAAGCCTTTATCTTTCTCAGCAATTTCTGTAATGTGAAATAAAGACAAAGATCAGATTACTTAGATTCCTCTCTATTTGTTTTCTCTTATGTAAGCCTTCTAACATAAAGAATGTTGCAATATCATTACAGACTTAAAAACTGTCAAGGCCATATGGCAACAAAATATTTTAAGATAAAACAAAACTTTCACATATAATGTCCAGAAAACTGGTGAACACAATACGATTTGCCTTGTTTCTATGTTAGTTTCTTGTTTATTTGTTTTTAATATTCACCAATCTTAAAATCAATTGGGAACCAGAGGCTGAATTTCTCATTCATTTATTATTATCTACAGTTCTCAGTACACTTTAGGTAAATGACACTGGCTTAGGTACTGGTAATTATGTAACCTTTGATATACATGACATTACACAAAACCGTGCTGGCTGAAGTATAAGGAGTGGCTGTGATTTTTGAAAGGTGATGCATGCGTAATGGATTTTAAAGAAAATATGTATTTAATCTTGGATTTTTTAAAATAATAGTTTCTTACACAATAAGAGATGAGCATTATGAATTCCCATGTCCTCAGTGTTAAAAATGTATCATAGTTTGACTAGACTTGCTCTATTTACCCATCTTATTTTGATATTTGCTAAAACATTTTAATCAACTCTCAAACATTATGCCATTTTTATCCTAGGTACTTCAGTATTCATCTCTGAATCCTATGCCTCCCTTCTTACATAAGTATAATTATTAATGAAATTAACAGTATATTTGGGGGAGTTATCTAATCCCAATCCATAGTCAAATTACTACACTGTCAGAAAAAAAAAAATTATTTTCACCAAATTTTGTAAGAATCAGGTTCAAAACAATGCCAACATTGCATGCAGTCAGTAGGTTTTGCAGCAGCCCTTTTTCCTCTTTCTTATCCCTTTATCTTTTAAAAGAAACTGGATTCATGATATAATAGCCTAGGATCTGGATTAGTCTCTTGACTTCTTTGAAATGTTATTTCACTTGAATTCTTTTCTAGTTTCCATATTTCTAGTCAATTGAAAGTTATCTCCAATGACACGAATAGATTCATGCTCATTCTTTTTCTTTTAACGAGAATCCTTCAAGCCTGGGCTTCACATTGCCGCACATCAAGAGTTTTTAATGTCTGGTTTTCCCACTCTCAGGGTTACCAAGACTGAAGACTATTTAGTGAGTCAGGTAGCAACTGCCTAATCTGTCCTTGGTAAAACTCCACACTGATTTTTTTTTTCCCCCTAAGGATTTTGCCTTCTAATGATCTTTCCTGAATAAAGAATTTCATTTAATTGGAATTTTTATTTCTCAAAAATCAATACCCTAAATGGCTTGCAAAGTTTCTCTATTAAGGTCCAGGGTAAGATTTATCTTTACTCAACAATTTGAGATTATTATACTTAATGGTGTATAATAATGGTGTATAATTCACCAATGTCGATCCTTACCATATATTTAGTTTTATCAAATAATTGAACATCTTACATCTGATATCTAGCTGGGATAGAGTACTTCCCAATCCTTAAATATGATAATTTTGATACTTTTCTCAAAACATAGACTTACTATCTTCTTAGATATGCTATCCAAAATATTTACATGCCATTTTATTATTGGCAAATTGCAGTCTTACAAATTGGACCCTAGAGAACGCTATTCCAGCAGTAGCTATTTTTATAATCTTGTGGATAAATTTGTAAGCAGTGATGAATATTGACCTTTTCTTTGTCTTTGATGCTCTGTACAGGAAAAATTTATCAACAATGCCACTTGAAATAAACAGATATTCATCCAACTGGGGTTTTCAAATATATTGTATGTCAATACACAATAAAAATTAAGGACATTTATTAGCTTATTATTTAGGTCATTTAGCTAATATTTATCTAACTATTATTGTGCACTAGGAACTGTTGATGAATAAGGCACAGTCACTTTCCTCAAGCTACTTGCAATAAAATGCGGTTGCCTGACATGTAAAAAGGCAATTTAATGAGTGTGGTAAGTGCTGTAATAGGAGCAAGATAAGTTTCTGTTGTAAACACCTAAAAGAAGGGCTTTACCTAACTTTAAGAAATAGTGAATACGGCCGGGCAGGGTGGCTCACACCTGTAATCCCAGCACTTTGGAAGGCTGAGGCGGGCGGATCACGAATTCAGGAGATTGAGACTATCCTGGCTAACACGGTGAAACCCGGTCTCTACTAAAGATACAAAAAAATTGCCGGGTATGGTGGCGGGAGCCTGTAATCCCAGCTACTCGGGAGGCTGAGGCAGGACAATCGCTTGAACCTGGGAGGCAGAGGTTGCAATGAGCCGAGATCGTGCCACTCCACTCCAGCCTGGGCGACAGAGCGAGACTCCGTCTTGAAAATCAATCAATCAATCAAACATAGAGAGTAGTTTTCCTACAGTGGCAGTGTCTAAGCTAAATAACTGAATTCATTACCAAGTTGAAGGCCTTAGGAATGATCTCACAGGAACAGTCAAGCATACCTGAGGAGAGATCTTGCACTGTGCCTTATCAAACAGCAAATAGTGCATTTAGTCTAGCTGGACCCTGAATTTAAATTGAATCTCCCACTGGGGCACAATGAGAGACAAGGCTTGATGGGTTGAATTAGTTATTTTATTTTTATGTGGATATGCGGCATATTAAAATATTTGAAGAGTGTGCCTGATTTTTAGTTGAGGAAAAATACACGATTTGAATATGAAAATTTACTAGAAATAGGAGTTGGAATGCAGTAGACAACTAGCCATATTATATAAATACTTCCAAAATGGCAGGTGTGCAGATTACATATTTCGAAAAATAGTTTTGGGTAGTCATCTACATTTAGTTAAATTTTAAAATAATGTTATACAGGCTGGATGCGGCGGCTCACGCACGCCTGTAATCTCAGCACTCTGGGAGGCTTAGGCAGGCGGATCATTTGGTCAGGGGATCCGGACCTTCCTGGCTAACGCGGTGAAACGCTGTCTCTACTAAAAATACCAAAAAAAAAAAAAAAAAAAAAAAATTAGCTGAGCGTGGTGGCTGGCACCTGTAGTCCCAGCTACTTGGGAAGCTGAGGCAGGAGAATGGAACTGAGATCGCAACAATACACTCCAGCCTGGGTGACACAGCGAGACTCCATCTCTAAATAGATAGATAAATAAATAAATATATAAAATAAGTTAAAATAATGTTATACAATGAGTTATTAAATCACCTAGACATATATTTTGTGATGACTTTATTTGAAATGAAGCTCAAAGTGAAAGCACCTTTTACAATAGTGATTTACTAAGATTCTAGATATTATCTGGCTTTTTTCTTTTTTAATAGAGCAGACATAATAGCTGCTGATCTTTGCTTTAACATTTTTCCAATTTGAAAACAATGATCCTGATTTCTTATGACTTTAAGCTTGGAGGTTTTATTCACCCTTATACTGTGTGTAAACCCCAAGTATCTGTTTTGTTTGTTTATTTGTTTTCCATCGAGAGAGGTATCGTACATTCTCATGTATCTCTATGGAGAGACTCACCACTCTTCCAGATGGTCTTCCCATGGTTGTTCTCCAAGTAAAAGTAGGTTGGCCTTTCATTTAAGCAAATACCTTGTCAAGCTGTTCCATGTATTGTATTAGAAGGTCTCAACTTCACCTTATTTCAGTTTCCTCTCCTCATCTGCAGCTGATGATATTCACTACCTTGTAAAATTGTTGTAAGAATGAAAACAGAGAAAAGAAATCCAAGGAAAGTGTTTAGCGCAGTGCTCTGTACAGAGTAAAATTGCAATATAAATTATGTATTTATCATCATGTTGATTATTTGACTATTAAAGTGTATGACTGGTTATCTGCAAACAAAGAATTTTTATATTCTCTATGCATTTCCTTCAGAAAATATGGCCTCACATTCATTGCCACTTAAAATTAATTAGCTTGACAGTAATAATTAATGTATGAAAGATTGGCCAATAATATGTATGAAAGATTGGCTAATATCTAGTCAATTTATTTTTCTAGATAGGGACTGGCACGTATGTTGTATCTCAGTTGGAAGCTGAAACCATTTAGTATGGTCTGCCTAGAGCACTGTTGAGGAGGAGTCTGAGACCACGTTCAAGTTCAGAAGAAAAAAAGAGAATAGGCAAAAAGCATGTCCCCTATGTGGCATTCTAACATCTAAATACACTGAAATGAAGCCTTGTAATAAATCAGAAAAGAAAGGAACTACATATTTGGGTTCCCTTATTTTGATACAGAAGAATTAGTTTTTGGTGAAGTTATCTTTAAGCTGATGCCCTCTATGCTAAGAAATAGGAATTTCCAGGAATAGTCCTAGATGACTCATTGTTATATGTACTGGAAGAAAGTTTATGAGAACATTTTTCAGACATTTATACAACATCTAGCTTCTCAAGAAGTGCAAGGAGAAAAATGCCTTTCTCTTTTTGTGGCCAGGAGTAACTGGACTTATCCTGGGCAATTGGGTTGATACTAGGGATCTTGTGAATGTTGATGACTTCCTTTTTATTTTTACTATTAGAAATTTTAGAGACTTTTTTGTTGTTGTTCCAGTGCTAGCAAATGTATCCAGAAAGTTTCACAAAATTACTTTTGTCTTGTAACTTCATTCTTGGCTTTGCTTTTCTATTTCCTATGCTTATTTTGCTTTTGCTTTTATTATTTATTCATTTAATACTTATATCATTTTCTTGTGTGTGTATGTATGCTTACATGTATGTGTGTGTATACATATAGACACATACATATATGTATATATAGATTTGTATATATATAAATGTATCAACTTAATTTTTCCTGGAATAAGGCAGAGTTTGCCTAAAGAAATATAAATTGAATAAATTTAAAATGCTTACTGCAGGTGTTTTTCTTGTAGCATGGGTTTTTATAACTCTTTGAAAAATGTTTGAGTACTTATCATTTTCTAAACACTTTGGAAGATGCTCAGAACCCAGCAGTGAACTAGTAAGGGGAAAATAATTGGTTTAAAAGATGATAGCAATTTAGAGGTAGTGTTGGAAGAAATAAAATAAACTTTGTAGAAATAACTCTAAGTGGCTTTGTTTTAATTTTCATAACAATGGGTGCCAATTTGATAAAAACAGATATGTATAGCTGTGTTAATGGTCCTCAAAAAAATTAAAACACTAGAAAAGGAAAATAAGTTGTTTTTGTGCAAAAGTCCATTAACCAACAGAGGCTTGTTGAAAGGTGTTTATTTTTGCATGGCCATATTAAGAAAACACTTTTGTTAGAGGAATTACTAAAAGTTGAATAACTTCTCATGGGTATGAAAGTCTCTGGGTCTTAGTCTTTTATTTGGTTTTCTTGTTGAAACATTTTTAACGCAATGTTTGGTACAATGCTGTTTATTAAGAATGAAATTATCATATCAAATTGTGAGCGAAAGATCTATTAGTATGAAATACAATTGCCCCTTTTTGAGGAGTTGCTAGTCAGTATGAAGATATTTAAGAAGGAAAAAGACTAAAATATTTAACATGCCAGTATGCGCTTTTCAACTCAATGATGAATCACATTATTGTATTTAGTGTGTTTGAGTCATCTTTAATATTTAAATTATTTTTAGAATAATTTTAGATTTACTGGAAAATCACAGAAACAGTACAGCACATTCTCATAGACCTTTCACCCAGTTTCTTCTAATGTTGATATCTTATATAATCATAACACACTTTCAAAACAAATAAATTAACATTGGTATATCGTTATTAACTAAACTACAAACTGTACTGAGATTTCCACTAACACCATTTGTCCTATGATCCAACCCAATATATTGTATTCCATTTAGACTTAGACCATTTGGAGGAAGTAGAGTGAGCATTTGAGAGAATGGTATATATGTCAGTCAGATCTGGAGTTCAAGTTCGATAATGTATAATTTATACATTTGGTCATGTAGTTTAACTACACTAAAACTTCTTTTCTTCATTTGCAAAACAAATTTATATAGCATGTAATAGTATATTTTTCAAAGACACGCTGTAAGGATTTAGTAAAATGACTGATGTAAACTCTTCATTTACACAGCCCCTGACATGTAAACTCTAAATGTGTTCAATCCCTAGTGGAGTCTCAAATTTTATTTTCACAAATTTAATTGTAAATTAAAAAGCACTTATAAAACTATATGTTCTAAAATGGACCTAAATTGTATGATTTTATTTTACTAAAAACAGAATAATCACATACGATGTGGAGAGTCACTTGGTGATTCTGATAACTTCATGCTTACTGGGTTTGAAGATTGCTTCATGTGTCTGTTTGAGAGACAGTATTGCAAAACATACGTGAAAGTCACTACCGTAGGAATGATCTAATAATGGTTAAAGATAAAGAAATAATTCATTATTTGATCAAAATAACTGTTTAATTATAATTCTAATATAACAACTAAATAAAAATACAGACCTTATTTATCTGCAATATTACTAGCAATTTATTCAAAGATGAAGTTACAAATTGTAGCTTATATTTTCCACTACAAATTGTTCTGTACAGTGTTCTGCACAAAGTGTTCTGTACTTTGAATAATAATACATTTTCACCTTTCGTAAAATTGAGTTATTATTTCAGCATAGCTACCAATAAATCTAGTTCATTTTAAACTACTTATTTGTACTTATTTTGTTTTTTGCTTCATCACAATAATAACCTTTATTTTATGAAAATCAGTCAGATTGTAACAGATACATGAAATTTCATTACATCAGAACACATTCCTGAGCGATTTTCATAATGATCACAGCAATTTTTCTAGTTATTTCAAAAGATTGCTTGTTCTAGTATACTTACCAAAAGAAGCTGTTATTGCAATAAATCTATTATATATTCAGAATGACAATTAATGTGCTTTGGAATAATGGGGGAAGGGAGTTAGTTATAAAAGACGCATTTTGAATAATGACTGCCTAACAAATGTCAGGAAAAAGCGAGAAAAAATTGATGAAAGAAGTATCTGGAATTATTGTTTTAGGATGCAGTAAAACATGATAGTATAAAGAAATCATAAGAAAATCCCTAGCTATCCTATATGTATTTAATTATCCTCTTGATTACAATGTGAATATTAAAAACCATCATCTCTAGACTGAAAAAGGTAGATGATTTATTTTCCCTATGTATCTTTATATTTTTGAATTATTACTGTGATCAGTTGTTGCCTTTGTAAAGAAAAATGTTAAAGTCATTCTGTTCTCAATAAACAGGAATTTGTGATCATCTATCTGAGATATTTTTGAAAGATTTCTAGAGTTAGGAAATGGCATGACATTATTTTTAAAGTCTCTTTTCTAATGTAAGATTTGAATGATTTATTTTTCTGAAAAATAATGGCAGAAAGAATAAACCTTTCAATGGAAATCATCCAACATGTTCTCACCAGCACCATACCAGATGCTGTGTGCACAATGGTTACTAGGACAAATTCCCTGGCCCTCAGTGTGTTCACAATATGGAAGACAAAGGTTATGACAGAATTGTCTAAAGTAATATATAGCCAGAATAAAATGTATTCTGCAAATATTACTTGATACTTTTAGCTCGTTAATACATAGCTATCAGAAATAAAGAATATATTAATCTCTTCAACTTCATTCACATATACATTTTTACTTTAGGCAAAATTATGGAATACTCAAAATTTATTGAAATAAATTAGAATTTATATTTAGAAATATAATCCGAATTTTAAGAGACAAATAGGAAATGCAGAATTTGACTATAGTATATTCACCAACATATTTAAAGATTGCCAGAAACAATTGGAAAATGGTTAGCATCCAGTACACGTTTTGGGAGAGCTTATCTAGATCTGGAATCTTCTCTAACCAGGCAAAGCCATTCATGCTCTATGGTACTTGCAGTTCAATGTCTTTCTCTAACACTCTGTAAACACATCATTGAAGTGATGTGCTAATGAGGAATGTATCACTCTGGCTATATCCCTAGACCTAGCACAGTATCTCACACTGAGTAGGCACTAAGTCAGTATTTTATAATTGATTGATTAGTGAAGCACTGAGTTATGGTTTGATACCACTAGCATTAACAATTTACCAGATGCCCTTCCCCTAAATCTGAGCTAATTCATACAAACACTTGATTAAAGTAAGCCTTCTTATTGGAATTCCTTCAAGGAGAAAAATTGTTCACAATCATATAATCCATTAATCAGCTTTCTCCACCAAGATAAATAATTAAATTGAAATTATAATTCATATGCTAAGCATTTCTGAATTTAGTTTATATGAAGCAGATTTTAATAGACCAATAATTATCTGCTTGCAAAGACTAAATAAATATCATTTTTGAACCTGTGGAGTCAAAGACCACCAGTTGTGTAAATGTTCTAAACAGGAATTACTACTTTTCAGAGCCCTGATTCAGATACGAGATTTATCACACCTAATAATTTTGAAGTCAATATCTATCTTGAGAACCAGAAGAAAGCTCTTGAAACTGTTCTTAGGGAAAAAAAATAGTGTGTTTGAACATACGTGTGTGCGTGTGTGTGTGTGTGTGTGTGTGTTTGGAAATGCGCTAATTATTTTTAATTTGATGAATTTTTTTCAAAGACAATAATGCTAATGATGTTGTAACACATTGTAAGTGTAAGGTTTGGACATTGTCTTGCATACTCAGAAACCAAACAGGCTAATACAAATAGTTGAGAATCAACATTTTCCATTTGCAAACCCTTCTCTTGCCAACAGCCAACATCATCTCTAATGGTAATTCAACCAGAAACAACATTTGTAGGTTTTATTTATTGAAATAATACATACTGAATAAATTAGCTTGATACAGAAATAAGTTAATTTCAATGCATGTGAAATGTATGAATAACCGACATAGAAAGTAGAAAGATGGTTATCAGAGACTGGAAAAGGTAGTAGGGGACTCAGGGAGAGGTGGGGATGTTTAATGGATATAAAAAATAGAAAGAATGAATAAGACCTACTATATGATAGCACAACAGGGTAATTATAGTCAATAGTAACTTAATTATATATATATATATATAACTAAAAGAATGAAATTGGATTGTTTGCAACACAAAGGACAAATGCCTGAGAAGATGAATATCCCATTTGTTCTCTGTGATGGAATTATTTCACATTCCATACCTGTATTAAAACTTCTCATATACTCCATAAATATACACAACAACTGTGTACCTACAGAAATTAAAAATTATAAAACAAAATAAAATAAAAATAATTTGAGAATAGAAAACTATCGTGGGTTGAATTTTGCTCCCCTCCCCCACAAATTCATAATTTGATATTCTAATCTTCAGTACCTCAAAATGCAACTGTGTTTGGAGATAGGATGTATAAAGAGGTAATTAAAGTAAAATGAGTTCACGTGGGTGTGTCTATTTCAATATGGCTGGTGTTCCTATAAGAAGAAAAACCTAGCACACAGATCCACAAGGGAAAGACTATATGAAGATGCAGAGAGAAGACAAGCCAAGTAAAGAGGACTCAGAGATTCCAGAAAAATTCTTTTTCAAGTGAATACTCTATTAAATGATGATTATAAATATTAATAGAGGATTATTCCATTACTGGATTTGATCCATGTCTTCAGATGCTTTATGAAGCAGCCCAAATGTGTTTCTCTTGATGGGGTATTTAAAAATTGTAAACAACTTTAAATTCCACTCCCCAAAGACAGTGAGGAACCTGCATGTATTCAACAACCCCTCCTACATATCAGAAGAACATGGTAGACCCCGACCTTCATTCAGTGGACTTCTTTACAATAGTGAGATTTCCATTGGATACAATGCCAAGAAAGAAAGAAAGAAAGAAAGAAAGAAAAAGAAAGAAAGAAAGAAAGAAAGAAAGAAAGAAAGAAAGAAAGAAAGAAAGAAAGAAAGAAAGAAAGAAAGAAAGAAAGAAAGAAAGAAAGAAAGAGGGAGGGAGGGAAGGAAGGAAGGAAGGAAGGAAGGAAGGAGAAAGAAAGAAAGAAAGAGAAAGAAGAAAGAAAGAAAGAAAAGAAAGAAAGAGAAAGAGAGAAAGAAGAGAGAGAGAGAAAGACAAAAAGAGAGAGAGGGAGGGAGGAAGGAAGGAAAAGAAAGGAGAGAGAGGGAGGAGGGGGAGAGAGAGAGAGAGAAAGAAAGAAAAAAGGAAGGAAAGTAGGAAGATAGGAAGGAAGGAAGGGAAGGAAGGAGGGAAGGAAGAAGAAAAGAAAAGAAAAGAGAGAAAGAAAAGTTTATTTGTCCTCAGCCAAGTAAATATCTGCTTATGTTCAAGGAAAAAGAAAAAAATAAATATAATAGAAGTTGACTAGAAAAAAAATGGCTAACCTTCTTGAATCTCAAAACCAGCTTATTCACAGTTTCCTCATATATCTTTTCAGACAAAGGGAGAAAAGGGGGACTTTATCTGTTTGCATTTCTTGATTTTGTCATTTTGCATTTTAAACCTGCCCTGTGACTTATTTATAAATGTGTCTTGAATTATTTGTATCATTCTATTTGCCTTTGGCCTACTCACATATTTCAAGGTTAGTCTCTCTGAATTCATTAATGTTTATGTTCAGGACAATCATTTTCATTTCCCAGATGTAGACAAAGAGTCTATTCCATTTCTTAATGCCCAGCAGTATCACATTTCTCCAAGGTTTTTTGGTAACTGCTAGGGAGATTAAAAATAGCTATGATTGTGTTATTCTCTAAACCTTCATTGCTTAAGAAAACAGCTTCAATTATGAGAACATTTCAGTTTCTCTGGATTCCCTTCAAGGAGCATGTCCAAAGGTAACTTTATACATTTTCTATATGGGTTGAAAATCTACATTTATGAATTGATTTAACAATTATTCACTGAATACCAATTTTTGAATCAAGTAGGGATACAGAATGATCATTGCAGTTTCTGCCCTCAAGGAACAAAAACAATAGAAAGACAACCACAGTCTGGCAGCTAGGGTTTAAAAATGGTGTGTGATTTTAAATTGTATGCCACACTATTGAAATGAGGAAATAACCTTGCCTCAGTAGTCTCTCCAACGTTTTGTTGTTAATATCATGAGTAATTCATAATGTAGCCTGATATTCAAAGCATTTGAAATCTTCTTGATTTTCAAAGCATTTACAGTATATGCACCCTGATTTTTCTATAGTTGCCAGTTTTATAATAAAAATGATTTATTTTCTTCATAAAAAATGGAGAATATAATGCCTGTTTTATAGATTTTATGAGAGATAAATGATATTATATGTGTGTATATGTATATGCACACATATATGTGTATATGTATACATATTTGTGCATACTTGTATACAACATACACATATGTGTATACATGTATATACCATACACATATATGTGTATATATGTATATAACACACATACACATATATACACACACAAATATATATGTATTTTCTCTGGAAATTTAGTTGTATACACACACACACACACAAACAGAAACACAGTGATGCTCTGAAAAATGTCTAACAACTAGGTTTCCAGAAAAAAAAACAAAACAAAAAAAGCTGGATCTGTAATATTGCTGATTTCCATGGTATAAGTACTCCCAGTACGGTTGATTTTAAGCTACTAATGTAACCTCTACAAGCTCACAAAATCTCTGAAAATTAACAATTGGATGTGGGATCAGTACAAGCCAGTTTGGGCACGTCTTACACTATGATCTAACCACACACTATAGCACTGGGGATACACTAAATGTTTGATAATGGTAGTTTTTATTCATAACTGAACTATGCACATGTATAGGAAGAATAAATATGTTAAAAGTCATGTTGGCAAGGCATGGTGGCTCACACCTATAATCCCAACAATTCGGGAAGCTGGCTGATCACTTGAAGCCAGGAGTTCAAGAGCAGCTGGGCTAACATAGGAAAAGCCTGTCTCTGCTAAAAATACAAAAATTACCCTGACTGTGGTGGCACATGCCTATAATCCAAGCTACACAGGAGGATAAGGCACAAGCATTGCTTGAGTCCAGGAGGCAGAGGTTGCAGTGAGCTGATATCATGCCACTGTACTCTAGTCTGGGTGACACAGCAAGATTGTCTCAAATACAAAATACATAAATGAATAATAAAAAAGTTACATGCTCTTTGTTTATTAATTAATGTGAGATTGGAGATTCATTTATAGTCACTCCCTTTGATGGTTCCTTCTAATAGCAAGGGTAGGAGTGGGGTAGAGAATATGAAAAGGCAATATTTTTTAAATAATGAAATATAATGTGACAATGTTCTCAAACTTTGAAGGGAGCAAAATTCATGGATAAACATTAAATAATAGATGTACTTATTTTTAGGCAGGATTCTCAGTCCAAATATAATATAGTCAGCCAAGTTTTTGTTTATTTGTTTATATTTGCCCTGAAATCTTATACTCTAATCACCCCCTTTTAAAGGCCAGAAGGAAAGGGATGGGTAGAGCCATTTCTCAGCATTGTCAGTTGTATGAAGTTTATTGTACAGAGTTATACTGCTAAAAATGGGTGGACATTTGGGTTCATGTTTAAGCAGATACAAAATAGCAGTAAAATGATTTCATGTATGAAGCAGGCTGTGTTAGAGACTGACTACTAAGAAACAGAAACCTGTATCTTATAGGAAAAGTCAAACAAATTATTTAATTTGAGGACTTTGTTCTCCTTAAAAATAAAATTTGAAAATAGTCTAAACTGATAGAAGCAAACATGCCCTGTGGAGAAAATTGTATTATTATCTATTGAAGATATGCTTATGTATTTATAAACATGTGCAATGAGGTCAAGAGGTTTCTGCCAACAGAGAGCCAGTTTGGTTTCCAAGACATAAACTTTTTTAGTTAGTTACAATAGGAGCAGAGGTTACCAATTTAACCTTTCTATTGTGTAGAGAAAGTCAATTCTAAATCATGTAGTGTGTTGAGCAGAGAACCATTCAAACGTAGCAGGGCAGAAGGAAAGAAATCATGTATTGCTCAGTTCTCAGGATATAGATTTCCTCCTCACAAAAATATTCCCTGATGTTTCTAGTCAGCATTAGGTGACCCTGCTCCCTAGGCCCATAAAATCCTGAATTACTCAAAATGCATTTATTAAACTTTATTAAAATTACCTTTTCAGTGGTCTGTATCCTGCATTTGGCTGAATTCCTAAAATCAATAAGGCTGCTTGTCTTGGGAGTAGGAATGGGAATTGTTTCTATCCAAGAGCTGAGTGGATAGGTCAGTAAGCTATAAAATTGTGTTCTCCTCCCTTCCCCATATTTCCCTGTAGTGTTCATCAGCTTCCACTTTATAGATATGTGCAGCCACTAAGGCTCATATCTGAGGGGTATGAGCACAAATCTCTATCAGGAGGAAGAATTGATGCAACATGTACTTCTTAAGCATTCATTTCCACATTTCATTCTCCTGAAAGTCAGAGCTCATAGATTAAAACTTTAGGGGTTTGTCTACCATACTGCTGCTTCTTCCTCATGTTTAAAGACAGACTCTATTGTCTTAATCCATTTGTGCTGCCATGAAAAGAATCTGTGATTGGATAATTTATATTGAATAGAAATTTATTTCTCAGAGGTCACGAGACTGGAAAGTCCAAGATCAAGGCACTGGCTGGTCCAGTGGACTGATGAGGGCTGCTCTTTGCTTCTAAGATGGTGTCTTTTGGTTGCATTGTCTGAATAACACAAGGTCCTCATGTGGCAGAAGAACAAAAGAGAGTGAATTAAACACTGTGAATTTACTGACCTCTTTTATAAAGGTTTTAATCCCATTCAGGAGAGATGAGCCCTCGTGGCTTAACCAGCTCTTAAAGGCCCCACCTCTTAATATTATCATGTTGAATATTATATTTCAACCCTTGAATTTTGTAGGGATACATTCAAACCATAGCACCTATCCAGAGGTCTTCTGTGGTAGAGTAATTAGCAGTGCCTCTTGGATGCCTGGGATACACTGAGAGACAATGCTTACGTACTTTTTATCTCACTGATGGGCCAAAAGCTGGACTAGAATCTATCCCTAAGCCGTTGCATGACATTTATTATTTACAGAGTAACTGATGGTAAAAGAAATGTGAGCTCACAAGCTAAGCTCCTAGACATCTCTAAAGTAAAACTGATGCACGAGAAACAAAACATGCTGACTAACATTTAATGATAAAGATAGTGAAAGAGATAAAACACAAACTTAAGTATATCTGATGTTTAAGATAGAGATGTAAGATAGGATATTCACATGTAACAAGAACAAGAATCTTTTAAAAAGCCAGGTGAAAATGTGAAGTCTGAAAAATATAATACTTTAAAATAAAATGATTTTAAAAGCTCAATAAGTGGATTGATATTGGAGAAGTCATAGTCCTTCCGGAATATTCTTTTATTCCTCTCTCTAAACCCACTATCCAGAGTTATCCACCTTGTTCTTATCTTTGAATTATGCCTTCCAAAAATGTACCCTTACTTTTTCTCAGCAGGAGTTGAGTTTCACAGCAGGATCTCAGAGGAAGAAGAGATGATTCATTCATTTCTGTGGCTCATTTACTGCCGACAACAGTTCTTCAGTGGCTGTTTTCCTTTATTAAATTAGATCAGGTTCTAGGAACTACTCCCTCACCTTGTCTCCTCAAGTACTGAGGGGTAACAGCTAGACGTTACCACAACCAGGGTGCTCCACCATGCCATATTGCTTCCCTTAACCTTGTCTACACTTTTGAAAGTGGTTCCTTCATTATACCATGTTCGATCACCTCTTTGGAAGATACACTTATTTGCATCTTCAGCCTCCACCAATACATTACATGATATCGTTAGTGACCCAGGAAACAGACCTTGAAAATAGAATTTCGAGATGTAGGTTTTACATGTCTGAAGAGTTCATGGGTTACCTCCTTATTTGGGAAAATAGACACTTCACACCATCCACAGAGTGGCATGAGATGAAGTCCAAGTGGAAGACAAGGTGATGGGAGAAACCAAATGTCTCAGCCACTTGGATACTGTAGTGACACAGTAGTTTCAAAGATTGTAATGAGTTGCCGCTTCATGTGCTGGCCGTAGAAAGAATATGCAGAGTAAAGGAAAATAAGAGTCATGCTGGTTTTATGGCTGCCTTGCTTGTCTGTGGCTACCTTGTATAGTTGTTGGAAAGATATGACTGAAGGTTATGAGTCTTCACAGCATTTTAACTGAAGCTTGAAAACCAAAATAGCCTAAACTCAATAAGGATAAAATTTTACATATTCTCAAATTCTAATGTGCATATGAATTATTGGTATCGGTCAGTAGTTTTGATCCTGAGATTTTTCATTTCTAACAAGATCCCAGGGATTATCATGGTTGTTGAACTACGAATTGCAAAACTGTAGTGGAAACAGTCCAAAGATTCAGAGCATGGGAATGTTAAATTGGAACTTCCATATGTAGTCTTCTTAGTTTCTCTTCCCTAATAATTCCTCCCATTTAAAGGGTGTTTTAATTACTTATTTTTTCTCGTTTTTCTTTCATCTTTTATCTTGCAGATATCTCACATCCCTGCCCACTTACTCATCCAAATTAAGAAATCATCTTTGCTCATATCATTGCCATATATATATACACACACATATATACACAAAAATATATATATGAATGTATGTATATCTTTTTGTATGCATATGTATACATATATACATGCATGTGATGTGTGTGTGTGTGTATATAATGTATATATATATATTAGAAGAGTAAAAGAATGTGAAGTGGAGGAAGTAGATGATATCCATGACATTTAAGATTAGATGTGCACAGCAACTCAGGAGGCTGAGGCAGGAGAATTGCTTGAGGCCAGGAGTTCAAGACCAGCTTCAGCAACACAGCAAGACTCTGTCTTTACTAAAAAATAAAAACTTAGCCAAATATGATGGTTTGTGCTTGTAGTCCCAGCTACTCAGAAGGCTGAGGTGGGAGGGTCACTTGAGTCCAATAGATTGAGGTTGCAGCTAGCTATGATCATTCTATTCTACTCTAGCCTGGGCAACAAAGTGAGATCCCGACTTAAAAAATGATGGTATTTAAAAAAAAAAAAAAAAATTACATGTTCCAAACGGAAAATCATAACTAAGGGAATAATACAAGAAGGTAAACAAAGCACCCATATATGAAATATAGTTAAGTAGGCACAATTTAATTGGCTTTTGTATATTGCATCGTAATGAATATGTGTGCTCTAAAAATAAAATGCAATAAAGCTGATACTGGAAATTCCAGATTACAAGTTCTGACATAGGAAGGCTGTACCTTGCTTTTTCTTAAAGTCTCATGGAAATAACTTTATTTAGATCTGCTATGAACTCTTAATAAAGGGCACTTTATATCTTTGATATTCAGAAATAAACTAAAATGTTTATATTATTAAAGGAAAGTTTTCTTAATCTTATTGGAAATAACCACATTGTTCCCAATAATTTGTTTTTATTCTCAGCCTCCCTTTGAAGTTTCTAATGGAACACAAGTAAGACTGTACATGTAGAGATTTGGTGTCAAATTGTCTAGGCTTAATTCTTGACTCTGTATTATGTTCTTTTACTTTAAAAAGTTACCTAACCTCTTTGGGATTCAGTGTTTCTATCTGAAAAATGGCGATAATAACTGACTAATCAATTTTTTAAAAAATTAGTGGAAGTACATAAAACTACTTAAGGTAGTGTTTGGCACATAATATTCACTTTATAAATCTACAATATTTTGATGCTACAATACTTGCTGTAACACAAAGATGAAAATGAAATAACTACTGCTCCCCGTAAAGAGTGATTTATGGATTCTTGGAGAGCAAGATATGTTGTAAGCACGAACCAATATACTGAATGGAGAGGAGTCAAGTCTGAGTCAATACTGAGATACTGAATATAGCTCTATGGAAAACTTTCCCATTGGCTAGTAAAATGGATGAAGAAATCTATGTTGAAAATAGTAAGAGGCAGACAGCATTACTGTTTCCCATCATTGATTTAAGAGAGGAATAAGGACTACAGTTTGCAACAAGCTTTGAGAAATGATTTTTATTTTAAATATATGAAATTCAAATAATACATGCGCTGGTTGGTTTAATACATATAAAAAATTAATAAGAAATGCCTTGTCCCACAGTTCCAAAGAACCATTATTCTATAACTTTTTTCACAATGCTTGAACTTAATAACTTAGATATATAGATACATAATAGTGATTGTCTTAGCCTCCCAAAAATAATAATGGCATGTTACTATTTTCACTATATCCTTAATATTTTGCTTATAATGATAATATATGTATCAGTAATACCTGAGAATATAATTATAACAAATAAAATAGTACATAAAGAGATACTTGAAAAGCAGTTTTTTTCTCCATCTCCTCCCTCAATAGTACTCTATTATTGTGACTCAATAGCACTCTATTACTGAATCTTCCATGCTTTTTCCTGAGATTATAAATTAATTTGCAAACTTGACTCATAGAAAATAGTCATACAAATGCATACATACTTATGGTATTTTCTTAATTTTAAGTTTGCTTTAAAAAATTAAGATTATATCACATACACCATATTAATTAAACCTATTGCCATATCATGGTGTGTTTTAAGGAGAATGTACAGTCAGACCAGAATGCTCTGTGCTTTGAGATAACTTTATTTTTCTTTTTTGTTTTGTTTGTAATGCCAACTAGAGCTTCTCAATACCACAAGGTAAAAGCTGTCATCACATCTAATTGATATTATTCTGGACAAGATAACAGATTATTTGACATTTATAATACAATTTCTTTGATTGTTCTATCTTACAGAAATATTGAAAATAGCTTGAAGACCATTATTAGTTTTTCAGTCTTTAGGGGTCTTTACATTCAAACTGTATACACAGATTTACCTTTTTAACTCTTGAAGTGTATAATGAATAACAAGCACTGGAAAAGGAAATTGTTAACTTTGAGAATTCCATCAGAAACCCTGCTAAGCAATATAAAAATTTTAAATGTAGGAGCGGTCATGAGCTTTACTTCTTCAAATAAATTCTGCGAACTGTTCTTAGAGGATTATGGTGATCATGTTTTCTTAAGGGAGTGGTTAGGTGACAGGAAGGATAAAGTGACAAACTTCTCCACCCTCTGCAGTTTCTGGTTAAGTCCGCAATTGGTATTCATTTCGCTTCCCTACTACCCATTCTGGAGGTTAATCACAGTCGGCTAGAAAAGCCTCTGCAGGTCTCAGTGACTTACTTGGTGAAGGATCCCAAACTGTCATCCCTGGGCTATGAACCCTTATCCTCCGTGATTGTTTAAGCCAGGGGCACTCCACTTGTCATGGATTGGAAAAACAAATAAATAAAAGGTGATATCAAAATGAATTGCCTAAGTGCCAAACACATTTAGGATACCAGATTAGACAACTTAGATTAAATAAACAAATTCCTAGAATGACATAAATTACCAAAAATCAACCAAGAGGGCAAAGAAAATCTGAATATGTCTATAAGTAAATATAACAAATAGGAATATGATTTAAAATCTTCCCCTACACTGTTACAAAAAGAAGCCCACAACTTTACGCTCCTTTTATTTATGAATTGAATAGTGAATTGTAGCAAATATGTAAATAATAAATAATAATAATTCTTAACAACTTCTTTTACAAAATAGAAGAAAGAACACCTCTCCTCATTCCATAAAACTAGTATTACCTTAATACTAAGGCTAGACTTAGACACTGCAAGAAAAAAGATAGGTGAAATCCTCATGAACGTTTGTGCAAAAATAATTTTATTTAAATTTTGTTTCAAAGTGCATTGTTATGTACTGTAGTCACCATATTGTACAATATATCTCTTGAACTTATTTCTCCTAACTCATATTTTGTATCAGTTCTTGAATAACTCTTCAACTCCTTCTCCTCGGCCCCTGGTAACCATCATTCCTTGTCTACTTCCATGAGTTTGACTTTTTTGCATTCCACATGTAAGTGAGATTATTCATTATTTGTCTTTCTGTGCCAGTTTTATTTCACTTAACACAATGTCCTCTCAGTTCATCTGTGTTGTCGCAAATGACAGAATTTTCCTTTTTAAAAATACTGAATATGATTTCATTATGTATATATATACCACATTTTCTATATCCATCTGTTTCTAGACAATTAGGTTGATTCCATATCCCAACTACTGTAAATAATGCTGAATGAGCATGGGGTGGACATATCTCTTTACCATACTGAATTTATTTTCTCTTAATATGGAGTCAGTAGTAGAACTGGTGGTTCTACTTTTGATATTTGAGAAACCTCCTTATTATTTTCCTATAATGGCTATGCTAATTTACATTTCCACCAACAATGTGCAATGCTTCCCTTTTCTTCACAACCTTACTAACACTTTTTATCTTCAATCTTTTAATAGTAGTCATATCTAACAAAGTTGAAAAAGATTGATGTTAATTCTGTAGATGTTTGATAGAATTCAGCAGTGAAGCCAATTGGTCCTGAGCTTATCATTATGAGGAAGTTTTTGTATACTGATTTGATCTATTTACACATTTTACTTTATTGGAAAAGAAAACAAATATTTATTAAAGAGCAGTAAATTATTTATTAAAAACGAGAACCTGTCCTATTAATGCACCCTATTGGCAGTATTGGCATAAATATCTTTGTACATTAGGTTCATACGAGGGGTCATTTATATCACTTCACATTTAACTAGAGTTTTGGCCTAATTATGCCAGTATATGAAGCTTCACAATTAGGTTTTTCGGGAACAGGATTTTTGGTTAAAACCTTTAAGTAAAAAAAAAAAAAAAAAAAAATTCTACAATATAATTATAATTTAATCCAAAAGTAAATCAGATTTATGTCAAAAGACTCCAGGAAACATTTTGTTAAATATTTTTATTATTTTTAGAAGTAATATGACATTTTCTAATACCCTGAGATATAAATAAAAAAGCTTTTGTTAGTTTTCTTTAGATATGAGACAGCACCTTTAATAGGAATGTGAGCTCAACAATTTTGACTAGCTTCGCCTTTGCAATGTATACAATTATCTAAGTCTCTATTTCAGAGGAAAGTGTTTTTTAAATTAAAGATACCATGCCAACCCATTGAAGATTGATATATTATGCCTTCATTATGAATAAGTCTAGAAATATCCCTTTAAAATGGTTTCTATTTCTCAACCCTGACCTTTCCTTGGAAATAAGATTTTTGTTAAAGGTGTCCTGATCATTAACAGCCATATATGAACAGTCAGAGTAATGTGTGGAGTAGAAATAACAGTGAGTCTGTGAGTGCTTTTTGGGTGAGCAGGGACTGCTTCAAAGACACTTATTGGAAATCTTTCTGGAAAACTGGGATATGGACGATGTTCATAAGATTTGTTTTAGGATTATTGTGCTAAAAATGTTCTCAGATTTTGAAAAATGAAAGTTTTGAAGATTCAGATTCAAGAATGATATTCCATCACCGTTATCATGTCCTATTTGTTAGAAACAATTCACTAGATCCAGCCCGCATAAGAGAGAATAGGATTACAAAAAGGAGATGAGGATTATTGGGCAACTTTACTGTTCAACACTATCCTTTTTCTTTTCTTCTTAACGAGAACAAAATGCAAATTTCTACCAATGGTGAATAAGTACTTCCGTAGCCTGAGATCATCTTCCACCCAAGATCTCTTTGACTATGTCTTTTAACCCTCTGTCTCTTAGTAACACCACTCTAATCATTCTGACCTCTTTGTTCTCTGAAAATGCCAGTCAAGTCACTATCTCAGGAATTTTTCCATTAAGTGTATTATCGATCTGAAAATTTCTTTCTGCAATATCAAATTGCTGTATTATATTTCCTCAATATTTTTCTCAAATACCAGCTTAACAGAAAATTTCTGTGCTGTGGTTTGAATGTGTCCCTACAAAATTCAAGTGTTGCTAATGTGGTAGTATTAAGAGGTAGGGCATGTAAGAGATGATTAGCCCAAGAGGACTCTTGCCTCATAAATGACAGTAAGGTCCTTACAAAAGAGGCTTCAAACAGGTTCTAAAGCTTGCCTTCTAACTTCCTCCATAAGAAGGCACAGTATTTCTCCCCTCCAGAGGAAAAGAAAGAAAGAGAGAGAGAGAGGGAGGAAGAAAGGAAGGAAGGAAGGAAGGAAGGAAGGAAGGAAGGAAGGAAGGAAGGAAGGGAGGGAGGGAGGGAGGGAGGGAGGGAGGGAGGGAAGGAAGGAAGGAGAAAAACGAAACACAGCAAGAGAGAAAGAAAGAAAAAAGAAAGAGAAAGGCAGAAAGAAAGAAAAAGAAACATGGAAAGGAAAGAAGGACAGGAAAAGAAAGAAGAAAGAAAGAAGAAGGAGAAGGAGATGGAGTAGAAAAGAGGAAGAAGGAGGAGGAAGTGGGAAGGAGAGAAAGAAGGAAGGAAGGAAGGAAGGGAGGAAGGAACCAAATTTACTTCCAATACACCTTATATTGTTTAAGTGGACACAGTACGAAAACTACATTCTGATTACATATTTCTCAGGTCTGATAACAGCTTTCTAATCTTTAGATGTCATCTTCTGTTTCTTCCTCCAATACGATACGATGCTTTTTTTTTTGAGGTGGAGTTTTGCTCTTGTTGCCCAGGCTAGAGAGCAGTGGTGCAATCTGACATTTGTCTGGGCAATAATTATTTTAGATATAAATCCCAAAGCACAGACAACAAAAGCAAAAACAGACATGTAGGATTACAGCAAACTTAAAAGTTTCTGCACAGTCAAGAAAATAATCAACAGAGTAAAGAGACAGTCTATGGACTGGAAGAAAAGATTTGCCAACCTTACATCTGATAAAGTTTTAATATCTAAAATAGCTATGGAATTCAAACAACTCAATAGCAAGGAAACAAAAAATGGGCAGAGGATGAGTCGACATTTCTCAAAAGAAGGTATAAAATAACCAACAGATACATGCTCACCATCACTAATCATCGGGAAAATGCAAATTAAAATCACAGTAAGTTATCACCAGAAACTTGTTAGAAGGCTATTGTCAAAAAGATGAAAATAACAAGTGCCGGTGAGGATGTGGTGTAAACAGAACCATTGTACACTCTTTGTGAGAATATAAACTAGTGCCACCATTATAGAATACAGTATAGGCTTTCCTCAAAAAGTTAAAAATAGTTCCACTATCCAGCAATCTCTCTACTGGGTACATATTCAAAAGAAATGAAGTCAGTATCTCAAAAAGATACATGCTCTCCCTGTTTATTACAACGTTTCACAATAGCCAAGATGTAGAGTCAATCTAATTGTCCTGAAGCAGAGTAATGAATATAGAAAATGTAATGTGTATGTGTGTATACACGCACACACACACACAAAGTGGGATATGATTCAGCCTTATAAAAGAAGAAAATTCTGTAATTTGTGATGACATGGATGAACTTGGAGGGCATTATGTTAAATGAAATAAGTCAGACACTAAAGGAAAATACCACATGATCTCACATACATCTGGAATCTAAAAAAATTAACTCATAGAAGTAGAAAATAGAATAGTGATTCCCAGAGGAAGAGAAGGGTGGAATTGAAAAGATACTGGTCAAATGATACAAAGTTTCAGTTGAGTAGGAGAAATAAATTCAAGATATCTATTGTACAATATTTAACAATAATGTATGGTATTCTTGATGATTGCTAAGAGAGTAGATTTTAAGGGTTCTCATCCCATAAATGGTAAGCATGTGAGGTAATGCATATACCAATTTTCTAGATTTAGTCATTTCACAATGTATACATATTTCAGAACAACATATTATACACAATAAATGAGTAAAATTTTTGTCAATTAAAATAGAAATTTAAAAAACCTTTTTATCTAAATGTAACTTTTGACAGTAGATGACTGTGATTTGTGGCATTCAACCCAAATCATATTCAATAATTTGATGAATTTTAATAACAAAAGTCCATTCACATTTGCTTATATGTAACTTGTTTATATAAACAAAGTGTATAAGTACTTACAGCTAAAAAAAGAATAACAGAAAATGAATGTAGTCCCCTAATTTATTATAGAAATAGTAATTTTGATCATGGATATATTAATAAAAAGAATCACCATTTTTTCTCATTTTTGCTTCTCCCAATTATTAATGTTGTTTTAATCATCTTTTGAATAATTATGAGATAGTCTTTTTTAATATTTAAGACTTAGAAATTTACAATCAATAAATTTTTCTAAAGAATATAGAAATTTTTGCTGCAAAGTAATATATAGTTAGCTTACTAAATTTTTTGACATACGTTACATAAAAACATAATTACATGAGGATTTGAAATTTGCATACATGTGTATGTATACATATGTGTATTATATGTATGTGTAAATATATATCATATATGTATGTAAATTCAAGAGTCAAAAATGATGTAATTTTTTTATTCAAAAATGAATCAAAATCATTGTTTTAACTGTATTATAGGCATTAAAACTCTGTTATATTTATATTCTATTGAATTTATTTAGATGTTTTTCGTTACTAAGTTGCATACACTGCTGATTACATCCTTGGAACTGCTAAGTTCATGATAGCGATTTTCATTGTCAGTATGAAGATGTGAACAGACACATAATTTAACAATGTTTGAGATGTTTGTTATCAGTGATGACTGAAGAAAATTGATATTATATCTAATCTATTTCATGGAAATGTGGGAAGAGAGCCTAAATTAGCTTAGGGATGCTTAATTTAAAGCTTGTCAGCTTATAAGACGTCACTGAAATGATACATAAACTGGAGCAAAAGAACTAATTCCAAGAACTTTAACATGAGACAATGTATACACAAGTAATACAAGCTCAGTGAAACAGTAGCTCAGCATGATTTGAACATAAATAAAAGAAAGTGAATATTTTTTCTTTTTTTAAAATCTGATGCACCCTGGAGTATTCATATATAACATAAGATTCACTAAATAAATAATTCTTAAAACATAATTTAAAAAATAAATTTGCCTTACTTCAAAGGAAAACTATTAGAGGCCACTAATTAATAATCTAAAATTAGTCTTCTGCTTATCATAGGATAAAACAATATATTGTTGTTTATCTACTGAAAATATGACTTATTGTGCCTATATTTTAATTTTATAAAGAGAAATGCCATATTGTATTATAAATGGACATTATGCTATAACATGTAATGCCAAATCCGGAAGTGATTAATATCATTCAGTTGTTGGCTTCATAATGAAGCTGTGATAAAAATGAAACTACATTCAAAAGGCAACAAAATAACCATGAAGAAGAAACAATAACAAGATGTTAAATGAAGGGTATGTAATGATTGAAAAAAGTCCCTTGTTTGCAATGTTTATTTGGAATAAAATCTTTGTCCTTGAAATAAGTAGAAATTAAAAGGAGCAAGATGTCAAATTTAGGTTGACATGCCAATGGCAGAAAATGCAGTAATTAGTCAAGGGGCAGCCAAGTTAAACACAATCCAATAAGTTCAACCTAATTAAAATAATGCAAGACCAAGAATCATCTGAAATATTTTGTTGTTTTCCACCAGATCATAACTATTTTCTCACTGAGGCCAATGAAAACAAGAGTAAACACATTTCTAATTGGGTTTTTAAGTAACATTATCATTGAGCAAGTATTTGGTCTGAAAAAGAAAAACATAGGTGGAAGGTTAAGAGGAAAGGAATTATATGAACAGTAAGATGTGTTAGGCAGGCTCAAGATGTATAAATGCACAAAGTAATTCAGAGGAATGGTGAAAGCATGCATGTGTGCACCTAGGGGCAACAGTGATGCTAGGCAGTATAGGGATTTACATTCTAACCTACATGGCATAAACTCAACCTACGCAGTCACTGTAGACTTTTTTATTTTTTAGGAGATTAAGTAGAGCCAGTGTTCTAGAAGCTTGTTTACCTTCATGTCCCCAGTAATCGTAATCTCTATCACCCAATTTCACTGATGTACAAAATTCTCTTTCTCTAACATATCTGACAGATGCACAAAAGTTTGCTTTAAAAATTTCCAAATAAATACTTCATTATTTCCAACTTCAAGTTAATTTTTCAAACTTACTTACAGCAGAAAATATATAAAATAGAGAATAATTTAAATCTATATAGAATGGGGTTCGAGATATTTTGTTTTACATAAATACTCTCTTATATTCAAAACACATGAAGTCAGTTTCTAAATCGACACAAATACAGCATTTAACAAAATCACCAGTGTCACCAAGAAAGAACATCTTTCATCTACATTGTCTATTTTTGTAATAAGGGCATTTTATTTCCACAAAGAACAGAACCAGTTAGCTAATATATAGTAAGGAAAGTAATTACATTGAAACTGACACATTTTTATTATCAAAAATGAGTCTGATTCACACTGGTGGTCTGAAGGTGAAAATTGTGTGTATCATTTTACTGAACACAAGATTTTTTTTACTTGTTTTTTCTTAATCCTTATTTTTCACAGTAAGTGCCATGAAATATTGTATATTTATCCAAAAGCTACATTACTGTTACTACTATATGTTTCCTATGTTAATATAAATGAAACATGGCAGATGTTATATTATTAAGGTTTATATTGCAAATACTCTTTCATTTGTCCATCTTAGATAAGTTAAGTCGGTATTCCATGAGGCAAACGATTCTGCCTGTCAACTTACCTCACAGATCTAGAAATAATGAACACATCAGATGCTGACCTCAAGCAATATTCCTTCTGATTTGTTCCCTTTCACAGCACACTTGGGTTATGCCCCATTACTTCCCATGCGTTTTTTCATCTCAAGAGTTTATCAGAAAATGGAGAGATGGGGGAGAGGGAGAAATAGAAAAGAAGATGGATTATCAAGTTATAGAAAAATTGCTTTCAATAGGAACCAAATATGTTGAAAAGCTAAATCCACAGTAACTCTTTAAGTAGAAAGTAGATCTTATAGGTTTCTTCAGGCTGATTTGATCCTAGTATTTGTTTTCTACACTATCTAAACTACACTATCTAAACTAATCCTGATTATTACAAATCCAGTGGCCCAGATTAATACATTTTGTTTTGAATATTTATATCTATCACTGCTTTCTCTTATTTGAACAGTCTCACTATAAAAATTATATCATATAAAATAATTTGAGAAATATTAAATTCAATAAGCTTTTGAAAATGATATTAAAAACCTTTAAATGCAAGTGTAATTGCTTTATGACATATGTGTTTACTATTTTTTAAAAGCTAAAGTAATTTATCCTGTCTTTTGCTTATTGTCATCCTATTTCCATTGTGCATCTATTTCCTCTGCTTTTGTCTCCATTCCTATGATTCATGATTATCTTCCAAGTCCAGAGTGTATGAGAGGCCAATGACATTAGACCACCCAACTTTTAAGCAGCATACTTCAGAAAAAAATAAACACGGTGGCATCAACGAGGTTTTGCCTTATGGCTTTATCTCTCAATTCCTCATGCTAAATTCCTCACCTGTTTGCACTTCTTAGCAGAAGACCTACCATGCCAAATTCAGTTTCAGTTCCAGCCACTAAGAGAGATCTCAGCTCATAAGAAGGCAAATTCTTCTTTTCAGGCACTTGATCTTGAAGACATTATTATTATTATTATTATTATTATTATTATTATTATTATTATTATTTACAAGCTGTATGTTTTGGACCAATTGTTAACCAGGTATATAAATTTCATTCATCTTTTTGCCTTTGAGTGTTCATTCTATTTTCATTTCCTAAACTAAACTAAATTTCCTAAAATACTAGGAATAAATATATCTATTACAGTCATAAAACTAAGTGAGATAAATCCACATAAAGTGTACTGCAAGTGGATTCAAATTAGATCCCAACTCTCTGCTTAATAAAAAAGATATGAAAAGTGAAAAAGCAATATATCTAAACATGATTGAAAAATAAAATAATAGAAAATAATATGCCAGATAATTTCTGTTATTAACAGAAAGTGAGCCATGGCTATATTATTTTTTAGAAATGGAAGAAAAAATACTATAATTTTGTATCTTGAAACCGCCCAAATATTATGTAATGATATACATAATTATGGCAATGCTAATTATAAAAGTTCAGGAAAGTAGTGGAAAGATAATGCAAGAGCCATGAGACACATTCAAAGTACAACAAGTTTAATTGGATTCCAGAAAGCAAAGCATGGGCAAGGTGCATAATATATGTAAAGAGAAAACAGTGATGAATTTACTACAACTAATGAAAGAAAATGAATGACAGAACCATGGTATGTGTGGAAGGCAAAGCATGATAATTAGGAAGAAAAGCACAAGTAAGCACTTAAAGAAGGCGTAATAAGGACAGATGTTATATTATTAAGGTTTATATTGCAAATACTCTTTTACTTGTCCATCTTAGATAGGTTCACTCGGTACTCCACGAGCCAAATGATGCTGCCTATCAGCTTACCTCATAGATCTAGAAATAATTGAGACAGAGACACCAGACAAAATATATTAATTATACAAAGTTTATAAAATAGATTGTGGACAGATAGATAATAAGATAATCTCTCCAATTTAAGTTCATGCTAGATATTCGTATGATTTAATTAAGTCACAAATGTGGAAGCAAACCCATTGTTTTCCACCAGATATAGTAGGGAAATATGTAGAGCTATCAGAAAATGGTGCTATTAGACACCACCAATTTCTGTGAAATGACAGTATTATTTCTTATTCTGGAGGAAGTATATCATCCTATACATCAATTACATTATGAATATACATGGGAATATTCCTCTTCTCATTTAATATTAGAGGTAGGAAATGGACTCTGCATCTAACATATCCTAAATAATTTCAAAGTCAAAAAGCACAAGCCAAAATGATACTTTTTGCACATGTCTCCCTTGCTGGGGTTTGAGTTTGTCAGGCTCAGCCACAGGAGTTAGTCCTTCTTTCCTTCAGTCGGAGCCATTGTGTCTGACTGTTTATTTTTTACTAAGTTACTGGACTTTGCTACATTTAAGCAATACAAATTCAGCAAAGAATTAGTTCATAATTTGATATGATTGCACATTTTGCCAACAAAGATGAAACCTTGATAAATGTTTAACTATTAAATCACAATAAGATTGAGTTCCTGGGCCGGGTGCAGTGGCTCATGCCTGTAATCCCAGCACTTTGGGAGACCGAGATGGGCAGATCACAAGGTAAGGAGATCAAAACCATTCCTGCTAACATGGTGAAACATCATCTCTACTAAAAATACAAAAAATCAGCCTGACATGGTGGCAGGCGCCTGCATTCCCAGCTACTTGGGAGGCTGAGGCAGGAGAATTGCTTGAATCTGAGAGGCAGAGGTTGCAGTGAGCCGAGATTGTTCCACTGCACTCCCAGTCCAAGCTGGCAACAGAAGGAGACTCTGTCTCAAAAAAAAAAAAAAAAAAACTGAATTCCTGGTGTTTACACAGAGCTAAGTTAGAAATCGTAGGGCATAGTCACTTACATTAGTAAAATGCCACTTCTTCAAGTCAGTTTCTATTATCACTTGACTGGACTGGCATAACACCCATCTAACTGTTCTCTCTGCATATATTATTGCCTTTTCTGATCTGAGTCAAACTAGCTTTTCAAAATTCTGTTTTGATTTGTGACTTAAAAACTTATGATGATTCCTCATTGTTTTCAAGGTAAAATCCTAAATCTTTAAAATGGATAGAATATAAACATTTGACATTTAAGTTCTACAGTCTCAATTTTTATTGAACTCTATTTTAAACCCCTTGCTTCCATTAGTCAAGTGCTGTTCACAATTCACAGAGAGTCACTTACTCCCTGGTATGTGCACAGGTTTTTTGTTTTGTTTTGTTTTGTTTTCCCATGAGGCCTGTCTTGCGACCTTCATCAAAGGTTGGCTATGTCTTTTAAATATTCTCCCATGCAAATAAATTCTATATGTATTGCAGCAAATATTAAAAATACCTGTTTGTCTTCTTCACAAAACTAACTTTCATAAAGAAAGAGATCTGTATTCTAGCCATCATTTTTCCTGTCATTTAGTAAAGTTCTGGCATGTAATAGGCACTTGGACATTTAGGAAAATGATGAAGACGAGGTAGGAAGAAAGTATTAAAGTGCAGATATCCTGAGAGGTGGTTTTGGCTACATGCTGTATCGGAAGTACTGAATGAGTGACACAGAAAATCAATATGAGTGGGACAAGTGAAAAGAGGGAGCCAAGCATCCCAAGCTACTGAAAACCGAGGACACTTTCTTCTTGAATGTTTACTCCCAAAACAAAGGTTCAAGATGTATTAAGAGAAAAAGTTCTGTAACAATATGGCTTTTCTTCTAGAAGATAGTTTTCAATTTTTAAGTAAGGCTGCATTTGATGAGGGATTAATACTAAAACTCCCATCTGGAATGTGTGGGTAGACTGTACAGAATCTCTGGCTTCCAGACAGAAAAGCAAGCTGTGTCATCCACCCCATCTCTTATTTTTTCCCACCTTCCATGGTTACAGGATAAATAAACACTTTAATTATAGGAACTCTGTAATAATTTTGGCAATGGATGCTGCAGATTTAATATTTGTCCCATTAGCAATATTATATGTTTACTATTCAATATATCAATATTTTTCAACATTTTGGGTATGATAAAACTGTCAAGTACATTGGAACATTTCCCTGCATGTTTCCAAAATCAAAACATAGCAAAACAAATAAAAACAACCAATCAAATAAACAATCTAACAAACAAACAAACAAAAAAAAAAACAGTTAATTTTTAGAGCGTTAGGAAAGGATGACATTATATGAGTCTACAATATTATATTCGTAAATACAAAATTCTGAAGGATTGTACAGCAATGGTCAGTGTCTCAGAAGAGTTGATATTTACAAGCTAAAAAGTTAGACACATAGATTCAAAACGTTACCCTCATTTCCCTTTTCTTCTACAAAAGTAACTGAAATAGTTTGGAAAAACTCCCCTAATGAGGATCAAAGACAGTGTACTTTTAGATGTGAAATTTATTGAAAATTATAAATTTCACAGAATAAAGTTTAAATTATTTGAATTATTTTAATATTTATGTTTATTGTATTAGAAATAAGTCATTAGTATGAATTGTAGAAAAGAGAGAAAATAATAAATTAAAAGCAAGTATTGGAAATCCTAGCTAGAGCAATCAGATAAGAGAAATAAATAAAAGGCATGCAAGTAAAAAGAAGTCAAACTATCTCTCCTTGATGACCATATGATTCTATACTTAGAAAACCCTAAAGACTCTGCCAAAAGGCCCATAGAACTGATAAAAAAAGAGTAAGGTTTCAAGTTACAAAAAGTAGTAGTATTTATATACACCAGTAACTTCCTAGCTAAGAACCAAATCCAGAACACAATCCTCTATACAATAGCCACAAAGAAATGAAATACCTAGGAATTCATCTAACCAAGGAGGTGAAAGATCTCTGCAAAGAGAACTCCAAAGTACTCCTGAAGGAAACTAGAAAAAAAATTTTCTGCAAATAAATGGAAATATATTCCATGCTTACAAATAGAATCAATAGTGTGTAAAATGACTAAACCGCCCAAAGAAATTTACAGATTCAACACTATCTGTATTGTAATACCATTGTCATTTCCTACAGAATTGCAACAATCCATTATAAAATTCATTTGGAACCAAAGAACCCAAATAGCCAAAGCAACATGGTAAGCAAAAAGAAAAACATCAGAGGCATCACATTGCTTGACTTCAAACTAAATTATAAAGATACAGTGATCAAAACAGCATGACACTGGTATAAAAATAGGCACATGGACCAATGGAATGGAATAGGAAACCTAGAAATAAACCGACATGCTTACAATCACCTGATATTTGACAAAATCAACAAAAATAGGCAATGCAGGTAAGAACTCTTTATCATTAAAAAATGTTGGGATCGCTAGATAGCCATATGCAGAAGAATAAAATGTGACCTCTACCCTACACAATATATGAAAATTTACCCAAGATGGATTAAAAATTTAAATATAAGACCTCAAAATATAAAAATCCTAGAAGAAAACCTAGGACATACCCTTCTCAACATCAGTGTGGGCAAAGAATTTATGGCAAAGTCCCCAAAAGCAATTACAATGAAAAAAAAAAAAAAAACAGACAAGAAACCTAATTAAACTAAAGAGATTTTGTAGTGCAAAATAAATTACCAATGAGTACACAAACAGCTTACAGAATGGAAGAAAATATTCTGAAACTATGTATCTGATAAAGGTCTAATACCTAGAATTTATAACAAATTTAAACATACCAACAAGCATAAAACAAACAAATGAAACTCCAATCAAAGAATGGGCAAAGGACATGAAGAGACACTTCTCAAAAGAAGACAAACAAGTGACTAACAAACATATTAAATAATGTTGAACATCACTAATCATGAGAGAAATGCAAATCAAAACCACAATGAGATATCATGTCACACTTCACAGAATGGCAATTATTTTAACTGACTTTTTAAAGTCAAAAGAGAACAGATGCTGGCGAGGCTATGGAGAAAGGGAAACTTTTATACACTGTGGGTGGAAATGCAAATGAATTGAGCCACTGTGGGAAGTACTTTGGAGATTTTTCAAAGAACTTAAAGCAAAATGACCATTCAACCCAGCAATCCTGTTACTAAGCATATACCCAAAGAAAAATAAATCATTCTATTAAAAAGACACATGCACCCATGTGTTCAATGCAGCACTATTCACAGTAGCAAAGACATGGAATCAATCTAGGTGCCCATCAATAGTGGATTAAAGAAAATGTGGTACATATACACCATGGAATACTATGCAGCCATACAAAATAAATTATGTCATTTGAAACAACATGGATGCAGCGAGAGGCCATTATCCTTAGTGATCTAAAACAAGAACAGAAAACCAAGTACTGCATGTTCTCACTTTTAAGTGGGAGCTGAAACTTGAATACGCATGAAGGTAATGGTAACAATAGACACAGACACTGGGACCACTAGATAGAGGAGGTAGAAAGGGGCATGTGGGCTGAAGAAACACCTGTTGTGTTCTATGCTTACTGCCTAGGTTATGGAATCATAGGGACTCCAACCCTTAGTATCACAATTACCCATGTAACAAACCTGCATGTGTACCCTTCAATCTATAATGAAAGTTGAAATTTAAAAAGGCAAGTATTAAATTCTCCAACATTAAATACAGTAAATTTTGAGGTAATTTTCTAGTTTACCCCAGGGGCTATGAAATAAATAATTCCAGTTTTTAAAAAAGTCTCTATTTCATGTATATTTTTATCAGACTTATTCTTATAATGTGTGCTTCTTAGAAAAATATCATAAGTCTAATAAGCTTATGAAAAATCATAACTGTACTTGAATGCAGTGCCCATATTTTGTCAAACCAGTAAATTGATCTAATCCTTAATTTACCACATTGTAAGAGAGGCAATAAAATATAGTGCAAATGCAAGAGTAGGGTAGGGTGTGTGAACAGCATAGAGATGAGTCTGACAACCATGTCAGGGTATGGCAATGCTTAACTTGGTGACCAAAACACAGAAAGAGCAAAATAGATACCTTCTAATGGTTCTTCTGTACCATGGAAAAAGAAAGAGATGGTTACTTGTAGCTGCAAAGGGGAAATCAGGTTATGATCCTTCTTAAAGTTAAATACAAGAAAGGAGTCTTCAATAATGAATGCAATAGATTAGCCCGGTGACCCAAGATGTGGTCTCCAGGACTATTCTCCTGTGGTTTGAATCCCTATATCTTGATTTACGAGCTGTGGAACAGGCACATTTCTTCAAATCTCCTTTCCATCTATAAAACTGGAAATTACAATAAATACCAAGTCATAGAGTTGGCATTTGAGCTAATAAGATAATGTTTAAAACCATTTATTAAAATATTAATAGCATGTGTAACCATTGGATATTATTATTACAACTGGACTGATAACTTTGTAGTGTAATCAGTTCTTTGTGACTGGAAGAAAAAAGTATAGACATATTACCTTAGTTAAGAGATTTGAACCATGTGATCTCTGAGATCATCACAATTCAAAGAATCTAGTACTCTCCGGGTAAATGTTCTGAATGGATTGCCTTTTGTGGAACAGTAATCTATAATGTAGTTGGTTGGAAACTCAACTACATCAGTTATTAAAATAAATATAATGTAAGGAGTTTCCAGTGTAAGAGAATGTGTAGGGTAGATTTTAGTGGGTTTTACTAAATTGTCTTTCATTACATTTAAGTATAAGTAAAAAGCAATTTTCTGCTCCATTATACATTCTTAATAAATACTAGTTGAATTATTGAATATCATAAGATAAACTGAGAGGGTCACAGCTTTGAATCAACTTCTATTTTTATCTCCAGTAGTGTAATATCTGTTATTTTTCTTTCCCTTGGAATCCCGAAACGATAGGCCAATACAGCTTGCAGTTAGGATTTAGACATTTTACATTGAAGGCAGTGTGAGGCTCAATAACCTTATTGAGAGAAAACAATGAGAAATAAATTGTTACAAAACCAATTTCCCAAAAGAAAAGCTATCAAGTTACTATGTAGCAGAGGAAACCAAAAACGCCAGCAAAGCTGTATCTCCATTGAAAGTTAAGTTTGCTGTTTCTATAAACTGTTTATCTGTGTAACTTACTGAAAACTCAAAAGCTGATGCTTGATCCGGTCTATTCTTTTTTTCTTATCTGAGAAAATAAAATGTCACTTGGTTTTAAATTCCAAGTACAAAATTCACTAGGCAAACATTTTCAAATTGGAATTTCTGTCTGAAAAAAAAAAAAAAGCCTAAAAACAATGAAAGTATGTAGTGAATACTCTATATTTTTGTGACCATGATTTAAATAAGTGAAAATTTTTAGATCCTAAACATATTTACAACCTATCATTTTTTCAGTATATTCGAACTGATGAAAAGAGTGAGAACATTTTAGATTGGTGTATATTGTTAGACATTTGATTATCTAAACAAAACAAAAAAGTCTGAATGTGTTATCTTACTTTTCCTCATATGGGACTCATTGATAGGCAATCACATTATTTCTCGTACAAACTTCGAAAGAACAGTCCCATTAAAAAACTGGAGAAACAGCAAAAAAGACAAATTTGTCCAGGCATTTCTTCCAAGGGAAAGAATGAGCAGAATTTCAAATTCACAATCAATGTTCTTATCTTCATAGAGTCATCAGTTGTTTCCATTAAATATTAATGTGATCTTGTTACACAGTTTTCCTTCCACTTTAAATCTTCCCGATGGGAACATGTATATTTCAGGAGATCAAACTATACTATTCTGCAAATGACTGTGTGTAATATATTTTCTGAAAAAATATTTAAATGCAGAAAATTATAATTGTTTAGATAATCAGCTTTGACAATAAAAAGGATTAACATTAATTATAGGCTAGACTTCTAGGCAATAAATGTGGCTTTTTCACTTATGTTAATAGGGTTTTTATGTTTTAATTTTCATTGCTTTGAAAATATTCCTTATATAAAGGCTATGTTTCATTTTGCTGTGATTGCTAAGTATTATTTTTTGCCTTTAGTATCATAAATCAGTAATATTTAGGCAATGATCATACAATTCAGCCCAGAATTTTTTTTAAAAAATTATTTATACGTATTACCTTAGAAAATAAAAAAAGGAAAATCAAATAATGAGAAAATAATGCTTTTATAGACACACAGCACATATGTAATTTACAGAATAATAATTTACAATGATTTTATGGTTTACATCTGTAGTCAAAGAATTAGCATAGTTAAGAAGATAACCCAGGTTATGTATACATCATCTCTTTCTATTTATGAAAGCAAAAATAATTATAAATGTCTGTGTGTGGTTTTGTGTGTTTATGTCTGCATAGTGAAGCCCCTGGTTTGGCTGGTTTTCAGATTGAATCAACTAAATCATCCCACTTTTTCTGACTCATCTGCTTCCAGTCCCCTTATTGATTATATCTCTTCTTTTGAATTTCACAGGACACTAGAAACATGGTTTATTTTTACGGAGTTAGAAAGTCCTTGTTTCAACTACTGCTGAGATGGTTGATGGAGACATGTTTTATTTTAGAAGAAAATAATTTATCAGAAATAACATGCTGTGCTATGAGCTCTGTAAGGGCAGGTATATTATGCTATTCACAGTTTGTTTCTCTGTTTTCTTAAATTTATCTTCTCATTCTATTAACATATTCTGAGCTATAATTTCCATGGAGGCAGGGGCTGTATCTTTTTTATGCATGCTTGTATCTCAGCCCCATGGGTGCCAAGCTTTTATTCATCTATTCATTTATTCAGCAAATATTTGAGTGTCTACGAACACTAGGTATATCTTTCAAAGCAGTGAACAATACCCCAAAAGCCTCTTCACTATTATGTTCTAGAAGGCACTAAGGCTATTTTTTTTTTTAATTGAACTGCTATATGTTCCCTTAAAATAAAGGGAAAAGTCCAGCAAACTTTGGTTTGCTGTTTGTTAAAAGTCCAGCAACCATGTGAGATTGACATTATAATATATATTCATGGATGAGGAAATTGAAGCAAAGACAAGTTATAATAAAAACCTCACCCATGGTCACAGAATAAACTGGTGGCGAAGCATCAGAACTCATGTATTAAAGATACACCTCTAATGCTTTGTCAATATTGTAAATTATTAAACCCTTAATTACTTTATCTGAGGAGTATTTATATATTTAAATTTGTATATTTAAATTGTTGTATTAATAATACTGAAAACTTCGGGAAGATGGAGGCATCCTGGAGACCAAAGGTTAAGCTGGGTAAGGGAGTTTCATGACTTAAAGCAAAATAACTGAATTTTACCTATATTTATAAAATGGGTGTTGGATCAGAGAAACCAAAAGCGCCTTTTAAAATCTTTAAAGCTATATATCTAAATATATTAAATAATAAAACTCCTTGCATTTAATATGATTCAGTCTTACCTCCTTTAGAGGCATCTTGGAATAAGGTATTCTACATTAGGAGATTTTTTGAATAGTTCAAATTATCCTGATCAATCATCAATCCTTTAACTTATAAAATTCTTTAAAATTGCTTATTACTATATTGATCTTCTGTGATTCTTTTCACTCATTGTTGTTAACTTATATTACTGAAAATGATATGAAATCATCTCAGCATGCTTTGTTTTGTTACTGTTGTGGTTTCTAAAACAATTTATTCTGACCTATTTCTCAGTATTAGGCTACTACTTTTCATAACTATTTCTCTTCTCTATGGACAATTCTATCTTTATATTTCTTCCTTTTCTTTTCGTGTAAACTTGAGGAAAATAGAATAACATTTTTTAAAAAATCTTATCTGTAAGAAAAGAATTATATAAAATTCTGAATTTTATAAAATTATATAAAAGCTTTATACATTCTCTGTGGGAAAAGTGGAAGAACATCCATGCACATCCTTAGTTTTGCATTAGTCAATTATACAAATATTTTGCTTTCTTTTCCCTGCATGTTACATTACATTTCAGGAGACTGAGTATTTTGACTTATTAATCCGAATCTCTGTTGGAAATTGGCTTATAAAACATTTAAAATGTTTTTTGATACTATGGACGCATTCATACTTGACTAGATAGAGTATCACATATAGCAATGTATTTGCCTGTTAAATCTTAAAGACAAAAATGAAAAAAAAAAAAAAAAACCTGTTGACTGTAGGATTGTAGACTGATGATACTATTGCATACAAGCTCCATAAAGAACCTTCTAATTATCTTTGTGTCTTGCAAGGCACCCATCGCCATGGAGATACTTTGCTGTTGCCTACTTCATTTTTGTTGTGTCACTAAATAAAAGTGTAATTTAAAACCATGAAATATGTCATATTTATTCTTTGTCTCCTTCATAACACAAACAGGGCTCACAACATAAAATACAACAAAACTGAGTAGAATAAATTGTTTTAAACAGGATGCTAATAACCTTAGCTACAGGGGTTTTGAAATGTCTACTTTGCATGTTAATAATAAAATGTGGAAAAGATGAAAATGTGTGTATGTGCAAGTGATTATGGAACACAATGATAAATTTACATAAAGTTCAACTTTATGTGTTTTGGGGCACTCACAAGCATTTCTTTGTTATCCTTTATATATGTGACTATTAATCCTATATTCAAGTTCTACCGTGTTAAAATTTTTATGAAACAAAATAAATTAATTTTATAGGTTTATTAGAAATAAAATAGCATTATAATTGTAGAATTCATCATTGTAGTTGTTCATTAAAATAAACAAAATTTATTAACATATTTGCTTCTATCGGAGCTATTTAAGTTAATATAACAATATGAGAATGAAATGAACTTCCTTCCTGACCTTACACTATTAAAATATCAAAGCATAATATTTCACAGCCTCTGCCTCTCTTTCATTATGTCTAACTATAGATTTTATTGACCATAAAACTATGTAACCTTTTTTAAAAGCTGACCATGTAAACTCTTGGAGCAATTTCTTTCATTTTATCATTTAAACAGTCCATAAGATTTTATCTTTGCTCAGAAATATTCTTATAATAATATAGTGATAAATTATCCTTAGGAAAAAGAAATGTTCTAATCATAATAATAGAATAATGGAATAATTATTTCCAATTCAGCATCAACCTGACAATATACTAATTAGTCAACAAATAACCAAAGGAAAGCATTTTTCTTACGGACATCTGCTTTCTAGTATCTCAATATCACTATGGACATCAATGCCTTCAACTATGCATATTTAATTTTCAAAACATAATTAAAAATTGAATCTTTAATACTATAAAATGCATACTATACAACCATAGAAATATGTATTTAATAGTAAACACATATGTGCAGTTGTAATAATTCCTGTATCATATCACATTGACAATACATTACCAGTTTGTAAAAACAAATGGTTCCTTTTTCATTTGGTTTAGACTCATCAAACATTTTCAGTAAATCACTTTGCCTCAAGAATTAAGAGGAGAACGTTGTTTTTCATACACTGTAAAATTCAAACCCACTTTAATTAAAATCTGTACACAGTTGTTTTTAATTTAGAAATACTCTTATTTATGTGCATTAATTTATCTTAGCATGGCAAATTGTGTTCTCTTACAATGTATTGTGGTATCATCAATCTTCTTTGAAGATAATGAATGTTAAGATCAACTTAAAATTTTCAAATGTTGTCAAAAGGAGTAAGTTGTTATTTCAATATTTTGCTCACTTTTTTTTTTTATAATTCACTTAGTTTACTCCTCAATAGATTATATAAAACATGTAAAACAAAACTGAAATTAGTTAATCCAAAGATTTTATGGTTCAAAATAATAGAGGATTTGTCAGAGGAAGGTTGAAACTTCATTACTATAAAATTTAAAGGTTATCTGTGGCTATCATATAGTCAATACAATTCTTAAATCCTATGCATAGGTTATTAAAGTTTTAATATATAATTAGATTTTTCCATGTAATAAATCTATAGGACACATCCCAATAAAGTGAGAAGCATAAATAGTATGTCATTTCCCCTAAACACCTAAATAAATTAATCTACAGTAAATTTAAAAACTAAAGCATCTTCTACATGTCTGCTGCCCAGGTGCCCATTTCTGCCATTATTTATGTCATAAATGATAATTATAAATCACCTGGGACAGCACAATAACAAGTAGATTATGGATTTGAGAGTGACTGTCTTTCAAAATGTATGCAATTCCTTTGTGATCTCAATTCCTAACTTTCCTGTATTCTAATTTAGATTATTCTAATATATAAAGAGAAATGTGTGTGTGTGTGTGTGTGTGTGTGTGTGTGTGTGTGTGTGTGTTCCAGTCATTAAAAATCACCTTTTAGAAAACAGGGTGATATGGTTTGGCTGTGTTCCATCCAAATCTCATCTTGAATTCCCATGTGTTGTTATGGGAGGGACCTGGTGAGAGGTCATTGAATCATGGAGGCAAGTGTCACCCGTGCTATTCTCATGGTAGTGAGTAAGTCTCAAGAGTTTTAATGATTCTGTAACAGGGAGTTTCCCTGCACAAGCTTTCTCTTGGCCTGCCACTATCCATGTAGGACAGTTCTTGCGCCTCACCTTCTGCCACGATTGTGAGGCCTCCTCAGCCATGTGAAACTCTGAGTTCAATTAAATCTTTTCCCTCCCAGTCTCGAGTATATCTTTATCAGCAGCATGAAAACGGACTAATATAGTAAAATGGTACAAGTAGATTGGGGCAATGCTGAAAAGATACCTGAAAATGTGGAAATGTCTTTGGAACTAGGTAACAGGCAGAGATAGGAACAAAAGAAGTTCCTATCTCTGGGTTCAAAAGAAGACAGGAAAATGTGGGAAAGTTTGGAACTTCCTAGAAACTTGTTGAATGACTTTTACAAAAATGCTGATAGGGATATGAACAATACCTTCCATGATAAGGTGATCTCAGATGGAGATGAAGAACTTGTTGAGAACTATAGCAAAGGTGACTCTTGTTACATTTTAGCAAAGAGACTGGGAATTTTGCCCTGTCCTTGAGATTTGTGGAACTTTGAACTGGAGAGGGATGACTTAGGTAATCTGTTGGAAAAATTTCTAAGAAGCAAAGCATTCAAGAGGTGACTTGGGTGCTGTTAAAGGCATTCAATTTTATAAGGGAAGCAGAACATAAAAGTATGGAAAGTTTGCAGCCTCACAAAGTGATACAAAAGAAAATCCCATTTTCTAAGGAGAAATTCAAACTGGTTGCATAAATTTGCATAAGGAACAAGGAGCTGAATGTTAATCAACAAGACAATGGGGAAAATGTCTCGAGGGCATGTCAGAGTTCTTCATGGCAGCCCCTGCCGTTAAAGGCCTGGAGGCCTAGGAGGAAAATGTGGTTTCGTGGTCCAGGCCCAGCGTCAAAGTCCTGTGTGCAGCCTGGGGAGCTGGTGCCCTGTGTCCCAGCTGCTCCAGCTGTGATTGAAAAGGGCCAATGTAGAGTTCAGGCTGGGGCTTAGGAGGGTGTAAGCCCCAAGACGTGGCAGCTTGCATGTGCTGTTGAGCCTGCGATTGCATAGAAGTCAAGAACTGGCATTTGGAAACCTTCAACTAGACTTCAGAAGATGTATGGAAATGCCTGGATGCCCAGGCAGAAGTTTGCTGCAGGGGCCGGACCCTTATTGGGAATCTCCACTAGGCAGTGCAAAAGAGAAATGTGGGGTTGAAGCCTCTACACAGAGTCCCTATTGGGGCACATCTAGTGAAGCTCTGAGAAGAGGGCCACCATCCTCCAGAGTCCAGAATGGTAGATCCACCAACAGTTTGCACTGTGCACCTGGAAAACCACAGGCACTTATTGCCAGCCCATGAAAGCAGCTGGGAGGGAGGCTATACCCTGCAAAGCCACAGGGACAGAGCTGCCAAAGACCATGGGAACCCACCTCTTGCATCAGCATGACCTGAATGCGAGACATGGAGTCAGAGGAGATCATTTTGGAGCTTTCAGATTTGACTCTTCTGCTGGATTTTGGACTTGCATGGGGGTATGCAGGCTCTTGTTTTGGTCAATTTCTTCCATTAGGAATGGCAGTATTTACCCAACGCCTGTACCCCCATTGTATCTAGGAAGTAACTAAATTGCTTTTGATTTTACAGGTTCATAATCGGAAGGATCTTGCCTTGTCTCAGATGGACTTTGGACTGTGTACTTTTGGGTTGATGGTGAAATGAGTTAAGACATTGGGGGACTGTTGGGAAGGCATAATTGGTTTTGAAATGTGAAGACATGAGATTTGGGAGTAGCCATGGGCCAAGTGATATGGTTTGGCTGTGTCCCCACCCACATCTCATCTTGAATTCCCATGAGTTGTGGAAGGGTCAGAGGAAGGTAATTGAATAATGGGGGAAAGTCTTTCCCATGCTGTTCTCATGATAGTGAATAAGTCTCAAGAGATCTGATGGTTCTATAAGCAGAAGTTTCCCTGCACAAGCTCTCTCTTGGCCTACTGCCATTGATGTAGGACATGACTTGTTCCTCTTTGCATTCCACTATGATTGTGGGCTTCTCAAGCCATGTGGAACTGTAAGTCCATTAACACTCTTTACTTCCCAGGCTTGGGTATGTCTTTATCAGCAGTGTGGAAACGGACTAATAAATGGGGTTTTAATATATATATTTATGTGCCACAAGTCCTAAGACAGAGATTTTTCATGTAGATAGTTATGTAAAATTCTTGCAGAGTGAATGCAATGTAAACATTATGGTTAAAATAAATTATTATATATAATGGAAGACAATGCATTCTTTAGTATAAATTCTTAAAGACTGAGTAAACAAGATTTGGAAAAAGTTCCAAATTAATCTCACCACTTATAAACATTAATTTTGCATCTTCATCCTTCAAAATAAACAGCAGTCTTATAAGTTTACTTTTTTTGTTACAAAAATTATTTCATGGTGACTTAGTAATTTTTAAAGTCAAATTGATTCCTTTAACTTCACTGAGATATGAGCTAGTCCCTATAAAATTTATATGTTATTTGAACCATTGTCAGACTCAATTTTCCTTTAAATCGAGAAGAAACAAGTGCTAGAAAAAGCTTACTATCCTTAATCCTGTGATCTGATGGAAGAGCTTCTGCATTGGCAGCAAAGCATCAGCCCCAGAATATCTTTTGGTGATGATTGAGAGACGTGTTCCGATATAGATTGAGGGACAGCTAGTGAAAGTAACTTCAGACCCAACAGACACTGGGTAAGGGGCAAGTGTCTCCTTAACATTCCTTTTTATTGACCAAGATGATGTATCTTCCTTGAACTGAAGAATAATGGTGAATACTACATGATAAGCAGCGATATAGAAAAATCTCTGTTTATACTAGAACTATAAAGCATATTACCAATGTTTTGTTGTTTTCTTTGGTAAACTAGTCATGTAGGCCTAATTTATTAGAAAAAGGAGGCCAAAAGAAGCTGTCTTACATATCACAATCATTCAGGCATTTTAGAACACTTTTGAACTGGAAGAGGAGTTAAAGTAGAACAGAGTAATTAAAATGAACCAATGACTCAAATACCCAAAAGACTTGACTTAATATCACAGAGTACACAAGGCATAGGGAGAAATTTGTTCAATTTGTTTGCATCTTTGTGTGTTATATTGCCCAAATGCACATAGCTCATAATCTCCTGTACTTGTTACTTATTCTCTGCTGTTATGGGCTGAATTGTATGCCCTAAAACTTTACACATTGAAGGCCTCACCCCCAGTGCCTCAGAATAATACTGCAATTGGAGATACAGTCTTTAGCAAGATAAGATCGAATGAGGTCATTAATGTTGGCACTAACATGACTGGTGCCTTTTGAGTTTGATATTATCATTGCCATTCTTGCACTATCACCCATCTCTGCAAAATTGCATAAGCCCCCGTAAATTAGGGTTCTCAGTACTTTAGGAAATTAGTGTTGTTACTAGAGTCATTTGTATTGTAATAACCCCTGCAGAACATTAACAATATAATGGGAACAAAAACGGAAAAAAAAACTTGCATTATGCTGTTTATTATGAGATATTTACTATCTTAGTAGGTAAAAACCAGAGTCCTTTAATTATGTCTCACAATCTGGGGTTTCCAGTACCAATTAACCCTATCACAAGACTTATAAATCATTCCCTTTTTGTGGCTCAACTTCTGTTGTTTCTAGATTTCTAGATGTTTACATGATGATTTCTAGAAAAAAATGATTTCTAGAAAAAAGTGTTAGATTGTATTTCAACTATACTAATTTCATTTCCTTAGACTAGCAGAAAGAATGTTAACTATATCACAGTATTTCAATTAGGTAAATACGACAGATTATAAAGGTAATATAAAATAGCTAAAAGAACTAAAAACGTTTCTCCCTAAGATGGAAAATTATTTGGAAATTTTAGACATACACGCTTTCTTTGAAATTTGTAGCATATCTATTTATATTAATTAAATATTTATTCAATACAGCTCTAATATTTTAGAAATAAATATATACTGTATATTAAAAATTAGATAAATGTGCCAAAAAAGAAAAATACCTTGAGGACCATGTAGGGTCGTAAAACACAATTGAATTGACAAAACACTTGGAAAAGACCCATGAAGAAAATAGGAACATCAAGTTAGTGTGATTTATGCTGAACTAGATAAACAGAGGAGTTAATAAAATTAAAAATAATCATGAGCTGGGTGTGGTGACTCGTGCCTGTTATCCCAGGATTTAGGGAGGCTGAAGCAGGATGATTGTTTGAACCCAGGAGTTTGATACCAGCCTGGGCAACATAGTGAGACCTCATCTTCAAAAAATATTTGAAAAAAAATTTAGCTAGGCACAGTGTCTTTTACCTGTGATCTTAGCTACTTCAGAGGCTGAGGTGGAAGGATTGCATGGGCTTGGGAGGTTGAGGCTGCAGTGAGCCATGATTGACTCGCTGCACTCCAGCCTGGACCACAGAGCAAGACTTTGTCTCTAATCGTCATCATGATCATCATCATCATCATCATCACCATCTTCATGAGATGTTTACATTCAAAACTGACAATGGAACTATTCTGGATCCCCAGTTATTAGATCAAAGACATTTTAATGGAGAACCATGCCTTTGGATTAGATTTTAAAGACTGTATTTAGAACAGATTCTCTATTTCCCCTTACTGTGGGGAAAAAACACATATACCTTCAGCTTTTGATTAATCAATTCTTTTGACAAATATTTAATAATTGAATATTTTAAAAATGAAGACTTTTTAGAGCTAAAACTACAAATAAATGATATCTCATAGACCCTACACTTGAGAGATGATTAAAACCCAGAAGACCCTTTTCCTAGCTATCAGAGAGCAGAGGGAAGATGGTATGATTGGTAAATTTGCAATAAAAATAGGATATTTAGGGGGAGGGTTACTGTGTTTATTCACTCAAATAATCTTTACAGAAATAAAATCTCTACAGAATAAAATAAAATTACACATAGGTAATATTTCAGAAATAATCTACATACATGTAAAAAGCTTAGACATAAGAGCATTGCCATACTTTGGTATGTTTATTTTTGGTCTGAATCTGCTGAATGTTTTAGCAATGGTTAGAAAAATCAGTATTTTTGAATTGATTTTAGGAAATATCCCTATAATTTACTGCACAAACATAAATCTGTTTATGCTAGCATTTAACCAACAGATTGTACGTCTTTTTTTTTTTTTTTTCCTTTTCTTACTGGAGCTTTTTTTTTTTTTTTTTAACTTTTCTACTTAGGAGTATAGCAATAAGAAGAATTATTCCAACTAAATAAGTCATTTGCATTGTGCTACTCACTACTCACACTAAAATAGTTATATATTAAAAGCCATTCATCTTCAATATGATGTTTAAAGTATAAAAGGAATAGAACTGAGAGGATAAAAAAGCATTAAACACATTAAACACAGCAGTTCTTAAACTGAAATCTGAGTCTTCAAATACTCAAATTGATATAACTGCATTTTTTAACATTAGGAAGCTTAGTTGAAGCCTCTCTGAATGTTTCTCCCACAGTTAATACTCACCCCAAAGAGCACCCTTTTCAATTACCCTTTTTAAGTGCACCTATAAATCAACATTATGAGAAATGTCTTCAATGTATATAGAAGAGCACTGTTATGAATGGTAAACAGTGATTTGAGGTCTTTCAGTTGACCTCAGACCTTTCCTACAAAGGCTACCAAAGAAAGCAGTATCTTTATTCACTATGTTAAGTGCAAAATTATTGATTTACTTAAATGAGTTTTTTAAAGAGCAACAAACTCCTCAGATATATTTTGTTTTCCTATCTACCCTATTTGATGTTTGCTGATAACTCAAGTTTTTATTAAAATTTAGAGATGTCTGTCGATATACCTTTTTAATAATTGAAATTTTGGAGGTTTATTATAAACAGATTACTTCAAAGACTAGAAAGTCCATTTTTTTAAAAAAAGAATCAATTTTATTGAAATTGAATTCTGCCAACAAAATGCAAGAGCAATCGACTAGTTTAATGGGGTTGTTGCTGGCTTTATGCTTTACCCATAGATGCCCTACTGTCTAGATTTTCAAACTGCCTTTTTAAAGTCAAGAAAAACTGTATGAAATTAAGTTTTATGGTCTGTTCTCTACTTGGTCACATCAGAATAGGGAGTCAGATTTGATTTATACTTATCCCTACTAAGAGTGCTTTTTAAAAAAAGTCAGTAATAGGAAGGAAACAACAAAAGATATTGCTTTACTATTTCCTGACTGGGTCTACTCAGCAGAAAGCAAAGTAACAATTTTTGTAATGCTTTAGAAACCTAGCCAAACTAATTCCAAACATATTGGATGTTAGGGCTTAATACATCTGGTTTGATTTTTGCCATAAATAAAATTTGAATAAATATATGTAAAAGTTAATTTTGCTTCATGTCTGTTGATACGCAAAAGATTTAATTAATATTTCACTTTTAATAAAAATCCATTTACATTCTTGTTAATATTAGAGCCAGAATACTAGAAAATATAAAATGTCTCAAAATTAATATTTTTATACAATCTCAAAAGAAAGAGGCAAATACAATTTTAGATCACCTTGAGGCTTGGGGGAATCAACACTAATTAATACATTGGATGTATTACATGAATTTAAATTATATATAAGTAGTAGTAAATTTAATATAATGCATGCATAAGTATTTGAAAAAAGCACCATCAGATAATAGTTAAAACTAAGAAAGAGACATAAATAGAGCAGTAATCTCAAAAAATAAAAGAAATCCTAAAAATTATATTACCAGGTAAGTTTCCACAATGGTCAACCAAAACTTACTCTTCTGGTATCTCTGGGATACATTGAATCAAAATGTACCTCAGAATTATCCACCTGAGGAATAAGGGAGCTGGGGTATTTATACACCAACTTTATCAGTTAGTGATTGAGGGCTCTTAGAGTGAACAGTAGGGCGTTAATTTCCAGGCACTCCTGATCCGCTCAGATCCTAATCTGATCCTATCCTCAGAAAGAGCAAGATCATTTATTCAGAGAAAGCTCAGGAAAACTGATGAAGGTACTGTCTGTGGAAAAAAAGGCAGGAGTGCACTAAAATGATAAGGGTTATAGGGCAAGGCACCAATAGCACTTGCTAAAAATGTGGAAAGTGTTTGTGTTCCAAGATAAAATATGCATACCAAAAAAAAACCTCAGGAACAGTACAGGCAAGCCCCTTCAAAAATGACGTTCACATTATATGTGGAGATGCATGGAAATACACTGCAAATATGTATACTTCCTAAATGAAGCCTCATCTATAGGCCTGGAATGACACCAGAACTCGCTAAAATAATCTATGATTGAATTGTTGGGTATTCGGTTAATAGCAACATTGTACTTTATATGCAGAACATTTTGCCTTTTATAGAAGCTGCTCTTATATATAACAGAATTTTACTTGGAAACACAAGAATGCATAAATATTACATTTATTATAATTATTTAGTTTATCTTTTCATCTATAGGCAGAAATTTATGGAAGTCATTACTGAAACTTATGGACGTGCACACACACACACACACATGCACACCTTGGTACTCATTATTACTATTCTGACCTTTAACCTTGGATTATCATGCTAAATAAAGCTAATTTGATGACATTCAAACTTTCATTGGTACATCTGTGTAACAAGGGTGTATTAAACATGAAGGCAATTTTTGTCCTACAGTAAGTCTCAGAGATTTTGCACAGGGTACTTGGAGGTACTTGACTGCAATAAATATTTTTCAGATAATGTTGTCATGAATATGTTACCACAATTAGGATGTGCTTCGATTTGGGAAAGTTCCTAGTAAAGAATGCCAACTAATTAGCACAAACTCTTGAGAAGTATTTTCTCTTGGCTTCTTAAAAACGTCCAAAGAAATATGATATCATAGTCTTCCTTTTACCGTTGCCAGTATTTAAAACCCTTTTATGTATGACTACTGTATAGTAAAAACTGTTTATGCTGATCTAGAATTCAAATGTGTTTCTTCAAATTATTGAAGAAAAGTTGAATAGTGGTAGTCTCCATCAAATAAAGTGGTTTATAAATTTGAGTTTTATTATTCAATTGTACCAAGTATCTTACTTGCTTAAATTGATTGTTTAAAATTTGTTCATAAAAAATATGTCTCAAGCATTCTGTTCTGTCTTTATTTTCCTGTATATGCAACCACACTCTCATTATATGAGGAAATAAAATAGATATGTGCCTATAAACATGAGAAAGAGTAATGTATGAACTGTTGGCCTGTGATGGAAAAAGCAATTAGAATATCTTTATTCTCAATATTTTTTATGATTTACTAAACTCTTCTATCTCCATGTCCTTTCACCCATCTAAAAACTTCCATGTGTGTAAAGATTCAGGTTTGCTATATTGTAGGAGGGTTGTGATCTTACATAGATAATCATTGTCAGCATTTGAATATTATTTCAAGTGTCAGTATTCTTAATAATGATTGCTTTAACAAGAGTTTGGATATAAAAGAGACTCCACACAATTTTTAAATTGAACAAATGACTTCTATTGTTACTATCTAAAGCTAAGTCTCGAATTAGGGAATAACTTGTGATAGCCAATACTGTAATTTTTAAATGTTCACAAAGAAAACGACCATAGCATTTATAGGTTTTTCTGCCAAATAAAACTTTTTCTAGGTATTCTGTATTTTCCATTAAAAAGCACTGTTTCATATTATAATCTGACTTTTTCCTATTACATATTAGAAAAGCTCCATGCTCTATATTTCCTTGTTGTATGCTACATATTCAATTGTGTACTTTAATGATTGAAATACCATAATTTCCATGTAAAATTAATATTATTTCTACTTTGACATTGACACATTTCATTTTATACTGAGAGGTAACCAATACAATAATGAGCCTAATTAATGTCTCTGCATGGAGTTCAGGAGTGGTAGGTGAGGTGGTGCCAGAAAGGTACCAAAATCTCCCTTTGAACTTGTCTGAACATCTAAAACATAATGTAATCAGTAAGATATATTGTGATACTCCAAAATTCCCACCCTGAGTCCTTCCTCACTGTAGGGCACCCTTCCTTTCTAGGGATTTGTTATTTTGGATCTATTTAATAAAAGAAAGAAGTATCAATAAATGCATTAGTATGGAAAAATATGTATTTAATATTAACATTATATAATAAAATGAAGAAACTACAAAGAACTGATAATATTGAATGCAAAAGAAGCATAGTCAGTGTATTTTTATTATTCTAATAGGGTCATTGAGTGTATACTGAAGGTGTGGCATTGTTTTAGATAGCAATAGTGTTAGGAATTACAGGGAAAAAGCAGGACTTTTTATTGGGGTGTAGTTTCATCTAGTTTGAGATTGCTACTTGTGTCATTCACTTAGAGAAGAGATGGTCTTTAGGTCTTTGAAACATTTGAGCATAGGTAGATCAGTTCAAAAGTGAGAGAGGCCTTTTGTGATCTTTTGATCTGGGTTTAAAGAGTCCAGCACATGACTCTAGAGAGATAAAAATGCCTGAAACCAGAAGCAGAGGGAAATGCTGACATAAAAGGTCAACAAACCCCGAGAATAAGCCATGCCTTTTAATACAGATTAACTGCCTTTGCACTTATCTGGGCTAGTTACCCTGTATGTTTAAGGTGTTTTTGAATAACCTAACTTAGGTTAACACTTCCATGGCAAATAAATGATAATCAATGTGTCCTACATTATTACAAAGAAAGTCATCCCTCTCTATCCTGAAGCCACTATAAAGTAAGGGGAGAAATACCCACTAGTGGATCTCAGAGGAGAGACCATTTTAGACACAGAATGGGTGTCCCAATAACCCAGCAGCTGATTTTATCCAGATATTGTCTTATTAGTGACAATCTTGAGAAATATAAATTTTAATGAAATTAATAAAGTAACTTCAAGCCTATTTATACTGATGGGCTGATTTTCCTGATGCCACTCAAATTTTTGTATGTAGGCCTATTTAATTCTGAGCATTGCTGCTGTAGCTGCTGCTACCATTACCACTACTGCTATGGCTGCTACTGCGACTTTTACTTATTAATGGTTTGACTATTCTGAATACCATGACCTTGTAAATATACAACACATCATTATTTACTAAGTGCTTTTAAATCCATTGACAGCTCCATCAGTGTGTATCCTACAGCTTAGCAACAGGTCCAAAGGAGAGCCTGGAGGGTCTGGCTTCCACAGTTCCTCTAACTCTTCCGGTGTAGTCTCAGCCCTACAACATGTACTAACTTCAGCACAGAACAGACTAATTGACTTTTGTAGGTCAGCCAAGCTCATGATAGTCTAACCCTCTCAGATCTGGGATCACTGGCAACTGCTATCAAATAATCTGGCTTGATCTGCAGGTTGCATTTCTCACAGCACATGCTGAAGGCCATAGGAAATAGGCAATGCCAATTAATATGCTGACATATTTATAGTCAGTTTCCAAAAGCCCCATCCCAGGAGTGAATTATTTTTAGACATATCAATAATAATTTAGTAAACTGTTTAACTAATGTTAACATGTGTAATGTGTAACATGGATTGCTATCTTCGTATCTGGGATGAACAAATCTCATCTTGTGGCCTAGCAGTTTTCCTATTTCCAGATCCCACATTCTAAATTAATTAGAATTATTTATGTTACAAGCAACAGCAATCCAACTCAAATTCATGTATGTGAAAGATAGGGTTTGGGGCTCATAAAATCAATGTTGCTTGGAGCAAAGGTATCCAGGCATATGGTATAACCAGTATGACTTGTCTCAGAGTTAGATCGTTGCTTGTTAGATGTGCTGGTTTTATTCTGTTCTCTAGCTATTTCTGTGTACACATTACAGTGGATGGCCTTGAACAGCTGTGGGATCATGTCTCCAGTTACACCACTTGATACAAAAATGGGCTTCTGCCTGACCCAGACCCATCATGGGCACATGTTTACCTTGGAGTAAGCACTGAATGCTAAGGCAATTGGTATTATGAGTGGCTAAGGTTACTTATTCTATTATTTTTTTTCAAGAAGGAAAATCAGTTTTGTCTGGAAACTCTTAGTAAAAATCTCATGTTTGGAAAGAGGGTCAAATTGTTCTATAGTGAGAAGAGAGGGAGAGATGTTGTTCTTCCTAGAGAGAAGGGCTAGACAAAAGGAGCAAATAAAGTTTATTTTATGAAAAATATATGTACATATAGTCATATAAAAATGCAATATCGCTATTCAAACACTTTACACCTGTGGGTAATTTGTAATTTATCTCTGTGTCTTCAAAGTGAGTCATGACCGGGATACACTAAATACAATGCCATTCTTTAATATGTGCTGAATTTCATGTTTTTTTCCTGGACATTTTCTTCAATCTGTAAATACTAGCAAAACTGAAAGTATGGTGGAAAATAAAATGGAATGGGATAAAGATTGACTTTTTTTCCTCTTACCTTTCATTAGCACAATATAATTTATCATGTTAGTATTTTTAAATTTCAGCTTAACTTAAAATATTGATTGAACACAATCCTTTCTCTTCTATATACTCACCAAAATTTAACTTTTAATGCTCATCTAATGAGTTAGGAGTCCCCTTAGACTCAAAGAAATGTGTTTTAGTATTATACTAAATAGATATACAAAATGTAATTTGTTTTGAATAGATGTTGAATAGAAGTTGTTTTCTCATCTATTAACAGATTAAACAAATGTAATTGTCACTAGAACTTTCTTGCCTGTCATTTTATATCACATAGGAAAAATAGTTTGAAAGCTAAGGTTTGCATTAACTGTTTTGATCTACACTAGCTAATATAAAAATGTGATATTTCTTTGTAACACTTTTTTTGTCCATTTTCTCACCTATAAAATTTATGATAGTGACCAAATGCATAATAACTCTGATCTTGATTTAAGTATCCAGCAAGCCAATAATGAACTTTAACAATACATGTGTGTTTAAATGAGTGATTGAAGGCTGCCTAAACCAACACCATCTGAGCTGGGCACAGTGGCTCATGCCTGTAATCCTAGCACTTACAGACTTAGTTCAAGACCAACCTGGTCAACATGGTGAAACCCCGTCTCTACTAAAAAATATTAAAAATTAGCCAAGTGCAGTGGCATGCACCTGTAATTCCAGCTACTCGGGAGCCTGAGGCAGGAGAATCTCTTGAACCCAGGAGGTGGAGGTTGCAGTGAGCTGAGATCGAGCCACTGCACTCTAGCCAGGACTACAGAGTGAAACTTCATCTCAAAAAAAAATTGAAAAAACATAGTTGTAATGTGTAGAGGTAAGATTTTGACATTATGGGCAACTGCTGCAAATTTTGAAAATACACACACACACACACACACACACACACACACCACACATTTTAGAGGCGAACATAGGATAAAAATTATAAATGAGTTTGCTATATCTAGATGAAACATACTCTGTTTTGGTTAGATTCTTTTTTGTTCATCTTAATATGTTATCTTGCCTATTTGTTTCTTTGAAGACTTGCAATTTGGGGTTGTTAACTTTTATTTTTAGCAGCCACTAAAGTGTTTTAGATATGTGAAATAGACAGGATCGTGTTGCTAAGGTAGAAAACTCATTTTCTTTTATTAGAAACTATTATCCTCAATGAAAATGGAAAGTTGCTGAAAATCGTTGACATATTGTCAATATACATTCTATTAAAGTATAAAATAGATATATAAAACTACACATCACAATTGTGCAGTTTAATTAATCACTAAAAAAATGATCACATACATGTAACCACAGCTCAAGTTAAGACAAAAAGCATTAGCAGGCCAGGAGAACTTTTGTGTCCCCTCCTTGTTAATATCTTTATCTTCCTCCCTAAAGCCAAAATCTATACTAATTTCTGGAAGATAGTTTCACTTTTCCTGTTGCTTCTAAAATATAAAAAATACAATATAAATCCTTTTTAGTCTGATTTACTGAATTTGCTTTATTTTTGATAAACATTTATATCATGTGATATAGTACATTTGGCTTAATTGATACATATTTTATGTTATATACATATGTTTATATATTAGTTCAACTGGTTATATACATTATTGTTGTTTCTAGTTTTTGTTGATTTTGAATAATACTGTTATAAACAACTTTATAAATAATTTATAATATTTATATGTATGTAGTTTGGCTATATAAATAGGAGTTGAACTGCTAGTTCATAGAGTAAATATATGTTTAAGTTGTAGTGAACACTGTCAAAACATTTTTCAAAGTGATTGTAATCATTTAAATATATCATGCTACCCCATCAGTGTATGAGAGTTTCAACTGCTTGAAATCATAGCTTCAGTTTGATGTTGTCACTGTAAAAAAAAGAAAAGAAAAGCTACTCTGCTCTTGGCATAGTGATATTGCATTGTGGTTTTAACCAGCATTCTACTTATCATAAATGTTGAGCACTTTATCATATTTTTATCATACATTGGAATGTTCATTTTATGAAATTCTTATTTCATCCCGAACATTTTTTAGTTGGTTTCCATCCTCCCTCTGAATGATTTATAAGAGGCATTTATAGATTCTATATACAAATATTTTGTTGGTTATTTGTAGAATGACAATGGTTTATTGATTAAATGATGAATGTTTGAGAATGATAGGAGGTGATATAGTTGGATCTCCAATCCAGATCTCATGTTGAGATGTGATTGCCAGTGCTGGTGGAGGTAGGGTCTGGTTACAGGTGTTTGGGGCATGAGGCAGATCCCATATGGCTTCGTGATAGTGAGTTCTCCTGAGATCTGGTTGTTAAACAGTGTGGCACCTTCTCTCCACTCATTCTTTTGCTCCTGCTCTTGCCATGTGACATGCCACTTCACCTTCTGCCATGTGAAAAATCTCCCTGAGGCCTCTCCACAAACCCAGCAGATGCCTGCACCATGCTTCCTATAGAGACTGCAGAACTGTGAGTCAATTTAACCTCTTTTCTTTCTAAGTTACACAGTCTCAGGTATTTCTGGTTTTTTTTTTTTGTTGTTGTTTTTGTTGCTGTTTGTTTGTTTTTGTTTTTTTGAGACAAAGTCTTGCTCTATCACCCAGGCTGGAGTGCAGTGGCATGTTCTCAGCTCACTGCAACCTCTGCCTCCTGGGCTCAAGTGATTCTCCTGCCTCAGCCTCCTGAGTGGCTGAGATTACAGATGTGGTCCACTAAACCTGGCTAATTTTTGTAGCTTTAGTAGAGACGGGTTTCACCATGTTGGCCAGGCTGGTCTCAAACCCCTGACCTCAGGTGACCCACCCACCTCAACTTCCCAAATTGCTGGGATTACAGGCATTAGCTACCGTGCCTGGCCAGATATTTCTTTATAGCAATACAAGAAGGGCCTAACAGAAGAGGCTTTATTTATAATTACACCAAGAAAATTGGCAAAACTCAGACTTAACAAAATAAAACTAGAATGTACGGTGATCCAAGTTACATGTATAGCAAATATATGGAAATACATATTTAAATACAGAATTGCATATTTCTTTCAGTAGTTTACCATTTTTCAATTACTAAGTTGTCTTTTAAAGAACAGAAGCCCTTAAATGTTATATAGTCCAACATTACTTTTTTGTGTTCTTTGCTTTTAATCAATTCTATTACAAAACTCTTTATTCTGTTGGTCTGTTTTTCTAACCATCCACACAGTCTTCATTACTGAAACTGGAGTAGGTTGTAAAATCCAGTAGTGTAGTTCCTTCACCATTTTCTTACTTTTCAGGATTGGCTATTTTGGGCCTTTTGCATGCTTCTATGCTTTTAGATTCAGCTTGTCAATTTTCATAATAAACCTGCTGGAATTTGTATTGATTTGGTTCACATGTTTATTTCAGAGAAACTTAAAATCAATAAGCATAATATATCCCCTATTTTAAAAAACTTAATTTTCTTTCAGTAATGTTTTCTAATTTCTCTGTGTGTAGTTCTCGCACAACTTATTTTTACATAGGTATAAGTGATAGCTTTAGAATTTTAAGTTATTTTTAATGTTCTACATATAATGATATTTCTTTTGTGAATAAAAATAGTTTTATTTGCCCCTTTTCAGTCATTTTATACTTGTTTCTTCTTTCTATTCTATTAAAAATATAGTACAAGTTTGATTGAAATTAGTAGTAGTATACATTTTTTTTTTTCTCATTTCTATTATCCAGGAGAAAGGTCTCAATATTTTAGTTTTGAGAAAGATGTTTTGTAAGGTTTTTACAAAGCTATATTTCCTAAGTTTAAGGAAGCTCTTTCCATCTCCAGTTAGCTAAGACTTTTTAAATATTAAATTTATCAATTATTTTTCATATGTTACATTGGTGCAAAAGTAATTGTGGTTTTTGCATTGTTGGAATTTGCTGTTTGATATTGTAATACATTCTTAAATATGGTTGTATTATACATTACCTGAATGTGCATTTCTTGCTCTATGTTTTTTTGTTAATGACTTATTACTTGCTGTTTATTTCATACTTATTTTAGATTATGGAAATGATGTTAGGCAAAAAGCAAATTCGAGCATTTTTCTTATTTGAGTTCAAAATGAGTCATAAAGCAGCAGCAACAACTCGCTACATCAATAATGCATTTGGCCCAGGAACTGCAAACGAATGTACAGTGCAGTGGTGGTTCAAGAAGTTTTGAAAAGGAGGTAAGAGTCTTGAAGATGAGTAGCATGGTGGCCAGACATTGGAAGTTGACAACGACAAGTTGAGAGCAATCATCGAAGCTGATGCTGTCACAACACAAGAAGTTGTGGAAGAGCTAAATGTCGACCATTCTACAGTCATTTGGCATTTAAAGCAAATTGGAAAGGTGAGAAACCTTGATAAGTAGGTGGCTCATGAGCTGAGTGAAAATAAAAAAGAATTGTTTTGAAGTGACGTATTCTCATTCTCCCAACAACAGTGAACCATTTCTCAATTGGGTTGTCTCGTGTGACAAACAGCTGATTTTATGTTAGTGGTGATGACCAGGTTAGTGGTTGGACCAAGAAGAGGTTCCAAAGCATTTCCCAAAGCCAAATTTGCCTTTAAAACAAAAACAAACAAACAAAAAGGTCATGGTCACTGTTTGGTGGTCTACTGCCAGTCTGATCCACTACAGCCTTCCAAATCCCAGTGAAACCATTACATCTGAGATGTATGCTCAGCAAATTGATGAGATGCACCAAAAACTGCAACGCCGGCAGCCAGCAGCAGCATTGGTCAACAGTTAGGGCCCAGTTCTTCTCCATGACAATACCCGACCACACGGTGCACAACCAATGCTTCAAAAGTTGAACAAATTGGGCTACAAAGTTTTGTCTCATCTGCCATATTCACCTCACCTCTCGTTAACCGATTACCACTTCTCCAAGCATCTGGACAACGTTTTGCAGGGAAAACACTTCCACAATCATCAGGATGCAGAAAATGCTTTCCAAGAATTTGTCAAATTCTGAATCACGAGTTTTTAGGCTACAGGAATAAATGAACTTCTTTCTCATTGGCAAAATGTGCTGATTGTAATGGTTCCCCTTTTGATTAATCAACATGTGCTTGAGACTAGTTTGATTTAAAATTTACGGTCCAAAATCACAATAATTTTTGTGCCATAATATAGATGTTCCAATTTTTTAATTAATTCTGTTATTGTGGTGCTAATTAAGAATGAAATTCTCAATTATTAAGTCAACTTTGTATTATTAAAATAAATCCAAACTGATTACGGTGTTTTTTTTCTATTTATATATTGCTGGGTTCATTTTCCTGATACTTTATTAGGATTGTTACTTTATTGTCTTTTGTGAGATTTTCCTGCAATTTTACTACAAGTTAGTAAATTTTGCAACAAATGGAATAATTATACCACAACATAGGGTTTTGTGTTGGTATCAGGGTTATGAGAGTCTTATAAAAAGTGTTGGAAAATTTTTTTTGATCCGTTAGGTCAAAAAAAAAAAAAATCAGAGCCTGACAGTAGTTAAGGTGGTAAAACCAGATTTTATCTGGGAACTATAACAATATAGAAAAATAGACCTCCATATAGTATTGGGTTCAATTCTGGATATAGCAAGAACAAGTAGGGATTTACAGCCCAAGAGTGGGATGCGGGGGAGAGTCAGTGGATTGGAAGTTGCTAAGAGAAGACATCAACTGTAGGGAGAATTTTTCGCTAAACTGACCTAACAGGATTCTTGCTGAAGGCAGGCCAGAGTTATCAGATATTAATGGTGGAGAATGAGAAACTTGATGCGAAATCCAGAATGATCAGGTATCAAGAGTGGTGTATTTTTTCTAAGCTGTTGTGGCAGGACAGAAATCTTGCTAAACCTGGACTGTGCAGGCCCAGCAAGAACGGGGACAACTGTCAAGATCTACTTGAGACAAAGGCTGAGAGGGGCCTGACTAAAGTTTGGTGAAATAGTCTATCAGTTCCTCTGAAATAATTTAGATAATGTAATTGTTATTATTATGATGTGCTGGCTATTACTCCCATATCCTAGTCTTGAAATATTGTTTCTGGGAAGGTTTTAATTAGAGATTTATTTAATAGAATTTTACAAATCAGAATTTCTTATTTTTCTTATTTTGGTTTTAAAAAGTTGTGCTTTTCAACATTTTAAAATTTTATCTAAATTGTTCATTATGTTGACATAAAATGTTAATGCATTCATCTGTCATATTTTATGCCTAGTTAATTTTTACTGAATGCTGGTCTTTGGTTATGAATTAGTATAAAACTGCTTTGAGCTCTAAATGAAGCTGTTTTCACTCATAGAGTATTTATTTAGTAGGTAGCAAGTACTTAGGGCAGGATAAAATCATTTCATGCAATCCAATATTGAGCTGAATCAATGTTGGTTGTCTCCTTTTTTAAGACCTTGCTTATGTGCCATCTAATCTTGTTTCTTGCTGGCAGATCTGTTTGGTCCCACTGGAAAGCATGCAATGATTACCTGTGCCCTGCTCATTGGTGGGACTTGAATTCCCTAATTGTATGAGATTGCCAAGAGTGATGCTATCTTCTCAACTTTTCAGTGCTGAAAGAAGCAGTAAACATCCTATGTGGAAAAGCGGTTTGATGTATTGAATTGATATCTCTGGACTCCTCTTCCCTCAGGAATGTTGGCCTACAAGTATCCATTGCCTTTTTAGCTCCTGATTTATTGAAATGCATGAGAATGACATTGCCCTCAATTTTAACTATTCAGAAACTGTAGAACAGACTGCCAATGGAAATACAGCAATAGAGATGCTTAGGCAAATTCAATACAGGTGATATTCTTTATTGTCTTCATGGTTGTACCTAGGTATGATACTTCCTTTCAAACCATAAAGAAGAAACAGATTAAGTAAGGTATCGATTTCTAAGTTTGTTACAGGGCATGTGTAGTGAGATTTTTCTAATCAGATTATCATTTAACTTCAGAGTGTCTGCATTTATACAACATTAATTTATTAGTAAAAGACATTAAAGACACATTAGAGTTAATGTAGAATACTGAAAAATTTTCTAGGAATTTAGTCATTATTATAACATTAGAGACCAAAGAAAGTTTTTTGCCCATATATTCATAATTCAAAATGTTGTCCAATAGAGTTTGTGAAGAGCTTTTACTAAAAGCAACATATAATTTCCAGATAAAAGGTCAACTATGGGTTAAGAAAAAAGATGTAATGGATAAGTTTTTAAATTGTGATCGTATTTTAGGCAACATAAATAAGAGTGGAGTTTTCCCTAAATTAAAAAAAAATCTTCTAATTTTAAAATATTTTAAGAATATGAAAAAAGCTGTTTATGGAAATAATAAATAAATTATAAAATATAAAATAAAGTTTTATTATTGGCGTCGACAACTACTTGAAATCTCAGCTCATTTACCAGATAGATAACATTGGGCAAACCACTTAACCTCTTGGAATTTCAAGTTACTAACCTTTAAAATAGGTCTAGTAACACTGATTTCATGTTACTTCTGTAATCTTAGATGTGATCATACATAATAGCGGCACGTGCATTCAGATCTTGGTGTATATTAGTGGCTTGACACTTGTTTATTGATGATAGCATATTCAGTGTATATAGTAACATTAATCAAATGCACAGATTTTTAATAATATTCAAACTGGTTTGTTGAATTAAAGCAACGGAAATTTTTACATAATTTCTACAACATATGTAGGAGCATATGAAGGAAGGATTGACAAGAGGAGAAGTTGAGCTCTGACATTTCCACAAGAGAGTTCAGCCAACCCTACAGAATATAACTAAGATAAAGGAGTCAGGCCTTTGCCCTCCACATCAACCATTATTGATTATGAACAACACTCAGCGAAGGGCAAGCGCCTTGGGCAGCAAAGTACTCTCTGGAGAAAGGCAGCTACCAGAGAGAGACTCATCAACCAAGGATTATCAACAGCCACCCAAATCCCAATAGTGATCAAAATGAGTGCTGGGACTGTTTACATTAGGTATCAACTTGACTGGATTGAGGGATACCTAGATGGCTGGTGAAGTATTGTTTCTGGATGTATCTGTGAGGATGTTGCTGGAGGAGCTTGACATTAGAGTCAGCGGACTGGGTGAGGAAAACCCACCATCATTGTGGGTGGGCATCATCCAGTCAGGCTGCCAGCATGGTTAGAACAAAGCAGGTGGAAGAGGTAAGATAAGTTTGCTTGTTAAGTTTTCTGGCTCTTTTTTTTCCCCCACCTCCCCGTGTCAGATACTTGCTTCTTCTCCTCCTGCCCCTGGACATCAAACTCAATATTCTTCAGTCTTTGGACTCTTGGACTTGTACCAGTGATCTACCATAGGATCTCGAGTCCTTGGCCGCAGACTGAAACCTGCACGATTGACTTCCCTGGTTTTGCAGCTTTAGGAGTTGGACTGAGCCACTACCAGTTTCTCTCCTTCCCCAGCTTGCAGATGGCTTTTTATGAAACTTCACTTTGTAATCCTGTGAGCCAATTCTCCCTAATAAATTTCCATATATATATATATATATATATATATATATATATATATATATACATACACACACACACACACACACACACATCTTATTGGTTCTATTCCTCTGGAGAACTCTGACTAAAATAAATCCTTTAATCCAAATCAAATAGGAACTTATTGATATTACAGCTCTCTCTCTCTGTATATAATATATATATATATATATAAATTTTACAATTAAACATACTAAGTATGCTTTGTAAATAAGTTTGAACTAATTTAATTTAGTGGATTTCGTATCTAAGTTTATTTTTACAATAAGAGCAAATGAGGGTATAAACTAATAATATGTTCACTAGATAGGCAAACTTCATATTTTTAATACTGAATGCATAAAATTGTAAAGCATCTTAATTCCTGTAGAGAAAATAATTCCTCTGGCAACACAGAAAACAAGCCACTCTGAAGGTTCCAACAATATCAGGCATTCAGCCAGATTTCAACAAAAACACACACTTCTATAAAACTATTTGACACATTCTTTGAGAAGACTTTTCTGATCTGTTTGAAATTCACACCTATTCACATACATATCAAGATCATAATAAACATTTTCTCTGAAGACAAAGAATGTAGGGCAGAATTCAGAGAGTGAAATTCATCCCAAGATATTAAGTAAAAAACAATAAACTATCAAGTTTCATTTTACTCTGAAGAATAAATAATTTGGAAGATAAATAAATACTCAAGAGTGCTTATTATTTTATAAAGTACACATTTTATGTATTTTGAAAATAATTTGACTCTTTAAAAAGAATTTTCTAGTTTTTACATTGGAAACACAAATATTGTAGAATGTACACTCAAAGCTGAAATTCTGCTTTCAGATATGCAAAGCTTAGGTTGTTTAGAAATTCCTTATCTCATGGAATCCTTGTGTAGAAATGCAACCCTTAACATTTGGAGACCTTTCATCTGTGGTGAATCTCAGATTGCTTCTCAAAGGGTGTGAAAAGTGTTTCCCGAACAGTACTTCTAAATGGGGATAAAGTGTCTGTTGAAACAGAAACTGTAGAAAAACATTGGATATAGCAATGATGTATCTATGGCTATAACAAACAAATAAGGTCACTAGTAAGTAGAACTAGAAAAGATTCTGATTCCTTAATATAATTGTATTCTTTTTTTTTTCTGAATAATAAAATACGTCCACAATTAGGTACAGAAAGAAAGGGGGTGGGAAGGGAAAGAGAAAGAGGGAGGGAGTAAGAAGAAACACAAATGAGATAAAATCTCTGAGTAGCCACCTAAGCATCTTGTAAATATATGTATGAATTTGAAATCTCAGGTAATTTTATATGGATTCCATAACTATCATGTATCTTATTACTTGTCTTGGACAATTTATTGATATTCTTCTATTTTATTTGGGCAACTGGAAATAATAAATTAAATTTTTACACAAATATTATGCAAACAGAAATATGTTATTTCATGTAAAATCATTTTTCCAAGGATAACTTTATGAATATATGTATTATAAATTATTATTAATGGAAGTATATAGTACATATTTTAAGAGAGAGATGCTTACAACTGAGGACTGAGTTAGATAAATACCATTTTTGATTCAATTACTAATTTGAAATAATGAAATATACTCAAAGGAAAATCAGAAATACTGAATTTATTTAGACAAATTGGTTTCTAAACCTCTTCATCTAGCTATATGAGATTTGTTATTTTTTTAGGGACCTGTTGCTTAAGATGTCAACCATTCTTCAGCAATTCCTTGGATTCAGAGATTCACCTAACATTCTATATGCTTTGCTAGAATATCCAGAAAAAAATCTCCACCTCTATTGGGTTTGGTACTTCATTCTCAAATCTTAACAACATGAGTTACATAGTAATTTGATCAACACATTATAGCTCAATTAAAGTTAATAAATATTGTAAATGCTCAAAGTCAACTAAACTCATTTGTTTCAGTAAGTTTAACACACAATTTACCCAGTCTTGGGTACTAGGATAAACACTGTAAATTAGATGATGAAGGAAATACCAAAACGACTGACACAGGATCCTTTCAGTGCACCTTCAACCAGCCAGAAATCTCCACAACCAGCATGGCCTCTGCCCAGGTCTTGCTTGGCTCTGGACTTGCCACTGTGCTCACTCTACCCTCTTGGCCCAGTGAGCTGCACTCCTTTTGTGCTCCAGTCCGGATCCCATGCTCACCAGGGGATCTGTGCTCAGTTTGCAACTGGGTCAAGTGTGCCACTACTTGCTTCTGCCTTGGGATACAGCATCACCCCAAAATTCAGAGATGCCAGCAACTGCAGAGCACCAAGGGGTATTATGGCTCTCACATGGGGAATCACAAGGGCTGAGCCTCCAACAACTGTTACAGCTTTTTCTCCTTCCCGTGGCCTGCAGCATGGCAAATGGGAGCATGGGAGCTTTGGCTTGGAGAGTCCCAACATCTGGACCCCCAGAAGAGTAGCAGCTTTTTCATTCTCACCACCCACAGCTCAGTGAGGTGGCCAGGATCATGTTACAGCCCTTTTTGCTCCTGCCTTTGGCAAGTTCCTAGTTTTTGTCCTGCAACCAAAAAGAATGAGGTTACACAGACACCTAAGAGTGAGCAAGGCTGGAAAGAATTTCATTTAGCAAAAGAAAAGCTCTCAACAATGATAGGGGATCCAAAGTGTGTAGTCTTCTATGTGAGATGGGGACCAAAAGTGGACAGCCCAATGTGTAGCTGCGTCTGGGGTTTTCATGGGCTCAGAATATAGAGTGCATGCTGATTGGTCCATGGACAGGACTGGAAAAAATGTCATATGATTGACTATAAGGCATCAAGGAAGTTCTCACTTTTGTCATGGAATCTACCTGAAACTGACAGCTCACTATTCAGGCTTCAAATTGTCTTTGGTTTTAAGTTTGGGTTTCACCATTCCTGTTTGCCTAGGAATTTATCTGCCCCCTGATGCTATCACTACTTTATGAAAATCAGAAGCTAATGGAGGAGTCATGAGTGGTTAAGGTGGTGGTGGTGGTGGTGGTGATGGAGTGGGCAAAGACGTACTTTGCTGTGTTAATAAAGATGCATACAAGGGTGAGAGAGCACAAGGAGGAGAGTACATAATTCTACATAGTGAGCAACAAAACTAAAATGGAAAAAAAGTCAAAGGAAAGGATGGCAACTTAATTAAAAGTTAAAAAATATTAAGAGCCACTTACCAGATAAAAATGAATACATATTCAGATTTTCTCTTGCAATTATAAAATTGGATATTAAAATGGCATTGTTTGTTATGGAGAATTTTCTGAATAAAAAAATGAACAAATAAAATTGCATTGTTTCCATGAATAAACTATGTTTAAGCTTAAATTATATTTCTGACTTTTTAAAAAAGTCTTTAGGCTTTAAGCTTCACTTAAATGGCTCATGCTGATACAGTATAACATGATATTATAATATATAATATATAAGAGAAACAAAAACTAACATAAAAGTATAAAAAATAATTTGCAAAATTTTATGAAGTTACCTATCTGCTTAAATAAAAAGGGAATCCTAGTTTGGTAATAATTTTATGGTAATCATTCAATGTATGTCATTAAATATTTTCATTAGATAACTGCTTTGAAACCAAAATGAAGTATAATATAGAGTATTTTTATTGTTCTAAAAATTATTTGCTCTCTATTCATCCTACTCTCCTCCTTCAGTTTTGCCAGTTAAAATATGTAAAACACTAACAATAATGAGTGAACAGATGAGGCATCTCATCAGAAATAGACCCAATGGATTGAGATTATTTCTAATTTCAAAAATATTTTAGCATATTTTTGACAGTTAAGAGGTTATGTAGTCATATAATTAGTATAGAAATACTACAAAACACCGTGTTTTACAGCAAAGTATTTTACCGATAACAGGAATGAGGTCAGGATGAGGCTTTACCACATCTATTAGACATTGAAGTGGAGGCCCCAGTTAGTTCAAAAACACCAGAAATCAGAAATAAAACATAGAAATATGATAAGGAAAAAAACCTATAATGTTTGCAAATGACCTAATTATGTGGGTAGAAAAATTAGAAAATTTCTGAATACATTTAGATCAATGGGCACAAAATAAATATATAAAAATTGTATTACCTTTTACTACCAAAGGGCAGTTTGAAATAAAATCTCAAAAATGAAACCACTTAATAGAAAGTAAACATGCCTGGAAATAAATCTAAATAAGAGATATGTGAGACTAGTAAAAATAAAATATAACATATATTATTGAATGAAATTAAAGAAAACATACATAGAAATAAAAGATTTTACCATGTTCATGGAGTAGATTTAACACTAAAGATCCAATTTGTCCCCAAATTCACCTATAAATTCAATGATTCAATGCAAACCTAGTTGATACCATAAATGACTTTTTTAGAATTCGACATGCTACTTCTAAAATTTACACAAAAATGCAAAGGACCAAGAATAGTAAATAAAATATTTTAAAAGCTGGAGGACTGAAACTACATAAAAAGCAAAATTTATTATAAAGCTATAGTGAGGAAGATGCTGGGGTATTGGTAGGAATAGAAAACTAGATCAATGAAACAGAATGATGTGTCCAACAACAGACCTCCACACACACATGTACACATACACACTTGATAACTATGGCAGTGTAAAGCAAAGAGAATGAACAGTGTTTCTAATAATTAATCTAGGTCAACTATATGTTTATATGGAAGAAAACATATATCTTGACCTCCATTCTAAACAAATATCAAGCCTGGGTAAATTTCAGGACTAATGTGAAATTAAAAACAATAGATTTTCCAAATGATGACGCTGGGAGCTCTTTCTGTGAAACTGTGCTAGGCAAATAATATAAAACATATAAAATATATCAATTAGGAGAGAAGAGATGGATTATATTAAGGCTTGGAACTTCTTATAAGAGAGTTAACAGTTAAACCATAAAGTGATGAAAATATTTATGATACAGTAATTATAAACTGCCTAGTGACTAATAAACTAAGCATATTTTAGTATATTTAGCCACCAGTTGGAGATGCTCCTTTGTGAAATGTCATTTCAAGGTTTTGTTTGTTTGTTTGTTCATTTTTTGCCCATTATTTGACAAAGTTGTTTATCTCTTTTGTATTATTTCATATATATATATTTTTTGAGATAGAAGATATCAACCTTGGCAAATTGTGTGTAATTTGGTCATGTAGTTACTCATCCAAAGTAAGACAGGTTTAAGAAATGTAAAGCCATTAACACTTATGCTGGAACAAAAGGTCTATGTGAGCTGCACTATGTTGAACAAAATGGGATACAGGCTTAGCCATGTGATATGTACTGTACAAACACCATGAGATAACACCAAATACTCATCAGAATGACAATTCATAAAAAGTCTGATGATAATAAGTTTTGAAGTATTGTTTAAAAGGTAAATTCACAAAACTCTCATACAAAATTATGAGGTGAGCAAGTTGGTACAACCACTGGAAAACTGGCAGTGGTATCTCCCAAGGGTAATAAGCATTGGAATGTTTTTTGTTTGTTTGTTTGTTTGTTTTTTGTTTTTTGAGATGGAGTTTTGCTCTTGTTGCTGAGGCTGGAGTGCAATGCGGCAATCTCAGCTCACCACAACCTCCGCCTCCTGGGTTCAAGCAATTCTCCTGCCTCAGCCTCCCAAGTAGCTGGGATTCCAGGCATGTGCCACCATGACCGGCTAATTTTGTATTTTTAGTAGAGATGGGATTTCTCCATGTTGGTCAGGCTGATCTCCAACTCCTGACCTCAGGTGATCCACCCGCCTCTACCTCCCAGAGTGCTAGGATTACAGGCATGAGCCACCATGCCCGACAAGCATTGGAATTTTTTAAAGTGTTTTAAATCTATACAGTGGTATACAATGCAGCATTATACTTTTGGTTAATCAATAATGTTTATGAACTAGAGTATCAGGGGAGAACTCTCTTCTTTCATTTTCCTATTTGGTTTTATTTTTTAACCTTGGCTTTAAGAAAAAAATGAAAGACAAAAGCTATCACTAAGTACCTGACACTCTACTCTTCCTTTATCAAGAATTTTCTCACTTAATCATGAATATAAATCATGGCAGTATGTATCACTAACTCCCTTGTACAAGTGAGAAAACTGAAAAACATAGAAGTTAATTAATGAGCCTAATGTTGCATAGCTAGAAAGGGTCATATCTAATATCCACATATGGTCTGGTCCACTTGAATCATTTTGTTATAATACCCAGCAGACTTACACAATGGAACAAATGATAATATTCTGAGTGGCTTTCAAAAATGAAATCCTCTTTCACAGTTCTGAACTATAGCACTTTCTGTTTTCAATTAATACTCTCAATTCAAAATCTGAGTACCTAATCTACATTTCAAAATTGACACAAAAGAAAGGTGTAAAATGTGTATGTATATTTTAGCTTAGAAGGTAATATTATATTTTAAAATAGAATTCTTGTATCACTTAATGAATTACCTTTCTGTTAACCATTCCTTAAATTGTTGAATATACTGCAGTTTTATTCAATTAGGACTGAGTCAGTTTGAAACTGATCTATTTATGGTTCATCTACATCCCATGCTTGTAGTGGGGAAGCTTAGAAACATTGTGGTGTTCACTAGAACTCTCATTGATGGGCCCAGAAGTGTAATGTTGAACACAGAATTCAGTGTTATGAAATTAGTTGAAACTCTGTCTAGTGTTTCAACCAGCTGCCACTTTTGCTCATCGTTTTGCCTTTCAAGTGCACTAGAATATCGGTGAAAGAGAAAAAAACAAGGTTTCCAAGTTTGTAATCTTTCCTTAACATTGAATTCTCAAGTTGTGGCTTCTACAGTGTTTATTTAATGACAATACAAATTCCTTTTAATATGCTTTGTCAAATTTCCTAGACCGCCAAACCAACCTCAAAGACAGTAAGTATGCCTTGGCTTAGTCTGCTATGACCTGAGGTTGGTTGACTATTACCAATATATTGGTATTGATAATGAACTTGAAAACAATAATATAACATGAGAGTAGACTATTCAGAAATTATATCAAGTTCATCATCAAAAAACAAAAAGAAAAAAAAAAGAATTCTTAAGATGCAAAAAATACATGAAAATTGTCACAAAATGAAGGCTCACAATTTAATCTCTAATGTACTTCTAATAATATTAAAACCTTAACAAATGTATGTTCTACTCATATGTGAACTGTGTTTTTTAGTGAGAACTAAAAATGTTTTATACATTGGCATCCTTACTGCACAATTATACCCCCTTTCCCCTTATTTGAAAGAGAAGCACCTATTGAGAAGAGTTAAACCAATATCATCTTGTTCTTAGATACATGTTGCTTTTTGGCTGCATTTCACTACAGAACAATAAAATCTAGGAAAAAAATATATACGTATATTTTACAGGCAATGTAGTCCTTGTGGAAATTGCTTTAGCCTGAGGAAATATTGCAGAATTAGAAAGATAGAAATCCCAAAATCCATGCTGTCCTTTGAATGGATATTTTCTACTCAAACATGTTTATGAAAAGCAACCATAACAGTTTTTGACTAGGGTTAGCTGTGAGTGAGGGAAGCAGGTGATAACAGACCAGGGACGACTCAGATATGTTTACTATCCTTTTCAGAAGCACTCAAATAAAATTGCACAACAATTTCTTAATATGAGTAGGCATTTACTTTTGAATACTTAAGAAGGTGATTCCATTTTGAAAGTTAAGAACAGATGTATTATATATTTGAGGAATAGTTTTGAGGAACCACTCTGTGTCATTCATTGTGCAAAGCACTTTAACCATTACACTTCATTCTGTCCTCCCTAAATATTAAGCCATTAAGTAGCGTATTAACCCCATATTATGAAGCAGAGACTGAGACTTAGACAAGATTATTATTGTTTCCAGATTTACAAAGATAGTCAGATTTGGACAAAAGCCAGAGTTTAGAATTAGATCTTTATTGTCTCTATAACATATGCTGCTCATAGTTATTTTATTTTGCCTTTTAAAATGACATTATTTCATGAAAAAGGTTAAAAACAAAACCAATGATTTCTTTATCAATTTTAAAGCCTTACTTCTGTAGCTATGAAGTACAAACAATTTTGGTTCATAAAATAAAAAAAAATAGTAATAACTTACGTGGTGAAATCGACATCTGGCAATAAGTAGAATCCACAGAGGATGAGAGTTCTTGGCTATTCCAGTGAAGGGAGTTTGATTTATTCAAATCCTGCTATAATTGTATTAAAAACTAAATGAAAATGGAATCATCTATTATCACATGGAAGGATTAAGTCCTAAATTGGATTTCTGTGTTTAAGGTGAAAAAAGTGAGCTAACCTCCAAAATGGCTTAAAATTGAATTTTATCTTTTGGTAAGGAACAATAGCTTTAAGAGATTTAGAGGAAGAATGAGCTCTATAATAAATCTTTTAAAGTGGCATAGTAATACAAATGATGGTTTTATAAGCAAAATTAGGACAATATTTTATTTTGACCTTTGACCTAATATTGCTATGAACTATGATACTTTATATAATCCCTCAGTAAATCTCCTTTTTGCCACATATTAATTCCTTATAGGTTAGATATCGAATCCTGGGATAAATGCTAAAATCACACACACACACACACACACACACACACACACACCATAATATGAATAGCTTACTTTCCTAATTTAGAAGGATAATCATAAGTATATTTTTGAATGTGTATTTCCTTCTAATTAGAAAAATAAGAAGCATATTTATTGCTCTCAGGGTAATATCCTTGAAGGCTTTGTTTGCCCTATGGGAGCAAAGGCCTTTATAGATTTTCTGCTTTTGGAAGTCATTTAACAATGCTACTGCACCAAATTGAAAGAAGTTTAGGAAAAATCCAGAGGGACAGAGTTTTTCATTGTTTCTGTGTTTAAAATATGAAGAAGATTAGAGATTCTTTACTGAAAGTAATTTCCTAGCCCCTATTCTAAGGTATATTTGACATTGTTTGAGACATTTTTGGTTGTCACAAGTGTAAGGGAAGGCTACTGGAATCTTGTAGATAAAGACCAAGCACGTTGCTAAACATCCTACAATGCACAGGACAGAACTGCACCCATGAACTTGCAAATTGTTTGCTTCTTGGACTTATAGTCAGTTAACATGGAGACCTGTTTGAGGAAATGGAGTGAAATTCCTTTGGAACCAAGTAACTGTAGTAGTATATTATACAACAATCTGTGTAAGTTTATACCTGAAAATCTTTGATACGATAATTTAGTGTAAATGAAGAAGTGTGATCTATGGCACAGGGATAGAACTGCACACATGAACTTGAAAATTGTTTGCTTCTTTAGTTTATACTGGTTTATATTTGGGTTCTGACTTCTGATGCAGGGATTTAAAATAAGCAGAATACTGTTGCAGTGGAGTCAATACCTCTATACTTCAGAACGTATACATAAAGTAAATACTTTTTACTTTAGTAAGAAAATAAAAATGTCAGCGTCTCCTAATTTATGTTTGCAATAGGAAAGTAAATTCTAAGTTTCAAATTTATATTTCTGTCTATTTTATGAGTAAGGAGGAGCTTATGTTAATTAAGACAATCAGTTCCAAGACTAAAATGTTGACACATGTAATATATTCTCAAAATACCTGTGTATAAGAATCGCCTGGGATGCTATGGAAAAAGGCATATGTCCAACCATTAAATCAAGATTCTTTGACTTACTAAGTATAGTTAGGGCTATTAAGTGAGTATTTTGTCAAGAATCCCATTTGATTTTGATGTCGTCAGTTCACTTGGAGATCTGTTTGAGGAAATGGAATAAAATTCCTTTGGAACCAAACAGCTCTAGTGACATATTAAACAGCAGTCTTTAAGTTTTATACCCGGAAATATTTGATAAAATAATTCAAAGTAAATAAAATATGATCTATGGCTTGAAAAGTACAAATGAAACATGTCAAAATAAATCATGTGGCTACAGACAAATACTTATGCAAATACTGTCACCTCAAGCATTTCAAAACTTAGCCTCGTATTTGACATATAATGATGCCCCAAATGAACAAATGAAAGAATTTTAAATAGATTCAATTAAGTGTATATGTGAGTTTATATTTCTTTCCATCTAGACAGAAGGCAATCAACTAGAGATAAGGAATATAGATATCTGGCAAACATGTAATGGAATGGTGCGTTCACAAGAAAAAAATGAGAAATGCCAATACATGTTGTCATAAAGCTATAATTTCAATTATTGCCAATCATTCTAGTCAAGTTCAAATTGTTTGATAAAGTCTTGTTTTGAAATATTTAATATTATTCATAGAGACTCATAAGACAGCATACTACTCACCAGTACAATGAGAGACAAAATGAGTGAATATCCGTGGAACAAGGGGCTGTTTGGGTAATTGTCAAAAAAATTGAAAGAGAAAGGTCAAAGCAAGAGCAAAAAAATGAGGACCCTGAAAAATATGCCAGCATATTCTCTGTATTCTACACACCATTTGGCCAAGCTCCATATTCACTTCTATATAATACATCCAAAATCTAAGTCATTATGAGAGAGGTTAATATTAGCAAGTATAATTTTGCTTCGTAAGTAATCAACTATACAGAATGCAAAGATTTAAAGAAAATGTAAATTTAGAAAAGACCAATACAGAAAAGTGACTTACAGAAACTGGCACTATCATAAATAAAGGAATATTTATCTCATTCTGTGAATGGCAAGTATATTCTGAATTAGCTACAAATACTACTGATTACTTTCTACAGATAGACTGAAGAGGTAGGATTTATTCTACTTACAAGATTATGATGAAATCTAAAGAAACACATGAATTTGACAATCAAAACACTCACGTATAAATACATACATTGTCACACACTCAAGTACTTGCCACTGAAATGGATAGTGTATGTCAGTGTTTAACTTCCTCTGTACACACGACTGTAGCAGATTATAAATGACTGCACGTTCATTGACACTCCTCCCATTGTTAGATGAGTTCCTTTTCCTCTTCTCTTGGGTCTGGGTAAACTCAGTGACTGCTTGACCAATAGACTATGATGATAGCAATGTTATGATAGTTTCTAGATATGGGCTTCACAAAATGTGCAACTTCGGCTTCCAGTCTCTTGGAAGGCTCTCTCAGGGAGCCCTGAACCACAGTGTAACAAGTCCAGCTGTCCAGAGACTAACACTGAAGAAGCCCTGCAGGGACCAGCCTTCTGGCCCCTTCCAAAAGTACCAAATATGTAAGTGAAGACCTCTTGGACCCTCCAGATTTAGCCCATCCACCAGCTGAATACCACCAAAGAACATCAGTTGTCAAACTTGGAGCAGAAGAATCTCCCATCTGGAGCAAAAGAATTCTTGACCAAATTGCCAACACGAAAAGTGTGAGATATAATAATTGTTTTTAAGTTTTCATGTTTTGCCACAATTTGTTAAACAGAACTAGGTAACTGCAATAGAGGCATCATCCCACTATCTGTTCCTAAATAGCAATTACCTTCCCAATTACTCTGCCTCCACTGAGTGTGATTCATTTTCTGTATAGCATTTATCCATATATAATGTTATAGGCTTTTTTTTGTTATTCATTATCTCTTTTCCCCTACAGAATATAAACTTAATAAAAGCTGAGATTCCACTGGATGTGTTTACTTCTGTATATCAGCCTCTAAAACAATGCTGAGCACATCAGAGGCACTTAAAATATTTATCACATTGTTAGAACAAGTAAAAGATAGCATATTTTGGCAAATACCTTCAGAAAGTATGTCTGCATTCAAGTAAATATTCTCAGAAATGAACTAAAGGAGAATCTCTTAAAATGTATACATCAAAGCATCAAGATCAACTGAAAAGAAAAACATTGGATACTGCATATATTGGTAATTTCCTATGGTTAGACTACAACTTAGAAATAAGATAAATGGGATGTGAGTCAAAATGATATCAGTGTTTTGAAAGTCAGTTCTAATCATGACAAAAATGTTTAAATATGGACCCCAATGTTACGTAAGGTTGTTGTTGTTTTCTTTAAATACCTTTGTGTATATAGATGAAATAACACTTTTTTTGGTTTATTTTTCCTATGTTTGCTCATTCGCAAATGTAATTTTATTTATTATTATTTTTTGCTCGTGAAGACTTCAAAGAAATTAGAGATTTAATAAAATGACTAATAAGGAAGAGGAAACATGAAATATGATTCATACTTCCTCTGGAACATCAGTTTAAATTTTTTTCAACACAAAAACTACTATGACTAACTACTTAAAAGTCTCAGAACGCATTCAGTAGTCTTACAAAGTAGCTATGAACTGAGCTTTAGCCTCATAAAAAACAGTTTTATCATTAAATCGATCTTGTACAATACACAGCAAACGTGTTTATGTGCTCAAAAAAGTTATCTAAATCCTCAAGGGCAACAGTGTTCAATTATTCATTTCAAGAAAACCCTTCAGAGTTACTATAGTAAAATAAAACTAAAATAAGACTATAAGTAAAATAGCATAAAGAAAATAAAACATTAATATTTGATTATATGTAGTAGAATCAAAATTCAAGTGAATGTATTTTAAGTCCAGTCTCTTTCTAAGAGTTATTCAGTATAAGACATACATGATTGTACTAAAATTGGGGGGCTTTAAATTTAGAAAATATTTTTTAACTTTTATTTTGGATTTTGGGGTACATGTTAAGGTTTTTTACATAGGTGAACACATGTCACAGGGGTTTGTTTTACATATTATTTCATCACCCAAATATTCAGCCCAGTACCCCATAGTTATCTTTTCTGTTCCTCTCCATCCTCCCACCCTCCCCCCTCAAGTAGACCCCAGTGTCTGTTGTTTCCTTTTAAGTTCTTATCATTTAGCTCCCACTTATTAATGAGAACCTGTGGTATTTGCTTTTCTGTTTCTGTGTTACTTTGCTAAAGATAATACTCTCCAGCTCCACTCATGTTCCTGCAAAAGACATGATATCATTCTTTTTATGGCTGCATAGTACTCTATAGTGTATATGTAACACGTTTTTCTTTATCCAATCTGTCATTTATGGGCATTTAAGCTGATTCAAGAAAGTCATAATTTTGAATTCAGGTTTTACGATGTTAAAACTGTGTAACCTTGGAAATACAAAATTTCTCTGGTCTCTGGTTTCCTCATTTGTAAAATTTGAGTGACAATAGTATGTACCATTGTCTAGTTGTGAAGGTTACAGGAGATAATATAATTAAGATTCCTGGACGATGGGATGTGATTTTAAAAGTTATTATTATTATTAAAAATAAAAATAATTGTATGAAACTATGCTATATGTAAGTATGTGATATCTAATAATTCAGAACTGCTTAGTAATAAAAAGGAAGAGAAAAACAAATTTCTTCATGGTTTTCAGATATGCTAATTAAGCTGCTAACCAGTTATTATTGGAATATACTCAGAATAGAAAAAAAAATTCAAGTTTATGACTGCACAATTATAAATTTATTATTAGTAATTTTTTTTGCTCATTTATTATTAGTAAATATTTTTGCTCAACACAATAATATTAACATTGTTTTATTATACAACATTTTAATTTAGGAAATCCCTGAGAGGTCATATGTACATACATATTATGTTTTGTGTTTCTTTAAAAATATTTATTCATTGTTTTTGGATTGTTGAATTTAATAGGCTATTTCATAACATTTTACAAAAGAAACTTAAAAGTTTACTTCTTCAAGTGCTCTCCACACTCAGGTATTTTTCATGAATCTTTTGTTGGTTGGGGTCTAATTGCTGCCACTGCTAGTCAGTGATTCTACATGGGTTTTACCAGTCAGATCTTGAGGAGAGGCTTAAGAGCTTTTTTTAATGTTTGTAGTTAAAGAGAAATTTATTTCTATTTTTTCTGGTTAACCAATAGTATCCTATCGTGAAGAAAAATTCCAATGAGTAATTTTTTAAAAAATTATTAGCTTCATTGAGATATAATTTACATACAACAAAACGAATACAATTAATTTTACACTTTGATATGCTTAATTTGAGGAATTTTGGCAAACTGTGTAGTCATGTAACCACCACCAAAGTCATGATATAGAACATTTCGATTTTAATTACTAGCCTGAATTTTAAATGTGACATCTCACTGAACATGCATCTTAAGAAATCTCCACAAATATTCAAATTTTTCCTTATTGACATATCATTCCTGGCATATGCATTAAGGAAAAAGATGATAATATTTCCGTTAAATATGTATCTATAAATCTGTATTAATGTATCAAATTCCAAATTTATGTTGAAATCACAAGACAGTACAGGCACTTATTGCTGAATAAGGTTAGTATGCTTTAGTTATTTTAGGAATGTGTGAGAAAAATAATAACTGATCCCAGAAATTAGCTAATACTAATTTCTACAATAATGATGACAATGAACACAGCAACAATGATGATATCTGACATGCTAAGTGCTATACATTCTATATTGGCTGTATTACTGCACACACTTTACAAGTAAGAAAACATGTCAGATAAATAACCTGACCAAGTTTACACAGCTTTCAAGTTTCAGCTAAAAGTTGAGAGACTTCCCTTAAATAAATAGATTGAACGTAAGACAGGCCGGGCGCAGTGGCTCACGCCTGTAATCCCAGCAGTTTGGGATGCCAAGGCGGGCGGATCATGAGGTCAGGAGATCGAGACTATACTGGCTAACACGGTGAAAACCCATCTCTAGTAAAAATACAAAACAGCTGCGCCTGTAGTCCCAGCTACTCGGGAGACTGAGACAGAGAATGGCGTGAACCTGGGAGGTGGAGCTTGCAGTGAGCCGAGATTCCCCCACTGCCCTCCAGCCTGGGCAATAGAGCGAGACTCCATTTCAAAAAAAAGAAAATAAGATAAGTAGGCAACTGACTCAATGTTATATCATTATAATCACTATTCATCATCCATTTTCAGTCTTCTTATTTCTCTCTTTAATTAACTAGTAGTTCAAGTCTGCATCTACTCAGCCCTTAATAGTTGATGGAGAAACACACACACACACACACACAACCGTGCTGACCACTGTTAATTTAAGTTTATGACTACAAATTAGAAGTGAGCCCTCAACATCTTATCCCTACTCCTTAAATTAAATGTCCTCTCTCAGACTAACTAAATCACATTATCTCTTCTTTCTTAAAAACTTCAGTACTCCCTTCCTGCTCACACTGTATTGTCCCTATTGCCAAACATGTCAAACCATCTTCGCTTGTCCCCGTTTACTGTGCCTTCCTCCTGTGTCAGCCTGCTCATACTCCTATCTAAGGACAATAATTTCCCTTTGCTCTGGGTCTCATGCCATCTTGTTAAATAGAGTGACTACTGTGCTTTATCCTTCCAGTAATAATATCACCAACATTTTCTTTTCTACTAGATTATTCACATTATTCTATAAGCATAAGCCCCTACATTTAAAAAGAAAAGTTATTTTGGCTCCTCATTTCCCTATATAATCCAACTTTATTCATTTTTATAGCAAAGTTCTACTAAAATTTTCCTCATAGTCTTTGATGTTCATTGCACATAACCAACATTTTTTGGTGCTTTTTAGTCTATTTCAATCATTTTTAAACTAATTGTCAAGGTCACAAGAACCTCCAGCTTTATAAATGTAATAGTCAATTATTAGACCTCTAGCTCAGAATCATTCACACAAATTATCTTCTACTTTTATCTAAAACGTTTCTTCTCTTGGATTTAGATACACTATACTATACAGATTTCTTTCTGCTTCACTTACTTTTCCTCTCATTTTTCTTTTAGATTCCTCAATTCCTAAAGCTGGATATTAAAATGCCTCAGGTCACAGTCCTCTTCATTTTTCTTTGCTTTGCCGTCCACAACCCTGTTTGTCTAAAGATATTATAAAATGCTATGGCTTTAAATAGATTTATATCTAAGCACTAACATCTCCATTAAGGTCAATATCTGTTTATCAAGACCCACCTTCATGACTCCAGTAGGATGTCCAGAAGAACTTGCAGATTTCATATATTACAAAGAGAAAACCATTTTCAGTCTTTATCAGATTATAATTAGTTTACCATTCATCCAAATGGTCTAGGAAAAAACAAAAACAAAAACGTGATGACTTTCCTATCAGTCTTTTCTTCCCATGAACAGCTCATCCAGTCTCAACAACTTGTTGCTCCCAATGTAGCATCCTCTCACACTCTTACCATCTACCTAACTCTAATGCCAGCAACCATAGTCTTTAGTCTGGACTACTATATTAACCTACTAACTAATCTCCTAACTGGTTATATGACTCCTCTCTTGCCTCCCTCCAAATCATGCATATTATATTATATTCAAGTTGTTGGCTCTAAGACCCTTGATAATCTGGCATTAATCTAGTCTTCTTCTTCCTCTTCTACCACATATCCTTTCTCTCCATATCCCCACAAGTTCTACCCTGGCCCACCTGGTTTCCTCATACTTCTCAAATACTCCAAGAGTTTTCTAGACTCAGAGTTTGCATGTGGTATTCCCTCTGCCCAGGAGTACATTGTTTAATATCTTACATGACTCACACCTTCACATTATTCAATCTCTGTTCAAATCTTATCTCCTCAGGGTGGTTTTCCCTGGCCATCCTATCCCTATTTCTCTAAAGTCCCTCTGCTCTGTTTTATCTTTCCATTGCTATATCACTTATTATATGATGTACTTGCTCTTGCTAGCCTACTGTCACATAAAATACATTTCAAAAAATTAGAGACTTTGTCTATTCTTTAATATTTTATCACCAGTGGCTAGAACAGTTTCTGGAACATAGATAGATAATAAATAAATTACTACATTTGACCATTATTTCAACATAATTTAAGCCATGGTTTAATGGTGGAATCAAGCATTGAATAAATATTGCCCTTAAAAAGTCCTGACATACATTTAAAAATTTAAGAGCAAAACCAGAAAGTATTATAAAAACATGATGCAGATTATCATTAGCAAGTATTTATTCACAAGTAAATATGTAGATACATACTGAAATTTACCTTAATGTAAGAATCTAAAATAGAGTTGAGGAGACAAGCCCCAAGTTAATGAAAAAAGAATGAAGTAACTAAGATCATTTTTCAAAGTAAATAAATTACACTGATTATTTTTCCTACTTCAATGAATGTTTAAAATGATGTAGAATAGACTAAAACATGTCATTTTTAATTACATGAGATACATTCTCCTCATATTCAAAATAGATTTATCACATGCTAAAGTTTTCTTTTACATATTGTTCCAAAATCCATTTTATTAATATTTAAAGTTGAACAAAATTTGTCTCTTCTGGGCTTACCTTACGTTCTGAAATATGAAATTTTAAACTAATAAATATTCTTTTACTCTTCCAAGTTAACCTATTAGGTATAAAGAGATGGTAGCTTGTAGTAAAAAACCTCTTCAACCTGAATGGTATCATTTATTTTGTTTGCTTATGAGATGTGTCAATATTTACACAGTGAAGCATGCCTAAATGTGTATTTCTATTTAAATCAAATTCATCTTCTTCAGAGTTTATGTGTATATTCAAGGAATGAAATTGGATTCTCTTAGAAAACTAAAATCAGTTACCATTTATTTCAGGCAAGGAGGTAATCAGCATGCTTGACTGGAGAAACTATTCAAGACTTGAGATTTCCTAAACTGTTTTTGCACAAACATTCTAAAACATAAAATATTAGGACATCTACTAAACTAATTTTAGAGGAAAGTATATTACACACAATTTATGGCTCTGGCTCTTACATGTCCTACATAAACCTATTAAGAAAAGAACCCTAGAGCATTATAAAAAATAGGAAGTAGACAAAACTCCAAAAAGTGAGTTCATCAACTCATAAATTTACTCTGTTTAATTTTCCGGATTCTCACCTTTGAAAATGGAGAATGACTGCATTACTCTAGGGAAATGTAGTCAAAATCAGATGGCTTCATGCCCTCTAGTTGTCTAATCTCTCTGCAAGCAGACATTTTTTCCTTTCCACTAGCACATATTATGTTAGGAATTCCTCTAGAGGAATACTTACTTCCAGAAAATAAAAGAGGTGAAACAAAATTCGACTTATATTACTTTCCCCTGTAATTATTATTAGGATGTGTATTGGAATGACAATTGATGTTATATGATCATTTCCCAAAAATTCTAATGCAACGTATAAATTACTGAGCCAAATACCTTTAGGACCTTATATGTGGATTAATAGCTCACTATAAACTTATGCTAAAATGTGGATAAACATATTTTTCAAAATTCATGAGTCACAATTGAGTTGCATATAAAGGATAAATTATATGCAAAATCAGTTTCACGATATTAGTTGGAATATCTTGTTCAATTTTTAGCAAAGATTTCTAAGTAATCAGACTTTCTCTTTGCTTCTTTCCCAGTACTCTACTACCTTAGCCATCTCTTACTGCAGCCGGTACATCATCTCCCAAGTACACACTCAATAGCTTCTTGTCTCTCTCTAATTTCACAGAATCCCACACTGTATGTCTGCCCTTACTCCTTCAGCTTCCAGATTAACATATACATATACCTACCACTTATTGAACATCTACTATTTCTAGAAACTGTGCTAAGTCATCGCACATTTATTTAGTCATCACAGTAATCATGAATATTCCATCTCTATTTCACAAATGAAGAAATGAAACCTCAATGAGATTTGTAAGAAAAAAACCTAGTTTTTATCTACTAAAATAAGAATGTTTTCCTAGTTGTAAACATACTATTTCATTTAATGCATTACATCACACTATTTTGGACTGTCTAAGATATAAATTAATTAATTAATTGAAACTATTTATAATGCCACCATAAAATGACAATTGGTTTCAAATTTTAAAAGAATTAAATCAAACTTTTACACAATGATATAGTTTGACTGTGTCCCCACCCAAATCTCATCTTGAATTGTAGCTCTCACAATCCTCACATGTCATGGGAGGGACACAGTGGGAGGTAATGAATCATGGGGATGGGTCTTTCCCAAGCTGTTCTCGTGAGAGTGAATAAGTCTCGTGAGATATGATGGTTTTATGAAGAGGAGTTCCCCTGCACAAACTCTCCCTCTTTGCCTGCTGCCATCCATATAAAATGTGACTTGCTCCTTCTTGCTTTCCACCATGATTGTGAGGCCTCCTCAGCCATATGGAACTGTGAGTCCATTAAACATCTTTCCTTTATAAATTACCCAGTCTTGGGTATGTCTTTATTAACAGTGTGAGATCAGACTAATACACACACACACACACACCCACACACACACAAAACTATGCACATGTGATGCAATCCCACTCTGAGGGCTTTAGTATTATTTCTACTAATTTATACATTTATGTACATTTCAACAAGGTTGCTTAATGACTTCATTCTAAATTTCCAACTACCTGAAATATTTGTTTAGAATTATCAAACCAACACCCAAGTTGAATGCGTTTAAAACTGATTTCATAATTAAACAACCATCCCAAGTTTTTCCCTGTATGCACTTCCTCACAGAATACTCCTAAATACCAAGGCTCAACACTTTGGTATCAACTCTAATTTCTCTTGTTCTTCATAATAATCTGTTATTTTCATGCTTTTATTTGCATTTGTCCTTTTATATCCTAGTGTGTCTTCTTATTTGAAGAGCTGCAACAAATTGAGGTGATTTCCTTGCTTTTCATTCACCCAGGGATATCCACAGCATGATACAACTTTGACCAAAAGCCTTCAATGATTTCATATTAATGTCAAATAAAAACCAAACTCTTTGGCTGTAATGAGTGCTAGATATTGTAATGATATTCTATATCATTACACTAATTAATTAATTTAAAACAACATCAACAAAATGTCAACTTCTCTTCTCCAGATGCTTCACAAAGCATTCATGATATTGTGTAAATGAGAAAATCATGGTTTTCTATTTTAATGACTATTCACTCAGTGAGGCATACAGACTAGTAAGAGTATGTATGTGACAGTGCGAACTGTGAAACGATGGAAAAGTAAAATTGTGGAGAAAATAAAATAGAAAAATCAGAGACTTGGGATGAAGGAATACTTACAGTAGAAAATTCTATTTGAATTGTATACCAGTTACAGTTGTGTAAATGTATATCACTCTATCTATCTATCTATCTATCTATCTATCTATCTATCTATCTATCAATGTGAGCAAGAGAGAGGAAGGTAGAATCTTATCTTACACAATTTTGAGAGCAGTTAAACAGTCTCTCTAAAGCTCTGTCTGCATGTCTAATTCTTATAATGATACTAGAACTTGAAGTCCACAGTGTAGGTGGTTGGAAGGTATGAAGGATATAAAGTGTGGATAACAAAATAATTCATGAACTCAGATGCATGAAATCATGAGAATGTAATGAGCCCTCTACCTGTTCTTATTGCTTCTGGCTTCATGGCATGTGTATTCTGAAGAAAAGTCTTTCATCATAGGAAGCAAAGCACACACAACTGCTCCTAAAAGCTAGAGAAGCTGAAAGAGAATTTAGGGAAAGATAGAAATTTTAGTACTAACTGCTGCCCACTTTAACAGGTAAAAAATTAAATTTAATTAAAAAAAATCCCACAAATGTTTGTAGGCTACACATGGCTGCTGCTGCTTCATTTTTTAAAAAAATCACACTGGAATCTTTCCTGTAGCCAATAATATATTGAAAAGGGATTCTGGGAAATGTAATCTAGTCTAGTCAAGTTGATACATACTGTGGTCACAGTTTAAAGATTGATTAAAAGTTAATCTGGAATTATTAACCACTACATTTTTTTCCATTGAAAACAAGAACTGCCAAAAACTATTACCTTAATTTTTATAACAAAGGGTAAATGAACCTGTTTTGAAGCCAACCCAAGATTTATAATCAAAATTAAATATTGAGAATAAATAAAATTAACTAACCTTCTATCAGAAAAAAAGAGCTGATTAGGAGAAAAAGAATTGTCCAAGCTAAAGAAAAAAAAAATGTAGAAAAGCAAGGGATTTTTACTAATAAATTCCCTAAGATCTGGTTAGATCAGAAAGTGAATGAATTGCATAAGTAGTGAGAATGGTAACAGCGGAAATAAAAGACCTTCAATTTTTAAATAATATTTTTTTTTCAGATTTTTGAAGGTATGACTTACATCCATTAAAATTTATCCCTTTTAATGAACAGTTCTGTAAGTGTCGACAAAGACATCTACTCTGGTAACCACTTCAGTCATAACATTGAAGAGTTCCAGCACAATTAAAATTCTGCCATGCCTCTTTCAAGTCACCTCCTTCCCCAATCCCAGGAAACCAATGATATGTTTTCTGTATCTATAGTTTTACTTTTCCTGAAATGTCAAATAGATGGAATTGCACAACATGTAGTCTTTTGTGTTTCACTTACTGAATTTACCATAATGCATTTGAAATCCATTCATGTTGTTGAGAGTAACAATAGTTTATTCTTTTTCATTTATGAGTAGGATTCCATTGTTCATTCCAAAGTGAGTTTGACTATTGAGTAGATTAAAGACATTGTTTTCATTTCATGCTGGTTATTTAAAAAATACAGCTATTAATATTTGCATGCAGATTTTTGAGTGAATCTGTTTTTTATTGGGTAAATAGAATGTGCATCATATGATAACAAAGTTTGTCTAACTTTATAAGAAACTTCCAAAATTGTTTTCAAAGTCCATACCTTAGATCCACCAAAGCTATGTGTCAAAGAACCAACCAGCAATGAATGAGTTCAAGTTGATTTGCATCCTCACCAATATTTGACATTGTCAGGTTTTCATTTTAGGTAATCTAACTGACATGAAGCTATGGTTTACATTAAAATTGCCCTAATGATTAATGATGTGGGACTGCTAAATTTCTATCCGTATATTTATCTGGTGAAATATCCCTTCAATATCTAAATCTTTTTTCCATTTCTATTTAGTCTTTTCCTTAATACTTAATTTTGAGGATTATTTATATATTATATATGCAAATTTGTTATCAGCTATGTGATTTGCATCTATAACACACCCTCACACACATGTGGTTTACTATTTTATACTTTAAGCTCTTTTCTGTCCAATAGCAGAGATTCTTAATTTTGATGTTCAATTTATCAAATTGTTTTCTTTATAGATTTTCCTTTGTTGCTGTACCTAGGAAATCTTCATCTAACTCAGTGTCACAAAAATGTTCTATGTTTTCTTCAATAACTGCTATAATTTTAGACTTTTTTACTAAAATCCAAATCCATGTTTAGTCAATTATTATATGCAGTAGAGTTATGTGTTAAAGTATATTTTTTAAATATATAGACACACAATTTCCGTAGTAACAACATATGATAAGACCATTCTTTCTCCATCTCAGTTCCTCGGCACCTTTATTGAGAATCTCAAAATTCAATAATACATGTAGCAATTTATATGGGATACAGGTAGGAATACTTAAAATTTTTCTTATTTTACAAATTAGAAAACAGGTTTGAATCTAGTTTACTATCTTGACCAAATTTTCTTTGCTATTTAACACAGAATTGGAACCCATATTCACGTCTCTTGATTCAAAGCCAATGTTAGTTTTCTTATAGAACAACAGCTTCCTTATGTAGACACATTACATTTTCCATCACAAAATTGTGAAACATTTAGGTCAGGTTAATAATGATAAAATTACCATAAAATATTAGTTTCCTTTTTATATATATTGCTTAACATTAAGTAAATCTAAGATTGTTTATGCTTTATGTCTTATAGTAGGCTGCTTTCATACTTATATAATAAAAAGAAAAAAATGTGATCACATTTTGCTACAAACACAAACTCTTACAAATAACAAAATGTCAAGGTAACTTAAAGTAAAGCAATTTATTTTTCTTAAAACTAAAGAGAAAGTAAATAGTAAGGAAATACCCTTTCTGACTGTCAGGAGAAGAAAAAATTACAGTCATGAAAAACATATTAATAATTTAGCTATATGACTTCAAAGATTATCAAGTATAGTGCCTATGTTTATAAAGTTTCAGCTGGAAACTTGGTGATTACCGTGTATAAAATTAGCTTGTATTGGGGTCATAAAATAATGTTAATGTATCTTTTGTGTTTAACTATTCCTAGAAATAGAATTTCTCTATACAACCTTCTTTAAATTAGACATATATTTGGTTCGAAATAGTTTTCTCTCTTTATCTCCAACCATGTTATTTGGGCTATATTATCCTAACCCAATTTGAACCACTATATCATTTATTAAAAACATAAATAAGAGTCTATTACATTAAAAATAAGTAAATAAAAAGCACAGGCTGGGCGCGGTGGCTCATGCCTGTAATTCCAGCACTTTGGGAGGCACAGGCACGCAAATCAGGAGATCACGAGATTGAGACCACCCTGGCCAATCAGTGAAACCCCGTCTCTACTAAAAATACACACACACACACACATACAAATTAACTGGACATGGAGGCATGCGTCTGTAATACCAGCTATTCGGGAGGCTAAGGCTGGAGAATCGCTTGAATCCAGGAGGTGGAAGTTGCAGTGAGCCAAAATCATGCCACTGCACTCCAGCATGGGTGACAGAACAAGACTCTGTCTTAGAAAAAACAAACAAACAAACAACAACAACAAAATAAATTGCAAAGTAGTAATTACATTCTTTAAATTTGAAGAAATGTGTAAGAAACTTTTCTAGGAAATCTGTTATATAGATTGTTGTCCTCACCTAATAATCAGAACTTCAGTTACAATCTACATATCTAAACAGATAAAAGTCTAACATAATAAACTCAGAAAAAAATGTTTTTTTCCTTTTTTTTAAAGAGTATTATTTTATCTTTCACACACAAAGTTAAAGATAAAAAGTAATCATTGTGAAGTGGTTTCATTGGGAACAATAATTTGGAAGAAACTAATGAGTAGTTACACTAGAGAACATATGTATTTAAATAGTCAAACAGCAGAAGAGAACTTTTCAGAACGGGAAGCAATATTTTTGAGGGTGGGGATATACTGTGCAGATGTTGACCTATTTTACCTCAAATCTAATTAAACACAAATAAGTCTGTATCAAGATTAGGATGCAGGGAAGTGCATCTATGCTAGAAATATGATTGATTTTACATTAGATTGTGAAAGAGAAAGTGTTTTGTACCATCATGCATTTCAAAAGAACAGATTGGAATGCCATCTTCCCAAGTTATGAACTACCCAAAGAGAACTCATGTACATTTTATGTAGTTTCCCACAATGGTAACAAGTGGAAGACTATAATGTAATATCACAACCAACATACAACTTTGATACAACCCACTGATATTATTAAAATTAACTCAGGTTTTTTTGTTGTTGTTGCTGTGTTGTTGTTGTTGTTTTTTTTTTTTTTAGTTTCACTCCTGTTGCCCAGGCTGGAGTGCAGTGGTGCTATCTTGGCTCACAGGAATCTCCACCTCCTAGATTCAAGCTATTCTTCTGCCTCAGCCTCCAAAATAGCTGGGATTACAGGCCTGTGCCACCATGCCCGTCTAATTTCTTTTTTATTTTTTATTTTTTTATTTTCAGTAAAGATGAGGTATCTCCATGTTCATCAGGCTGGTCTCGAACTCCCGACCTCAGGTGATCTGCCCTCCTCAGTCTCCCAAAGTGCTGGGATTACAGGCGTGAAACACCATGCCTGGCCTAATTAACTCAGTTTTTAAAAAAAATGATATATGTATCATAATCTGGAAGTGGAAAAGAGAAAATGTGAGATATAGAAGGGGAAATGCTTCATCTCCTCTTGCGTTTTATATTGGTAAGCCAAAAGATAATGGTTATAGTTCATAATCTTGTAGCCATAACTAAGGACAATTAAAAAATGCCCATACTTCTGAAGAAATTCTGAAGCTGTTATTATTATAGAATTGACCTATGGGTTAATGTAAAGATATTTTTTTTCAGAGACAGGATGTAAAAGGGAGCAAATAAAGAATGAGGGAGAGAAGAAGAAACCCTGTGGAATGAATTGGAATTAAACATATTCATTGGTGTAAATTCATGATTTCTAACACAAGTGTATATTCATCCTCGTGTGTATGTATGTGAATATGTGGCTTATCTGACAGAAACAAAAACACTCAGACAAAAAGCAAGAAAGAAACACACACATCTACCTACACACACACAGGTAAATAGAAGTTTATTAAAGCACTGCTTCTAGAAAAAAAATAGAAATAATGTGAATGGTCATCAGAAAAGAAATGGTTAACTAAATTATACAGAAATCATAGAATAGATTATGAGACAGTGTCCATTTGCCCAAAATATATTTCATGACATAATAATTCAAAAGCAAGCTCAGGTTTTGAGGGCATTAATATCTGTATTACTTTTTAATGAAGAAAGGTAAGAAGGAGAGAAGAAAGGAAAGAAGGAGAAAAAAGAAGGAATAAATGAAGGAAAGAAGATAAGGAGAAAGGAAAGAAGGAAGAAACAAAGGAAGGAGGGAAGGAAACAAGAAGAAAAGGACAAATATCCCATATTAACTAAAATCACCTTTGATTTTCTCTAAAAACTGTGAGTGAAGGGAAGGGTAACATATATAGTACATTGTATATAAATATAATGTAGTATATATTAATAGATAATATAAAATATGTAGTGTATATATACACACATACATATATAATCTTATATACACACCATTTAAAAGATGTATTTAATTTTTGCATAAATGTATTAAAATATAAATATTCTAACCTAAAATTTAAATCTATTACATCATGTGCTTCAAACCAATGCAAGATAATTTTTCACCATATCAAAACTCTAGAACATCCCATTAAAAATAAAGAATTAAAAAAGAAAATGGAAGGACTGAAAAAGCAGGTCCTTTAAAATACATAAAAGGAAATCATGTGTGTGAAAACCATGGTGGAATTATTTTTACTGTGCTGAATAATACTATATTAATATCAGTTCCATAATTAATTTAGATTTTGGTATTTGTATCTCATTCTTTGAAACTCATTTTAGTTGGGTTTCAAACTTCATCCCTAACAAAGCCTATTTTGCTATTGTGAGCTACTAACACTTTTAGCCTATAAAAGTTCATATGGTTTTCATATTCACCTCCACATTTTTATCAATGGTAAATTTAATAAGTCCGTATAAGTTATTCATGAAATCATGAACAAAATTCATGGATTTTTCAAAAATGAAAACAATATTCAGTCAATTGATAAACATAATTTAAAATAAATTCAATTAATACAGATAAGTGCAGTTCTCAAAACAAATTAATAATTGAATGATCTAGCTTTCTCAATGATATTTTAAAATATTATATCATATGTTTCGATGAGTGGAACAATGAGTCTCATTTTGTTAAATTCTATACATATTATCAAAAGTTAGTTAAATTATCCTTTGTTTTTTCATGACGTTAAATTCCATCCAGGTTTTAATATTTATGGGAATAGTATTACTATTCTAGACCACTCTTTGGCATGTTCCTTTATTTATTGAAGGCTCTGAAAAAAAAATTTATTTTTATTCTTATTATATTTTAAGTTCTAGGGTACATGTGCATAATGTGCAGGTTTACTACATATGTATACTTGTGCTATGTTGGTGTGCTGCACCCATCAACTCGTCAGCACCCATCAATTCATCATTTACATCAAGTATAACTCCCAATGCAATCCCTCCCTCCTCCCCGCTCCCCATGATAGGCCCCAGTGTGTGATGTTCCCCTTCCCGAGACCAAGTGATCTCATTGTTCAGTTCCCACCTATGAGTGAGAATATGCGGTGTTTGGTTTTCTGTTCTTGTGATAGTTTCCTGAGAACGATGGCTTCCAGCTGCATCCATGTCCCTACGAAGGACACAAACTCATCCTTTTTAATGGCTGCATAGTATTCCATGGTGTATATGTGCCACATTTTCTTAATCCAGTCTGTCACTGCTGGACATTTGGGTTGATTCCAAGTCTTTGCTATTGTGAATAGTGCCACAATAAATATACGTGTGCATGTGTCTTTATAGCAGCATGCTTTATAATCCTTTGGGTATATACCCAGTAATGGGATGGCTGGGTCATATGGTACTTCTAGATCTAGATCCTTGAGGAATCGCCATACTGTTTTCCATAATGGTTCAACTAGTTTACAATCCCACCAACAGTTTAAAAGTGTTCCTATTTCTCCACATCCTCTCCAGCACCTGTTGTTTCCTGACTTTTGAATGATTGCCATTCTAACTGGTGTGAGATGGTAACTCATTGTGGTTTTGATTTGCATTTCTCTGATGGCCAGTGATGATGAGCATTTTTTCATGTGTCTGTTGGCTGTATGCATGTCTTCTTTTGAGAAATGTCTGTTTATATCCTTTGCCCACTTTTTGATGGGGTTGTTTGTTTTTTTCTTGTAAATTTGTTTGGGTTCTTTGTAGGTTCTGGATATTAGCCCTTTGTCAGATGAGTAGATTGCAAAAATTTTCTCCCATTCTGTAGGTTGCCTGTTCACTCTGATGGTAGTTTCTTTTGCTGTGCAGAAGCTCTTTAGTTTAATTAGATCCCATTTGTCAATTTTGGCTTTTGTTGTCATTGCTTTTGGTGTTTTAGACATGAAGTCCTTGCCCATGCCTATGTCCTGAATGGTACTACCTAGATTTTCTTCTAGGGTTTTTATGGTATTAGGTCTAACATTTAAGTCTCTAATCCATCTTGAATTAATCTTCGTATAAGGAGTAAGGAAAGGATCTAGTTTCAGCTTTCTACTTATGGCTAGCCAATTTTCCCAGCACCATTTGTTAAATAGGAAATCCTTTCCCCATTTCTTACTTTTCTCAGGTTTGTCAAAGATCAGATGGCTGTAGATGTGTGGTATTATTTCTGAGGACTCTGTTCTGTTCCATTGGTCTATATCTCTGTTTTGGTACCAGTACCATGCTGTTTTGGTTACTGTAGCCTTGTAGTATAGTTTGAAGTCAGGTAACGTGATGCCTCCAGCTTTGTTCTTTTAACTTAGGATTGCCCTGGCAACGTGGGCTCTTTTTTGATTCCATATGAACTTTAAAGCAGTTTTTACCAATTCTGTGAAGAAACTCATTGGTAGCCTGATGGGGATGGCATTGAATCTATAAATTACCTTGGGGAGTATGGCTATTTTCACGATATTGATTCTTCCTATCCATGAGCATGGTATGTTCTTCCATTTGTTTGTATCCTCTTTTATTTCACTGAGCAGTGGTTTGTAGTTCTCCTTGAAGACGTCCTTTACATCCCTTGTAAGTTGGATTCCTAGGTATTTTATTCTCTTTGAAGCAATTATGAATGGAAGTTCATTCATGATTTGGATCTCTGTTTGTCTGTTACTGGTGTATAAGAATGCTTGTGATTTTATTCACATTAATTTTGTGTCCTGAGACTTTACTGAAGTTTCTTATCAGCTTAAGGAGATTTTGGGCTGAGACAATGGGGTTTTCTACATATACAATCATGTCATCTGCAAACAGGGACAATTTGACTTCTTCTTTCCTAACTGAATACCCTTTATTTCTTTCTCTTGCCTGATTGCCCTAGCCAGCACTTCCAACATTATGTTGAATAGGAGTGGTGAGAGAGGGCATCCCTGTCTTGTGCCAGTTTTCAAAGGGAAATTTTCCAGTTTTTGCTCATTCAGTATGATATTGGCTGTGGGTTTGTCATAAATAGCTCTTATTATTTTGAGATATGTTACATCAATATCGAATTTATGGAGCGTTTTTAGCATGAAGGGCTGTTGAATTTTGTCAAAGGCCTTTTCTGCATCTATTGAGATAATCATGTGGTTTTTGTCTTTGGTTCTGTTTATATGCTGGATTGCATTTATTGATTTGTGTATGTTGAACCAGCCTTGCATCCCAGGGATGAAGCCCACTTGATCATGGTGGATAAGCTTTTTGATGTGCTGCTGGATTTGGTTTGCCAGTATTTTATTGAGGATTTTTGCATCGATGTTCATCAGGGAGATTGGCCTAAAATTCTTTTTTTGTTGTTGTGTCTCTGCCGGGCTTTGGTATCAGGATGATGTTGGCCTCATAAAATGAGTTAGGGAGTATTCCCTCTTTTTCTATTGATTGGAATAGTTTCAGAAGGAATGGTACCAGCTCCTCCTTGTACCTCTGGTAGAATTCAGATGTGAATCCGTCTGGTCCTGGACTTTTTTTGGTTGGTAGGCTATTAAATATTGCCTCAATTTCAGAGCCTACTATTGGTCTATTCAGGGATTCAACTTTTTCCTGGTTTAGTTTTGGGAGAGTGTAAGTGTCCAGGAAATTATCTATTTCTTCTAGATTTTCTAGTTCATTTGCATAGAGGTGTTTATAGTATTCTCTGGGTAGTTTGTATTTCTATGGTGGTGGTGGTGATATCCCCTTTATCATTTTTTTATTGCGTCTATTTGATTCTTCTCTCTTTTCTTCTTTATTAGTCTTGCTAGCAGTCTGTCAATTTTGTTGATCTTTTCAAAAAACCAACTCCTGGATTCACTGATTTTTTGGAGGGTTCTTTGTGTCTCTATCTCCTTCAGTTCTGCTCTGATCTTAGTTATTTCTTGCCTTCTGCTAGCTTTTGAATGTGTTTGCTCTTGCTTCTCCAGTTCTTTTTTTTGTGATGTTAGAGTGTCAATTTTTGATCTTTCCAGCTTTCTCTTGTGGGCATTTAGTGCTATAAATTTCCCTCTACACACTGCTTAAATGTGTCTCAGAGATTCTGGTATGTTGTATCTTTGTCCTCATTGGTTTCAAAGAACATATTTATTTCTGCCTTCATTTTGTTATGTACTCAGTAGTCATTCAGGAGCAGGTTATTCAGTTTCCATGTAGTTGAGTGGTGTTGATTGAATTTCTTAGTCCTGAGGTCTAGTTTGATTGCACTGTGGTCTGAGAGACAGTTTGTTATTATTTCTGTTCTTGTACATTTGCTGAGGAGTGCTTTACTTCCAATTATGTGGTCAATTTTGGAATAAGTGTGATGTGGTGCTGAGAAGAATGTATATTCTGTTGATTTGGGGTGGAGAATTCTGTAGATGTCTATTAGGTCTGCTTGCTGGAGAGATGAGTTCAATTCCTGGATATCCTTGTTAACTTTCTGTCTCGTTGATCTGTCTAGTGTTGACAGTGGGGTGATGAAGTCTCCCATTATTATTGTATGGGAGTCTAAGTCTCTTTGTAAGTCTCTAAGGACTTGCTTTATGAATCTGGGTGCTCCTGTATTGGGTGCATATATATTTAAGATAGTTAGCTCTTCCTGTTGAATTGGTCCCTTTACCATTATGTAATGGCCTTCTTTGTCTCTTTTGATCTTTGATGCTTTAAAGTCGGTTTTATCAGAGACTAGTATTGCAACCCTTGCTTTTTTTTTATTCTCCATTTGCTTGGTAGATCTTCCTCCATCCCTTTGTTTTGAGCCTATGTATGTCTCTGCATGTGAGATGGGTCTCCTGAAAACAGCAGACCAATGGGTCTTGACTCTTTATCCAATTTGCCAGTGTGTGTCTTTTAATTGGACCATTAAGTCCATTTACATTTAAGGTTAATATTGTTATGTGTGAACTTGATCCTGTCATTATGATATTAACTGGTTATATTGCACGTTAGTTGATGCAGTTTCTTCCTAGCCTCGATGGTCTTTACATTTTGGCATGTTTTTGCAATGGCTGGTACCGGTAGTTTCTCTCCATGTTTAGGGCTTCCTTCAGGGTCTCTTGTAAGGCAGGCCTGGTGGTGACAAAATCTCTAAGCATTTGCTTATCTGTACAGGATTTTATTTCTCCTTCACTTATGAAACTTATTTTGGCTGGATATGAAATTCTGGGTTTAAAATTCTTTTCTTTAAGAATGTTGAATATTGGCCCCCACTCTCTTCTGGCTTGTAGAGTTTCTGCCAAGAGGTCTGCTGTTAGTCTGATGGACTTCCCTTTGTGGATAGCCTGACCTTTCTCTCTGGCTGCCCTTAAGATTTTTTCCTTCATTTCAACTTTGGTGAATCTGGAAATTATGTGTCTTGGAGTTGCTCTTCTCAAGGAGTATTTGTGGCATTCTCTGTATTTCCTGAATTTGAATGTTGGCCTGCCCTACTAGGTTGGGGAAGTTCTCCTGGATGATATCCTGAAGAGTGTTTTCCAACTTAGTTCCATTTTCCCCCTCACTTTCAGGCACCCCAATCAGACATAGTTTTGGTCTTTTTACATAATCCCATACTTCTTGCAGGCTTTGTTCATTTCTTTTTCTTCTTTTTTCTTTAGATTTCTCTTCTCGCTTCATTTCATTCATTTGATCCTCAATCGCTGATTCTCTTTCTTCCAGTTGATCAAGTTGGTTAATGAAGCTTGTGCATTTGTCACGTATTTCTCGTGTCATGGTTTTCATCTCTGTCAGTTCGTTTATGGCCTTCTCTGCATTAATTATTCTAGTTATCAATTCTTCCACTCTTTTTTCAAGATATTTAGTTTCTTTGAGCTGGGTATGTAATTCCTCCTTTCGCTCTGAGAAGTTTGAAGGACTGAAGCCTTCTTCTCTCATCTCGTCAAAGTCATTCTCTGTCCAGCTTTGATCCGTTGCTGGCAATGAGCTGCGTTCCTTTGGAGGGGGAGATGCACTCTTATTTTTTGATTTTCCAGCATTTCTGCCCTGCTTTTTCCCCATCTTTGTGGTTTTATCTGCCTCTGGTCTTTGATGATGGTGACATACTGATCGAGTTTTGGTGTGGGTGTCCTTCCTGTGTGTTAGTTTTCCTCTAACAGGACCCTCAGCTATAGGTCTGTTGGAGATTGCTTGAGGTCCACTCCAAACCCTGTTTGCCTAGGTATCAGCAGCAGAGGCTGCAGAAGATAGAATATTGCTGAACAGCAAGTATACCTGTCTGATTCTTGCTTTGGAAGCTTCTTCTCAGGGGTGTACTCCACCGTGTGAGGTATGGGTTGTCGGTCTGCCCCTAGTGGGGGATGTCTCCCAGTTAGGCTACTCAGGGGTCAGGGACCCACTTGAGCAGGTAGTCTGTCCATTCTTAGATCTCAACCTCCATGTTGGGAGATCCACTGCTCTCTTCAAAGCTGTCAGACAGAGTTGTTTGCTCCTGCAGAGGTTTCTGCTGCTTTGTTGTTGTTGTTGTTTTTGTTGTTTATCTGTGTCCTGTCCCCAGAGGCGGAGTCTATGGAGACAGGCAGGCCTCCTTGAGCTGCTGTGAGCTCCACCCAATTCGAGCTTCCCAGCGGCTTTGTTTACCTACTTAAGCCTCATCAATGGTGTGCGCCCCTCCCCCAGCCTCACTGCTGCCTTGCGGTTAGATTGCAGACTGCCATGCTAGCAATGAGGGAGGCTCCATGGGCGTGGGACCCTCCTGGCCAGGTGTGGAATATAATCTCCTGGTGTGCCCGTTTGCTAAGACCCTTGGTAAAATGCAGCATTGGGGTGGGAGTTACCCAATTTTCCTGATTTTCCAGGTGTTGTGTGTCTCAGTTCCCCTGGCTAGGAAAAGGGATTCCCTTCCCCCTTGTGCTTCCCAGGTGAAGGGATGCCTTGCCCTGCTTCAGCTCTCACTGGTCGGGCTGCAGCAGCTGACCAGCACCAATTGTCCGGCACTCCCTAGAGAGATGAACCCAGTACCTCATTTGAAAATGCAGAAATCACCTGTCTTCTGTGTCACTCACACTGGGAGCTAGAGACTGGAGCTGTTCCTATTTGGCCATCTTGCTCCGCCCTCTCTCCTAGTGTCTGGAATAATTTTTTAATTTTCATTTTGATTTCGTTTCTGACCCAATGCTCATTCAGGAGCAAGTTATTTAATTTCCATGCATTTGCATAGTTTGGAAGGTTCCTTTTGGAGTTGATTTCCAGTTTTTTTCCACTGTGGTCTGAAGGAGTGCTTGATATAATTTAAATTTTCTTAAATTTATCAAGGTTCGTTTTATGGCCTAACATATGGTCTATCTTAGATAAAGTTCCATGTACTCTTGAATAGAATGTGTATTCTGCAGTTGTTGGATGAAATGTTCTGTGTATATCTGTGAAGTCCATTTGTTCCATGGTATAGTTTAAATCCATTGTTTATTTGTTGACTTTCTATCTTGCTGACCTGTCTAGTGCCATCAGTGGAGTATTGAAGTCCCTCACTATTATTGTGTTGCTGTCTATCTCATTACCTAGGTCTATTAGGAATTGTTCTATAAATTTGAGAGCTCCAGTGTTAGGTGCATTTATGTTTAGGATTGTGATATTTTCCCATTGGACAAGAACTTTTACCAATCCTTTTGACACTGTTCCACAGGACAGAGACAGAAGGAAACCTCCCTAATTCATTTCATGAAGTCAGAATCACCCTAATACCAAAACCAGGAAAAAACATATCCAAAAAGAAAACTACAGACTGATATCCTTGATGAACATAGATGCTACAATTCTTAACAAAATACTAGCTAACCGAATTCAACAACATATCAAAAAGATAATCCACCATAATCAAGTGAGTTTCATACTAAGGGTGCAGGAATGATTAAACATATGCAAGTCAATAACTGTGATACACCACATAAACAGAATTAAAAATCAAAATCACATGATCATCTCAATAGATGCAGAAAAGGTGTTCAACAAAATCCAGCTTCTCTTTATGATTAAAACTCTCAGCAAAATCAGCATACAAGGGACATACTTTAATGTAATAAAGGCCATCTATGACAAACCCACAGGAAACATAATACTGAATGGGGAAAAGTTGAAAGCACTCCCTCTGAGCACTGGAACAAGACAAGGATGCCCACTCTCACCACTTCTCTTCAACATAGTACTGGAAGTTGTAGCCAGAACAATCAGACAAGACAAGGAAATAAAGGGCATCCAATTCAGTAAAGAGGAAATCAAACTGTCACTGTTTGCTGACAATATGATAGTTTACCTGGAAAACCCTAAAGACTCCTCCAGAAAGCTCCTAGAACTGATAGAAGAATTCAGCAAAGTTTCCAGATACAAGATTATTGTAAAGAAATCAGTAGCTCTTCTATACACTAATAGTGACTAAGCAGAGAATAAAATCAAGAACTCAACCCCATTTAAAATAGTTGCAAAAAAAAAAAAAAAAAAAAAAAAAAAAAGAAAGAAAGACTTAGGAATATACCTAACCAAGGAGTCAAAAGACCTCTACAAGCAAAACTAGAAAACACTGCTGAAAGAAATCATAGACAACACAAACAAATGGAAACATATCCCATGCTCATGGATGGGTAGAATTAATATTGTGAAAATGGCCATACTGCCAAAAGCAATTTACAAATTCAAGGCAATCCCCATCAAAATATCACTATAATTCTTCAGAGAATTAGAAAAAAAAATTCTAAAATTCATATGGAACCAAAAAAAAAAAACTCACATCAAAGCAAGACTAAGCAAAAAGAACAAATCTGAAGACGTCATGCTACCTGATTTCATACTATAAGGCCATAGTCACCAAAACAGCATGGTACTGGTATAAAAATAGACATGTAGACTATGGGGCAGTATATAGAACCCAGAAATAAACCCAAATACTTACAACCAACTGATCATCAACAAAGCAAACAAAAACATAAAGTGGGGAAAGGACACTTTATTCAACAAATGGTGCTGGGATAATTGGCAAGCCACATGTAGGAGAATGAAACTGGATCCTCATCCTGTACCTTATACAAAAATCAACTCAAGAAGGATAAAGGACTTAAATCTTGGACCTGAAACTATAAAAATTCTAGAAGATAACATTGGGAAAACCCTTCCAAACAGTGGGTTAAGGAAGGATTTTATGACCAAAAACCCAAAAGCAAATGCAATAAAAACAAAGATAAATAGCTGGGACCTAATTAAACTAAAGAGCTTTTGCGAGACAAAAGGAACAGTCAGCAGAATAAACAGACAACCCACAGAGTAGGAGAAAATCTTCCCAATCTATGTATCTGACAAAGGACTGATATCCAGAGTCTACAACAAACTCAAATCAGTGAGGGGAGAAAAAAAAAAAAAAAAAAAAATCCCATCAAAAAGTGGGCTAAGGACACTAATAGATAATTCTGAAAAGAAGATATACAAATGGCCAACAAACATATGAAAAAATGCTCAGCATTACTAATGATCATGGAAATGCAAGTCAAAACCACAATACAATACCACCTTACTCCTCCAAGAATGTCCATTAAAAAATAGATATTGATATGAATGCAGTGATCAGGGAATACTTCTACGCTGCTGGTGGGAATGTAAACTAGTACAGCCACTATGAAAAATAGTGTGAAGATTTCTTATAGAGGTAAAAGTAGAACTACCATTTGATGCAGAAATCCCACTACTATGTACCCAGAAGAAAAGAAGTCATTATTCAGAAAAGATACTTGCAACTGCATGTTTATAGCAGCACAATTCACAATTGCAAAATGGTGGAACCAACCCAAATGTCCATCAAAGAATGGATAAATAAACTGTGGTATACATATACGATGGAATGCTACTGAGCCATAAAAAGCAATGAATTAACGCATTTGCGGTGACCTAGATGAGATTGGAGACTATTATTCTAAGTGAAGTAACTCAGGAATGGAAAAACAAACATTGTATGTTCTCACTGATATGTGGGAGCTAAGCTATGAGACGCAAAGGCATAAGAATGATACAATGGTCTTTAGGGACTTGCAGGGAAGAGTGAGAGGGGGCGAGGGATAAAAGACTACAAATATGGAGCAGTGTATACTGCTCATGTGATGGGTGCAGCAAAATCTCACGAATCACCACTGAAGACCTACTCATGTAACCAAACACCACCTGTACCACAATAACTTATATAAAAAAATTAAAAATAATACAAAAATAAATGAAGAGGACTGTGGTGGGTGCATCTTTCATTTTCAGTTCCTAGTTACGCAAAGCAAAGGAGCAAACATCTTCCCAAGGACAGCATGGACACCAAAGTCTGATGTCATTCAATAGGTAATTTGGGAATCTCTAAAAGAGATCTGCCTACCGAAGGGGATCAGAAAGGCTGATTTCCTTTTTATTAGAAAGACTGTTTGACTTGTACAAGGAACGCATGGGGGAGATTTAAGAAGTTAGCTGGATGTTGCCCTGCCGGGAGCCTTGAAGAACACTAATAATAGCCTCAGCCACATACAATTTTGTCTTTTTCATCACATGTCCCCTCTGATCCTGATCCTGCAAGAGGGCTGAAATAGAGCCTAGTGAGTATGGGAAAAGGTGAAATAAAGAAGAGGATAGATCCAGTCTGTCACTGATGGACATTTGGGTTGATTCCAAGTATTTGCTATTGTGAATAGTGCCGCAATAAACATACATGTGCATGTGTCTTTGTAGTAGAATAATTTATAATCCTTTGGGTATATACCCAGTAGTGGGATGGCTGGGTCATATGGTACATCTAGTTCTAGATCCTTGAGGAATCGCCATACTGTTTTCCATAATGGTTGAACTAGTTTACAATCCCACCAACAGTGTAAAAGTGTTCCTATTTCTCCACATCCTCTCCAACACCTGTTGTTTCCTGATTTTTGAATGATTGCCATTCTAACTGGTGTGAGATGGTATCTCATTGTGGTTTTGATTTGCATTTCTCTGATGGCGAGTGATGATGAGCATTTTTTCATGTGTCTGTTGGCTGTATGAATGTCTTCTTTTGAGAAATGTCTGTTCATATCCTTTCCCCACTTTTTGATGGGGTTGTTTGATTTTTTCTTGTATATTTGTTTGAGTTCTTTGTAGATTCTGGATATTAGCCCTTTGTCAGATGAGTAGATTGCAAAAATTTTCTCCCATTCTGTATGTTGCCTGTTCACTCTGATGGTAGTTTCTTTTGCTGTGCAGAAGCTCTTTAGTTTAATTAGATCCCATTTGTCAATTTTGGCTTTTGCTGCCGTTGCTTTTGGTGTTTTAGACATGAAGTCCTTGCCCATGCCTATGTCCTGAATGGTACTACCTAGATTTTCTTCTAGGGTTTTTATGGTAATAGGTCTGTCACATATACACCATGGAATACTATGCAGCCATAAAAAAGGATGAGTTTGCATCCTTTGTAGGGACATGGACGCAGCTGGAAACCATCATTCTTAGCAAACTATCACAAGAAGAGAAAACCAAACACCGCATATTCTCACTCACAGGTGGGAACTGAACAATGAGATCACTTGGACTCGGGAAGGGGAACATCACACACTGGGGCCTATCGTGGGGAGGGGGGAGGGGGGAGGGATTGCATTGGGGAGTTATACATGATATAAATGATGAATTGATGGGTGCTGACGAGTTGATGGGTGCAGCACACCAACATGGCACAGATATACATATGTAACAAACCTGCATGTTATGCACATGTACCCTAGAACTTAAAGTATAATTAAAAAAAAAAAAAAAAAAAGAAGAAGAGGATAGAAATTATCTGTGTTGACATTTCTTCCTGCAAATTTCAGAGCCTAGACCAGGCCTGAGCTGGGAGAGTAGGTGAGAATTGGGTTGGAATTTAACAAAGTGGGGAGCACTTTAAATAGGATGAGAGATTGAAATGTTTATATTAGATGTATTGATATTATATTATATTGATATTAAATGAGATATTCTTAAAACCTGAAAATAAGACTGTTTATGAACAAATAAAATTCATCAGAAAAAATAAGAACTGTGCCAAAGATATCAAATGACAGAGAAGGTTTAAAATGTAGTGATGAAAAAGAACATTTGACAATTACCTTCATAATCAGAAAGCCTTTTTCTTTGTAAGCTATTAGAATCCTGATATCATATTCTGTTTCTATTTCATTCTAAGGGAATTATTTTTCCAAATTTATTTTTTAACCTATTACTTCATGTATTTCATTTTGATTTCTAATTATTTTTAAATAAAACAATCCCTAATTTCTCAAGTTTCTAGAAAATGTGTACGGGTTGTTGATTTTTGTTCTAACAGTAAGCACTTCAAAATACTTTCTGTCTCTGATTGTTTGGTGCTAAATTTCTTGCCATGTTTTATCCCATAGATTACAAAAAAGTAAATATCCAGTGATCCTTTTACTGTTTTTGTTTAAATCCCTTAAAAGAAGATATTTTTAATAACTGTCATTTTCCAAAAAGCGGTATGGAGATAGTTTCATTATCTCCTAATGAAAAGGCACATTGTCTCATAGAACTAACATTTATAATTTTTTGAATAAACATATACATTGACCCTTCCTAGTCTTAAAACTTACGACTTATATTTGTCTCATTGAAACTCCTTCCTCAGGAAACCAATCCTCAGGCAAGGTAGTGAAACTTACTGTTCATCACACCCAGAGAATGAGATGCCAGAACCCTCACCCATCATGGTTGCTTCCTTACCCCTCCCTAATTCCTGCTTTCTCAGTTTCCCCGCTGTTTAATGTATAAATCACTCAACTTTAGTTGGCTGGTGAGATGGATCTGAGACTTTATCTTCCATTCTCCTTGGCTACAGCACCCAATTAAAGTCTTCTTCCTTGGAAATACTTATTGACTCAGAGACAAGAAAACACACAAACAAACAAACAAACAAACAAAACATCGTTTTTCTTTCGGTTGCTCATTATTTCCATAGCTTTCTTCTTCAGCTGCCATGTTGTAATGAATTTCACTGAATATCAGCGACGGGCATTTGAAAAATGCATTAATTTATGCATCCTTGCTAAATACATAATCATCCAGTAATTGAAGCATACATTTTTAGTCAACACAATTACTAAAATTGATCACACTTTTACTGTTATTATTTTATTTCCATTTGAAGAATTGCAGAATAAAAAAAAACTTACTGATATATGTGACTGAATTATTCCTATTTTATAACTTTCCACTAAAAGAGTTTTAAGACAGCACCAATGAACTAGAGTGGAAATTTATTCCACAAATTAGATGATATCAAAACAATACTTATTTCATGCTAAAGATAATTTTCATATTTATTCATAAATGAGATACATTTCCAGCTGGTCTCTTCCAAAGTTCTGTATATGGTTGTTTAAAATAATTCAAAACATAACAGATACTTTTGATGGATAATAATCATTTTTACATTCTCTAATAAATTTTAGAAGATATTGGGGGCAATTCTAAAAAAATATAAAGGTAAAAGTAAATAGCTTCAGTGATACATAATTTCCTGACAGGAGATGGAACAAAACAATTTTTAAGGTTTCTTTCTCTTCTATGATTATTCAAAATTCTTGACATTATTCTGTCTATGCTGCTGAAGTCATTGCTGGTATCAGATATATCTAAGTTATAAACACAATTTTTACTTAAACTTTGATTAAATGAGTTCAGTCATCACACCTTGTAGCCACAGAGCTGTATTATCTCTTGGTCTTTTGTTTCCAGGTAGAATTTAATTTAATTTAAAACATTATGTTAATTTAATACTCTCTGAATTTTGTATTATATATAAATATGTTGGCATCACTAAATATTTTGAGTGCAGACTTAGCTACTATAGCTCAAACAGCTCCTTAATGTTCCATGTGATCTATTGCTATTTAGAGCAAGACAGCATTTTGAAATTTAGGTCTACATCAAATATATAGGATTTGCCTTTATATATGAAGCATACTCATAAATCATTTTAAACAATTTTTTTTGTAAATCAGAACAAACTGTAAATTAGAAATTGTATTATTCTTAAAGCCTTATTTTCAAATGTACATAATTAAATGAGACCAATATTATGATTCTGAGATCATTTATAGTCTTCTATTATAAAAATACATATCATTAATAACTTTTATTTTTTACTTATAATATGCCTACTAGGTTAGTTTGGGTGCAGTTTCATGCCAATGTGGGTATTCATTAAATACATTCACCTTTGTCTCTGAGTGAATGATTCTGAGGAATATTCAGAGGGTAATAAAATGTACCAACCAATTTAATTTCTTATTATTTACTGAAATCAATTTAGAGTATCCACACAGGTGTAAATCTTTGTCTAATAAGTTCCTATTATCTATCTATTTGGACCCTTTATATGCTTTTCAGGAAGAAAAAACAAATATTTCGGGGACGTAAGTAGGAAATGAAGAACTTCAGGAGCACTCAAGCTCTGTTGCAGTCACATGCATTCCACTTAACACAGACATTTTACCTGAATATGTAGCCATGATATTCTATAAACAACATTTATTAGATATTTTCAACCAGGGCAAACAACATATACTTCCAAGTACTTCATTGTTTGAAGAGTATTAGCATCCTGCAATTTGTAGAGACTCTGGTCTTCATGATTCTGTTTTATAAGCTACTAGATAAGCCTAGCTAGTAACTTACAACCCCAAATCACAAACCTTATGCAATTGAGAGAAAAGGCATTTATTCCTTCACATATAATATTATGGCAATTTCTGGGGAATCAGAGCATGAATAAATATAATAACTTAAGTTTATGTTCTTTCTGTTATAAATTTGGAGAGTTAGGAGGCAATATGAGCCACACTGAGTTCCTAGAATGTATAGTGAAGATCAAAGCAGAAGGAATATGTATATAGATCCTTACAGAAAAATATAAATTTCTGATACTAAAAATATTACTATATTAATATATAATGAATACAGAATATATGCAATATATTTACTCTGTGCGGTATATTATTATATATCACTATATACTTGATATATTATATATATAGCATCCATAATATTTAGACTAAAAATCGTATAAGAAACCTAGGGAATGCATAGGCTTGATTTTATATATGATACTTTCTCAAAAATAAATTACTGCCCTGTTTCAACAATTAATTTCTGAGTCTAAAATCTAGTACTTTGATGTGTCATGCAAGGGATTATATTTCACATTGTGTATGAAATGCAAGATATTTTGGCACCAATTTCTCACACTATAAAACATTATGTTAATTTAACACTCTCTGAATTGTGTATTATATATAAATATGTTGGCATCACTAAATATTTTGAGTGCAGACTTAGCTACTATAGCTCAAATAGCTCCTTAATTGTAATGACTACACAAATTATTCTGCCATAGCAATAAGTACAGTATACTGTAAAAATGAGTGGAAATTATGTTTATAATAACAGAAATCTTGAGTTTAAATAGCTACTACATTTTCACTATGAAGAACTATTGTAAAATATGAAATTTAATGAATGTTAATGTAAAATCTCAAACATTATTTAAAGTGCCATCTCTATGTTACAGTATAGCTACATGGATTTTTTTTTTCATGTTCCAAATGGAAAATTCTTCAGGATAACTTTAGAAAATGGAAGATCATATTTCAGGCAAAGAGATATTAGAGTGTTTATTACAACACAAATAAGAAAATAAAAATTTAAAGTAATAAGTGACTTCCTCGGAGTCACAAAACCAGGTAATCACAGAGTTGTAATCCAGTTTTTTGCAGTACAATAGCAAAATATTCACGAACTATAGACACGGCAGTTTTTTAAAATCTTAATTCCATATTGTACAGGCTTTTTGCCCTTGACCAGTCATGTAACCTCTCTCAACGTTATTACAAGAAAAGCAACAATTGAAAAAAAAAAAGAGTGATGATAATAATGCATCACAGGTTTTTGTGAAAATTATGTAAGACAAGTTGGGAAGCACAGTGGGTTTAGGCCTTAGTTTAGTGCTTTGCACAGAAGTGTTTAATAAATATTACCTACTATTTTCATTATATTTGCTTCTATTAGTATCATGGATCCTTGTACAGTACCTGTTTCACTGGACCTGGTTGCCAAACTCAGCCATTAAAGTAGAAGTTCCCCAATTACTAGTTGTATATAAGTATCCAGCATCATCACCATGTAGATGATGTCAGTGGATGTCATCAAGTCAGAGTCACCAGACATACATTCTGTCTCTCAGTAACATGGGTTATGTGCCCGACAGGGACTAGGAATACATTAACTCTGGCCCATTCACATAATTCACCTACAATAAATTCTCTAAAAGCTCAATTCTTTCATATCCTTCTTTATACCTAAAACAACAAAATTCCAAGCCTATTTTCAATCAAATTGTTAACTATCTAGTGGCTGTACTAGGCTAAACAATTAAATATTGTCTGAGAAAAATCACACAGACCCTTTGACTTTAATACAGGTCTTGCAATTCATAGAGCTCTTCAACACTGCCTGAAAGTTCTCCCACATTTCGCTAGCATGTTATTTCTGTCTCCAAAGCAACTAGTTCCTACTTTCTCCTCACACTGCAAATTTTCAGTTCTATATTCTGTAACTTTTCACCTGCAAGAACTAAAACATTGTCTCAAACTTCCTTGTGAAAGTCAAAACAATCTATCAGGAGTTCCTTCATTTTGCAAGCAATAAACCAATTTGCATATATAATCTGGACCCACTCTCTCTGCATTTTCTCTAATTATGGTATTTTTGGTCATTGATGTGCTTCCCTCCCCTATGTCTTTCATAGGTTTGAAACTCAATATTGTTAAGATATTAATTCTCCTCAAATTCATGTATAGATTAAATATATTTCTAATAAAATTACAAGCAGAATTTTAGAAGAAATTTTCAGCCTGCACCCAAACTCATATGCAAATGCAAAGGGCATAAAATATATAAAATGACTTAAAAAGAAGAAGATGGAGGGCCAACAGTACCAAATTTTAATATTTATTCAAAAGTTACATTTCTCACAATAATACAGTATTGGCATATAAACAATTAGATCAATGGAACAGAGTAAATAGTTCAGAAATAGAGCCACATATGTATGGTAAACTGATTTTCAACTGATACGTAAAAATATAGTAAAAACAATCTTTTCAATTGTTAGAACAATTGTATATGCATATGCCAAAAATAACTTTGTCCACGCCTGGTATTATATAAAAAAAATTAAGTCAAAATGGATCATTCCTAAATTGGATGCCTAAAATGTGGGAGCTTTAGAATAAAATGTAGAGAATATCTTTGTGCTTGTGTGTTAGGTAAAAACACCAAATAAACAATCCATTAAAGAATAAAATGAAAAGTTGGACTTCACAAAAATAAAATAAAAACTTCTACTTTTTGAAAGATATTCTTGAGACGAAAATATAAAGCACAAATCAGGAGAAATACTTTCACATTATATTTGTTATAATGACTTGCATGTAGATTGTATAAAGAACTTTCCAAACACTATAAGAAAACACAAAAAACAATTTTTTAAGTGCCAGATTTTAATATATACTTCATTAAAGTGGAAAAAGGAAGGAAAATCTTTCTGGTCCTGAAAAACCAAGTTTAATTTTGACTCCAGTTAGGACTTCACATTCTGCCTAAAGCAGAACTAAAACTGCTTCTTTTGTGCTTCTATAATACCTCTTTAAGTATAATACTTCTCATTGTATTACAGTAATGTATTTATATATCTAAGTCCTCTATTGTAAAGATAGGATTAACTGTACATAATTTTCCACTTTGATCTCCTTAATCAACTACCTACCAAAAATACTAACAAACAAACATGGACTTGAACTCATAGTAACTACTAAATTTTAAGGTAAATATAAATAATGCAAAGTGATACAATAATAGATTGTATTTATTGTCACTCAACATATGATAATGGGATGACTGTAGGTATTGTTCATGTGGTCTACTTACATTGGATATCAGGGACTGCATTTGGTATTCTAGTGAATGAAATAAAGGCATAATGTAATTATATATACTGATTCTAATTTTAAGTAAGAAACATAGATGGAGGTAGTAGAATAGTCTAATAAATGCTAGCTTTAATCTATCTTTTAAGAAAATACATTGAAAAAATTTTTGATTTGGCAGAAAATCATTGCTACAGTTTTTATTTGAGAAATAGAAACATGATTTTATATATTACCATAAACATATTTCAATTGAGTATATTCACCAAAGCAGATTCCAGATCATCCTAAGTCTCCAGTCAGCTTTCATTTGGGGCTCTAGACTCTTTTCAGTCTATCTCTGTTCATGGCCCTTTTGAAATCAAAGGAAACTCCCTGTTCAAATCAACAATATGAGGGAGGGTATGAAACTGAATAGAAAAAATGACCTTTGAGATAGCATTGCTCTTGAAATTGAAAAGTTATCTTGGTTATTATAGAACTCAATGCAACATATTTCCTATTTCAAGGGCAGTAAAGTTATGTCTTAAAAAAGTGTTCCTGAAATTGCCTTTCATATTGAGCCGCATACTGGTGAGTTAAAACTGAATTGAGATTTTAGGAATGAAGATTATGGAAAAAAATGTAAATAAAGTTGCTTTAAAGAAGATTTATGAACTGGTTGTTAACTGCAATAATGATTTTGAAACTACTGGAATATACCATTTCTATTTTTAAATCACTTCAGAAAACTAATATATTAAAACTTAAAATACAGTGGCATTGGCCGAGGAGGGCGGATCACCTGAGGTCAGGAGTTTGAGATCAGCCTGACCAACATGGAGAAACCCGTCTCCACTAAAAATACAAAAATTAGTTGGGCATGGTGGTACATGCCTGTAATCCCAGCTACTCGGGAGACTGAGGCAGGAGAATCGCTTGAACCCAGGAGGCGGAGGTTGCGGTTAGCCGAGATCGTGCCATTGCACATCAGCCTGGGTAAACTCTGTCTCAAAAAGAGCCAAACTCTGTCTCAAAAAACAAAACAAAACAAAACAAATACAGTGGCATTAATTACATGTGCAATGTTGTGCAACCATAACCAATAACTACTTATAAAATTTTCTGTACCCATTAAGCAGTAACTTTCCTTTCCCTCCATCCCAGCCCCTGGTAACTTCTAATCTACTTTCTGTCTTTTTGAATTTTCCTATTCTAGATATTTTAAATACATGGGATCACACAAATATTTCCCTTTATGTTTGCCTTATTTCACTTAGTATAATATTTCCCAGGTTTATCCATATTGCAGCATACAACCGAATTTCATTTATTCTTATATCTGAATAATAATTGCATGTATTTACCATATTTTGTTTATTCATTCATCTCTTGATGAACACTTGACTTTTTTACACCTTTGGCTATTGTAAATAATGTTGCTATAATCATTTGCATGCAAGTATCTGTTTAAGTCCCTAATTTCAATGTTTCTTTATATTTACAAGTGAAATCATTGAGCCATATTTTAACTCTATATTTAACTTCTTTAGAAACTGTCTAATTGTTTTCTACAGTGGGTTCATTAGTGTGGATTTCCACCAGAAAAGTATGACGGTTCTAATTTCTCCATATTCTTCCCATAATTTCTTAATTTTAACAGTATTTTATGGATTTTTTTCAGGATATTCTACATATAACATCATGTTATCTATGAATAAAGGTAACTATTTCCCTCTTTCCGTTTGCGATACCTTTTATTCATTTTTCTTTCTTAATCACCCTGGTGAGAATATTCAATACTATTGAATAGAAGAGGTAAAAGCAGATATCCTTGTATTTTTTCTTACTGTAAAAATTGGCTTTAGGTCACCTACTATTGTATGGTGTTAGTTGTGGATTTTTAAAAATATGGTCTTTATTATGTTGCAAATATATATTTCTAATGATGTTCTAATGATGAGTGGCTTTTTTTCATGAAAGCGTTTTTGAATTTTTCCAATTTATTTTTCTGCATCAATTTAGTTGACTCCATATTTCTACTTTCCTTATATTAATGTGAAGATAGACTGATTTTTGTATGTTGAACAATCCTTGCCTTCCCGCTATGAATTTTACTTGGACATGGTTTGTAGTCCTTTTAATACATGTGCTAAATTATGTTTATTAGTATTTTGTTGAGGATTATTGTACTTACATTGCTTAGGGATATTGTTGTATTTTTGTTGATTGTAAGGTCTTTGTCTGGTTTCAATTTCAGGTATCATATTCAGGCCTGGATAATGCTGGCCTTATATAATAAGTTAGGAAGTGTTTCTCCTTTCTCATATTTTTGAATAGAGTTTTGAAAGGATTGGTATAAATCCACCAGTTAATTTGACAGTGGTCCTGGGCTTTTCTTTGTTCAGAGATGGTTTTTGCTATTGTTTTTGTTTTTAACTCCTTCAGTATGCTTGCTTATTAGAAGTCTATTCATATTTTCTATTTTTCTTGAGTCATTTTGGAGTTTGAATGTTTTCGAGAATTTGACCATTTTATCTAGGTAATTTAATGTGTTGGCACACAATGTTCATAGTACAGCCTCATAATCAGTCTTATTTCCATGAAGTCAGTAAAATGTCCTCTTTTCATATTTGAGTTTAGTAATTTCATTATTTTTTCCTTCTTAGTCTAGCTAAAAGTTTGTCACTATTGGCCGTGAGTGGTGGCTCATGCCTGTAATCCCAGCACTTTGGGAGAGCGAGGTGGGCGGATCACAAGGTCAGGGCATCCAGACTATCCTGGCTAACACAGTGAAACCCCGTATCTACTAAAAATATAAAAAACAATTAGCCGGGCATGGTGGCCGGCACCTGTAGTCCCAGCTACTCGGGAGGCTAAGGCAGGAGAATGGCATGAACCCTGGAGGAGGGCCTTGCAGTGAGCCCAAATGGCACCACTACACTCCAGCCTAGGTGAGAGAACAAGATTCCATCTAAAAAAAAAAAAGTTTGTCAGTATTGATTTTACAAAGAGTCAATTTTTGGTTTCACCAACTTTCTCTGTCAATTTTTAAATTTATCTCCACTCTAATTTTTATTATTTTCTTTCTCATGTTTGGTTTTCTTTTCTTTCTTTTTTTTTTTTTTTTTTTTTGTTTTTAATGCTACCGTTTTGAATATAGTCTGCTACTGTGTTTCAGGGTCCTTAAATTTTACAGTTTTGTTATTGACCCGAGATTTTACTTCTTTTTAAATGTAGCCATTTATAGATACAAATTCTACTTTGAGTACCATTTTTACTGCATCCCATAAAGTTTTATAAATTATATTTTTGTTTGAATTTTTTTCAGGATATTTTCTAACTCCTGTTGAAATTTTTCTTTGAAAAGTTGGTTAAGAGTTAAGTGTTGTTTGATTTCCATATCTTCAGACATTTTCCAGTATTCTTCTGTTATTGATTTTTAGTCTTTTCATTGTGATCAGAACAGACATACTATATGGTGTCAGTCTTTTAAATTTATTAAGACTTTTTTATGGTCTAAGATACAGTCTATTCTGAAAATATTAAATTTATTGAGACTTGTTTTATGGCCTAAGATATAGTCTATACTGGAAAATCTTCTATGTGCACTGAAGAACAATATATAGTCTCATTGTTCAGCTCCCACTTAAGAACAAGATGTATTTTCATTGTTCAGCTCCCACTTAAGAACAAGATATATTTTCATTGTTCAGCTCCCACTCATAAGTGAAAACATAGTGTTTGATTTTCTGTTCCTGCATTAGCTTGCTAAGAATAATGGCTTTCAGCTCCAACCAGGTCCCTGTAAAGGACACGATGTCATTCCTTTTCATGGCTTCCTAGTATTCCATGGTTTATATGTTTATATGTACCACTTTTTTTTTTTTTTCTTTCTTTCTTTTGAGATGGAGTCTTGCTCTGTCGCCCAGGCTGGAGGGCAGTGGTGCAATCTCGGCTTACTGCAAGCTCCGCCTCCCGGGTTCACGCCATTATCCTGCCTCAACCTCCCTAGTAGCTGGGACTACAGACTCCCGCCACCACGCCTGGCTAGTTTTTTTGTATTTTTAGTAGAGACGGGGTTTCACCGTGTTAGCAGTATGGTCTCTGGTCTGATCTCCTGACCTCGTGATCTGCCCGCCTCAGCCTCCCAGAGTGCTGAGATTGCAGATGTGAGCCATCGCGCCTGGCCTATATGTACCACATATTTTAAATCCAGTTCATCATTGCCTGCATATGTAACCAGGAACTTAGAAATAAAAATTTTAAAAAGAACAATATATATTATGCTGCTATTAGGTGGAGTGTTCGCTATATATGTTCTTAAGTCTAATTGATTTGTAATGTTGTTCAGATCATCTATTTCCTTATTGCTCTTCTGTCTGGTTGTTCTATCCTATATTGAAAGTAGGATAGTGAAGTTTCCAATTGTTGTTGTAGAAGTATCTTTCCCTTTTCAATTTTGTCAATATTGCATCATGTATTTTATGGCTTTTTTTGTTGGGTGTGCATATAATTGTCATATCATCTTGATAGATGAAATCTTTTATCAATGTATAATTTCCTCTGCCTCTTGTGCACTATTTTGATGTAAAATCTCTTTGTCTGATAATATTAAAGCCACCCCAACTGTTTTAGATACTATTTGCATGAAATAGCTATCTGTGTTTTTACACTTAAGTCTTGTTGTCTGTATGTGCAAAGTGAGTCTCTTATAGACAGCACATAGATGGATTTTTTAAAATTCATTTTGCCAGTCTTTCATTTTAATTGGCTAATTTAATTCATTTACATGTAATTACTGGTAATAACATATTTATGACATTTTGCTGTTTCTGAATGTCTTATATTTTCATTTCTTAATTCTCCATTACTTTTTATATTTATTTTTTATAGTGCATCACTTTCTTTTCTATATATTTTAAAAATTATTTTCCTATTGGTATTCTAGGAAACTATAATTAATATATTAAACTGATAACCAGGTCTGAATAATACCAATTTATTTTCAGTAGCGTGCAACACTTTTTTTATACATCTCTACCTTCCCCCTTTATATTTTTCCTGTCAAAAATTATGTCTGTATATATTAATGTTATACAAGTTGATATAGATTTATAATTATTATTTTGTGTATTTACCTTTTAAATCATATATAGAGATAGAGAAGTTATAAACCAAAAGTATAATTATATAGGACTTTATATTTACCTATGCCATTATCTTTCTCAATGTTCTTCATTTCTTCATATGGCTTTGAGTTACTGTGTAGCATCTTTTCATTTCATCCTGAAGGATTTCCTTTAGCACTTTTTGTACAAATCTACTAATTACAAACTTTCTTATAGTTTGTTTATTGTCAAACATATTAATTTTCATTTATTCTTGAAAGATAGTTTTGCTGGATGTAGAATTAGTAGTTGACAGGATTTTAAAAATTCTTTCAGCATTTTAAATACCTCTTACCACACTTCTGACCGCTATGCTTTCTGGTGAGAAAACAGCTATTCCTCTTAGTTAGAACTCCTTGCACCTGACATGTGGCTTCTGTCCTGCTGTTTTCAAGATTTTCTTTTTGCTTTTGGCTTTCAACAATTGAACTGTAATGTATCTCAATGTAGAATTTTTTGATTATTGTCTAGGAGTTTTTGAGCATCTTTCACATGTAAGTTCATGAATTTCATCAAATCTAAGAAGTTTTGGTCATTATTTTTTCAAATATTTTTCTGCTTCTTTTTTTTCCTCCTGCAATTCCCATGTTGGTATGTTTGTATTTGTGTATGTCCTTCAGGTTCCTCAGGTTCCACTCATTTTCCTTTCACCTCCCCAGGCTAGATAATTTTAACTGCCCTATGTTCAAACTTTGGTGATTCTTGCAGGAACTATTTTTCCTGCAAATGAGCCATGTTTTCTCATTTCTCTGTATGCATAGTAACATTTTGTTGATAACGAAACCTTTGAGTATTAAAGTATAATTCTGGAAATCAAATTCTCTTCAGAAATTTTTTCTGTCACTTATTGAGTCCTGAATGTACCCATTTGTATGCTAACTTTTCCAAACTATTTTTGTAAAGTCTGTGATCTCTGTTGTGTAGTCAATGAAGTTTCTCTGTGTCATCTCTTTGGTCTATGACCTGACATAGATTTCCTTAAGTTTCTAGATGCAAACACACACACACACAAATGTGCTTCCAAAAGATGCTGCTGGGAAGGCCACTGCATCCTTAGGGAGCCAAATCAAAGGTAGGCATCTGTTGTAGCTCCTCAGGGAATCACCAGGCCAACTAAATCACAAAAACCTGAACCATTGGAGAACAAGTTCTTACTGTCTACTGTGGTACCAAATAGGGATCTAGGAATATGGTCTCCTATCCCCAAAACCACAACAGGGACAAGGAATGGGGTTGGGAGCTGGTCCTACAAGTTGGTCTCTTACCAAAGTTCAGCACCCTATTCCTCCATCAGGTACTACCCTTGACTCTTCTCATATTATTTTTTTTCAGTTTAATTATTGTTATGGTTGAGGAACTGAACCCTGAAACTTCCTGGTCCACCATTTTTTTTTTAATGATATTACTCCCACCATTTTGTTTTATTGAAAAATTATATCTTCCTTTATACCATTGTCCTAAAAATTGTTTTGAGTTTAGAGTATTATCAATAATTGTAATATCAAGTTTCTAAAACATGTTTAGGACATAACAAATAACTTCACATAGCTTATTACAGTCCATTCTGATTTTTTTTTCATGACAAGATCTCATTTTATTCTCATACTTGCATAGGTAACTATTATTCAAGTTTCATAGATGACAAAATAAAGATTAGGAAAGTTAAATGGTAAATTCATAACTTGTAAACGGAAGAATCAAAATGCAAAGTCAAGTCTCCTGAGTCTGTATTCCATATACTCTCAACAATATAGTATTGCTAAAGCCTAGTGTCTGGTGATTTGAGTAACCTATAAACATAAGATGTATAAATTGCATTATTTATATAATTTTCAAAACTATTTCATGTTTATTGCCAAAGCTGTCATTGTTGTTTTCACATTAGGGAATAAACATTTTCCCAATGTTTTACATATTAAAGGTAATATCCCAGGAGGTGTACTTTCATTTATTTCACTAGCTAATTTTAAAGTTGAGAGACACATCAAAACACTCATATCTAAAAATAAGAATAGAATGTCAAAAACATAGTTCTAAGTTTCTATTTTTCTCATGGAACTTTTCAGTATAAAAACAAGTTACTTATCTGAAAAGATTATGCATTTTACTTTTTTTTTGTGAGAAGCAGCATTATATTATGATATATCTCACTTATATAAATAACAGCAACTGACTGGGTATGATTGAGCCCAGCAGTTCAAGATCAGCCTGGGCAACACGGTGAAACCCCATCTCTACAAAAACTACAAAAATTAGCTGGGCATTCTGTTGGTGAATGCCTGTGAGTTCCAGCTACTCGGGGGGCTGAGGCGGGAGGATCACTTGAGCCCAGGAGGTCAAGGCTGCAGTGAGCTGAGATCACACCACTGCACTCCAGCCTAGGTGACAGAGCAAGGCCCAGTCTCTTAAAATGAATAAATTCAAATAAATTAACACATAACAGAAACCTGGGTACTCAATAGCCTGATCAGTCCTCTGAAACATTAGATGTTTCTAAGCCTTGGCATTGAAGTCCTCCTTGTTGCAATCAGAATGCCATTTGATACGTAGCATACAGTTACTGATGTTTTTTGTTATGGGATGACTTTTTAAAAAACTTATTAGAGAACAAATGTGATAACTTGCAGTGACCAAAGTAAGAGATATATTCTGGAATAGTTACAAAAAATGAATGCTGCAAAAAATGACCAGCAAAAGTAAATTTAATGTAGTAAGATATTAATTAGTCCAGTATTAGCTAATAAAGAAATTAAATGAATACATACTCCTCTTTGGATTATTTATATGTACATTTAAAAATGTATTTCTTTGAGGGAAAAGTATAGCTTTTGTGTCAAATAAACATGGCATTTCAGTGTATAGTTTTAATAAATGCTAACTTGTTTCAGTCTACAGAAGAATGTGGTTAAAAAATAGAAACTAATTTTACAGTGGGGTCTAAAATTCATCATTTTAAATTTCGGTGTGGTATGAAATACATATTAGAACAGAAAAGTAATATTAAGCCAACTAAATTAATAACATGTAAATTAGTGATTATTTTGAGTATTGTTATAAAGAAAAAAACAGATAATTTGAACATCCATCAATAAAGGCATGATTGGACAAATTATCATGCTATTGCCTGAGGCATTATTGCCCTGGTTACTGTCTAGTGATACTCCTCTTCATTCCTAACCGTGTCAACTTTTGGTTATAAACGCAGGAATGAATTACATTTACCTTATACATTAACAAACAGAGTTCCCATTTAGATTCCACAATAAGTAGCACTTGTGTAATATTTAAAGGCAAAAGAGAAGAGGAAAGCATATTCTCTGCTGGAAAAGATACTGGCACCTAGGCAGATATGAAGCATGAAGGAGCTTCCAGGTGAGCTCTTATAAATAATCTTCAGCTGAGATAATTGATAGGCACATCCTGTGATTTGGAGCCTTACTGGTTTTTTGGAAGCTGGAAGAGGTTCTCATTATTTACCACCCCCCTATACTTCCAACTGGTTTTTAAACATCTAATTTACTTTATCATATTGCTCCTGCTAAAATAAGTAATTCCAACCCTTGAAGCTAAAATACAATTATGCATGTTTTAAAATTAATGACTTAAATCTGTATGCATTGGCACGGAAAAAATATCATAAAATATTATTGCATAAAAACAAAAACATGCTACAGATTGATAAATGTTTTATTCAGTTTGTGAAATTATGAAACTGTTTTGATAAACTTCATTCTCACAAAATCTGTTTATACTAAGAAACATGTCTTTGTGAGGATGGTTCTGGGAGTAGAATGATAGAGGGTCAAAAGGATAATCTTTATCTCTAAATTATTTAAATAATAATAGGAGACTTAGAGATTCTGGAAATATCTGGAAGCCATTTTACGACTTGGAGAAAAATCAAGAATATGAAAAATACACTCTACTCACGGTAGAAAAGACATGCAGTGGGCATTTGAGGACAATAGGAATCATTAGGAGAAGTTTATTTAACCTTAGGGTATGTCTGGACTTTTCAGTTAAGTGAAGGAATGATTTTGCATATTTTTAAAGCCAGTATGAGTCTGGCATTCTTATACTTACAAAAGAAGAATTCCTAAATAATACAGAATAGGAGATTGATATTTAATTGTAGACTTGCATAACCTAAGGATACACTCTATTCCATATTGGGAGACTGGAAATAATTCTTTAGTAGAAAGTATATTAAATTGTTTGCTGTAATAATGACTTACAGTATTTACTTTTAAAAGCAATAGCTTAGGAAGTTTGGAGAAAATGATAGATTCTGGATCATTCTGATCACATGTTTATAGTAGTCAAATATTATCTACTTTACTACAAATAGTATATACTGACATAATTGCAATACCAAATTTTTTAACAAATGTCAATATTTGCTATAGTAGTGCAAACTATGGAAATGTGAGAAAATCAGACTCCTCATGTACTATAGTTGGAAAGTTGGTTTATATATCCATTCTTGAGGCCAGTTTGACAGTACATGAAATTAAATTTGTTTATATTGTGTCCGGAATTTGTTCCTTCCAGTTGGTTCTTGGTCTTGCTGACTTCAAGCATGAAGTCGCGACTCTTGTGCTGAGTGTTATAGTTCTTAAAGATGGTATGTCCAGAGTTTGTTCCTTCAGATGTTCAGATGTGTCCAGAGTTTCTTCCTTCTAGTGGGTTCGTGGTCTCGCTGACTTTAGGAGTGAAGCCACAGACGTTTGCAGTGAGTGTTGGAGCTCTTAAAGTTGGCACGTCCAGAGCTGTTTGTTCCTCCTGGGGAGTTGGTGGTCTGGCTGACTTCAGGAGGGAGGCCACATACCTTCACAGTGAGTGTTACAGCTCATAAAGGTAATGCGGACCCAAAGACTCAGCAGCAGCAAGATTTATAGTGAAGAGCAAAAGAACATACCTTTGGCAACACAGAAGGAGACCTCAGAAGGTTCCGCTACTGGCTTGGGTGGCCTGCTTTTATTCCCTTATTTGGCCCCACCCACATCCTGCTGATTGGTCCATTTTATAGATAGCTGACTGGTCCATTTTACAGAGTGCTGATTGGTGAGTTTTTACAGAGTCCTGATTGGTGTGTTTACAAAGCTTTAGCTGGACATAGAGCACAGATTGGTGTGCTTACAATCCTTTAGCTAGACAGAAACGTTCTCCAAGTCCCCATTTGACCCAGAAGCCCAGCCAACTTCACCTGTCAATATCATGTGCCTAACAACATCTGAATTTGTACCCCAGGTAGTTCTCATTTAGGAATTTTTGTAATAGACCATGACATGCCTGTGAAAATGTTCATTACATCAGTATTGAAAAATATAGTATCTTCTTGGGGGCAATCTAGATTTCTAATGAATAAATATAATGAGGTAGATGTACACCATAGAAAAGCATTGAAAACAGCAAACGGGGTGTTCACAGTGATTTGTATAGGTCCTAAATATAGTGGTGAATGAAAATATTAGGAGACAAAATGAAGTCTGTAGGACAGTGCCATTTCTATAAATATTTATAAATTTGTATAAATTTATAATAAATGTATATTAAAAATACATACTTCTAGAAACTACTTAAAAACTCAAACGTCCATTTCAAGCCACCTGGAGTTGTTCGCTGTGGGAGGTAGAGTGGAGTGAAAGTGGAGAATACAGACAAATTAAAATGATATAAACAGAAGTTAAATAAAAGGGGAGTTTTGCATGAACTGCTGGTTGTATTATTTCATGAAGTGAGAATGATCAATTGTTGTCCTGGTGAAAAATATTATTATTATTAATAAAGTAATCTACCTGAAGATCAAGGATTTGAACTCAGAATTATCTGACATCAAAATTTGTGCTTTCTTCATTGCACCACGTTGCCCTTAAACCTGACTAAATTGACAAAATAAAATCATAAAAAATAATACTATGGTAACTGCATTAAGACAAAAGGGTCTTTTCAAAATATCACAAAATAGTAATTTGACATCCCCTAAAGAATGGAATTCAAAGCCGACAATCATAGAGGTGATCTATCACAATCAAAATGTTGAGGATTTGGGGGTTGTAGGGTCAGCAACGAAATACTTTTTGTAGAGATTTATGATAGGATTTCAATTTAATTCTCTCCAGGCTATTAGTGGTAACAAAGGTTTGTTTCCACATATCCAGGGGCTTTGTGGTTAGCAATATATCATCCCACTTTTATTTTACACTCTTTCAATTGCTCTACACTGAAGGTCAAAAGTGCTGCTGTGAATACCTGCATCTTCTTTGAGTTATAAAATACATAGATAAATACACATTACATTGTGTATACAAAGAAAAAAATTGATACAAATAATCTTACAATTTGTTATTATTTGAACATTTGTTACAGGTAGAATTTGGGATGAGTTCAATTAATATTTTCAACATGTCCTAAATAGGCAATATTACAATGTCCCTAACTTTTTTTTTATTTTGTTGTCCTTTGTATATGCTACCTCCTTCTCCAAATACGAATTTAGACTCCCTCCTATATCTGGATAACTTTAACCTCTCATTTGTAATCATCATGTCAGTAGTTACAGTCTTGAGACTTCAGACTGGTGTTTCAACCCCTCCTTTGAGGGGTATGCATGTCATGCTTGACTCCAGTATTCACTGTCCTGTTAATGAATGATTTATTTAGTTTTTTACCTAACTAGATAATGATATGCATGAATAGAGATATGGTTTCTTGAATACTCAGTACATAATAAATGTACAATATATGTTCGTTGAATATATGGGTATAAATCAGTTTTGGAAAGATATAGTTTTATAATCTTAACATTTATAATACTGTATCTATCAGTGAGTGTTATAATTTAAAATTACCATTGAAATAAAATAAAGCACTAAAAAGCAATTTAGTGGTGCTTTGGGATATCTTGGTTCTTCATACATTTTATGATACTCAGGAAAGAAAGGTGACATAAATTACTCCATGTCAGTCTAATGTGGCTCTGATTTTTAATGAGATACTTGGTAAAATAATATTTGTTTAGTCCTTCTTACTTCTGTTTCCTAAATTGACCTCCATTGTTGTTTTCAATTCCTCTGTAATTTTCTGTACAATTGGTGTTCATTTATGAATTCATATACCTCTGTGAATTGTACTCCTGTACAGCAATAAAGGAACCACATGAGTTTTTTCTTTTTAAGCCCAATTTCAGACTCTTTGTTACTGGATAGGTATCTCCCCTGGGAATCACTTATAACTGTAACCTTCCTAACTCCTTATCTGCTTAAAACATACTCTTGCATAATATTCTTAATAATATATCATATTCCTTCCTAATACAGGTTTGAAAATATAAAGTTACATTTAAATTATCTCTCTTTCCTAGACCCTTTCCCTGATTACATTTTTTGCTGTTTTATGTCTACTTTCTAAAATATCTCACATTTATCAAATATTCAAATATTTAATCTCATCATGTATTATTTATTTTGCTTATTATTCATTTATTTATTCAACCAATATTTATTGAACATCTACTATGAGCCTGAAGCTGTTCTAGATACTGAGAATTCTGTAGTCAATAAAACTGTCAATTCTCACCCCCCTCATGGAGCTTAAATTCTAAAAGGGTGAGGCAGATAACACAAATTAATAAATAAAATCCATACATTTCTTGGAGAGTGATAAATGCCATTGGGCAAAATGAAAGGGGGAAATGGTGATTGGGAATTATCAGTGAAAGAGTAGGGTGGGCTCTACCTTAAAAACTATTATAATAGCCCTGTCTCTGGTATTCACAAAACCAGTCCCTCTTCCCTTCCCCCAATCATTCCACTACATCATTGACTATTTGATTTTCTTATTTATATACCATTTAACTAATAAACCTGAAGTTGATCTCATGGAAAAAATGGCCTTATTACTTGTAATCTAGGCAAAAGCTTAACCTAAACAGAGTTCAGCAAAGTGGAAGAATTTTAGCAATCTCTATTAAAGCACCAGCACATGACTTGTTTTCTAAGAAATATAGCATTTTTTTCATTTGTATGTAGAAGAGTTGACCAACCAAGAAATTCTATTCTTAATTTATCTTATGCATTAGGAAAATATGTGTTTAATGAGAAGAGACAAGTACAATTTTTTTTGAGGAAAGTTTGAATTTGACCATGAGGGGAAGCACATCCACTCTGCCTTATTTGGATTGTTTGAAGTTTTATGTAGATAAATAATGTTCAAAGGGAGATTTCCTCAATTCTTCTAGGTCTTTCACCTGGTATTCATCTCTCCATGTTTTAAAACATTTGTCAGTTTAATGTACTGCCTCTTGACTTCCTGCCATGTCTGACCTGAAATTAGCTTTGTATTCATTTCTATCTTTCCGTTTCTGTCCCGCCAAATGGTATCCACACTTATTTATCAATGCTAATTATTATTATATCTCTGAAAACACAAATCAATGTTGTCAAAATATGCATTATTAGTAAATCATCACTTTTGTGCACCTCGTTTTTGCCAGGAATTAATATTTTGTTTGTTGGTTGGTTTTTGTATTATTTTCCTGGTATCATTGTTCGTGGCCTATGAGAAACCTTTTATGATTCTAGCAAAGATGGAAGGAGGATGCCGCCACTGGCATTTCCCACATGGAAATGGAGAAGGCAAGTTGTACAACACTTACTTTATGAAGAATTATGTATTACCCCCCCACCCCCACAAATGCTTGTAGCCCCCTTGAAGAAAGACACTGAATTCCTTTCCCCCTGTGTTGTAATAGTAGTCCCTGGATTATGTGTATACTTTTTGCTTTGTTTACCTGAAGAATATTATAGAGAAACTTTCTTAGAAAAAGCACATAAAAAGCATTATTGTTTAACTCTGAGATGTAATTTTCTGTCCTAAATATTGATTGATATTTTTAATGAATATAGAATGCTGGTTGAAATTAATATTCTCTAAATAGTATAAGTAATTTTCCTATTAATTAGTTTAGCTGTTGAGAAATCTGTGTGAGACTGGTTCTTCTTCCTAACTATATGATTTTTTATTGATTGATTTTTATTGTTTTTAATCAACTCTGGAAGCTTTTAGGCCATTTTCCTTTACTTGCATATTTTCAAATGTTATGGTATGCAATTTTTATGTCACTTTTAATTTTAGTTTTTTTTTATTTTTTAAACTGTTCTTTGGAAACCATGAACCCTCTCATTCTGGAGGCTCATAATATTTAAATTTAGTAAACCTCATTTATTTTTGATAATTTATTACTCCTTATTTTTACTGTTCTCTCTTCCAGAACCCTTGTAAGTTGAATGTTAGACTACTAAATGGGTTTCTTGAAATTTGTTCACATTTTTTTTAATGTATCCATTCCAACATTCTAATTACCAAGAAACTGTCGTTATTTACAGGTAAGTATATTAAAACATAAGTTTGAGTAACTTTTCATATGTTTGTATGTTTATTGGCCATGTGGAAAATGCATTTATATAGTGGCCATGTGGAAAATGCATTTATATAGTGCCCCTTTTGTTTATTTTCTTATTGGAGTATTTGCCTTTTTTTCTTATAGATGTGAAGGAATCCCTTTTATATTTTGAATATGTGCTACTTTTTTAGATATATATGTAAGTAATTTTTTTTCTTTTTGCTCAAGTTGACTTCTGTCAGACTCTATTATAAAGAAGCTCAACATTTTTCTTTGTTTATAATTATTCCATTTTTTAAAGAAATGCTTACTATTTTCTAGATAGTTTATTATCTTGCCTTTAAATTTAAATGTAAAATGTATCAAGAATTATCTATAGGCTATATTTTAATTTTTACAATTGGATATCCAATCATCCCAGCATCGTTTATTGAAAAAAACAGTATTTTTAATGGTCTCAGGCCACCATTCTTTGAAATCAAGTGCCTGTATGTATGTAGATAGATAGATAGATAGATAGATAGATAGATAGATAGATAGATAGATAGATTTGTCTTCTGTTTCTCTGTTCTAATCTTCCAAAAAAATTATGTGCTATACTTTATTAAGGAGTATAATACGAAAGAAAATATTTTAAAAATGTAGACTGAGAGAGAAAGCAGAATATTGAGGTTATTATTCATCTGGCCACCATTTGATATCAAGGACAACAGACTGCCTGATCAGACAGGCTACATCTTCAGACGCCTATAAACTACTGTATCTCATATTGGTATGTGTGTGACAAGAGGAGAAGAAATTATCTGCCAGTATTTATTAACTGTTGGTCAGAGTATGGCTCCATAGGGAGAAAATTGTTTCCTGCTGTAGGTTGCATTTGCATTGGCACAAACCAGACCCCACAGTTTCACAAGCCTCAGGAAAAAAATTAATCTCTGTGTAAAAGATGACAAGCATGACATGTTGTGAGGTGAGGCATTGTAGGATTTTACTCTGAGATGATGTCTGGGAGGAAAAAAAGAGGTGAGTTGTTCACTACAGTGGTGGATAGGAATAAAGTGACCAACTGCCCTAGAAAGGGAGAAAGCAAATGAGTATACGTAATGATTCCTCCTGCCTTCACTTCTTCAAGTAAAAAAGTATTAGTTCATTGAATTTCCCCTTAAAGATTGCAATGAACTGGTAAACTTACCTACACAAACACACAGCTTGTTGGGTTATGGCTGGTATTTTACAAAATTCTAAACCAGTCTGCAGGAAACTAATATCTTAAAATCCTGAGCCAAACTGTCTATAAATTTTGTACGTTTCTCCTTTTGAAAATTTTTTCTTTAATGTCTCTCAAAATATTGTATGATTTTCTGAGTGGAAATAGTATTCCTCTTTAAAAATATTATTCCTACTTTATAATATAGTCTGACTAACAGAAGTCACCTTGATCAAAAAAAATACTAACATATATATCTAAATTTAGACATAATATTTATAATTTAATAATACATTCAGCAATTTTGACATAATATTCTATATATATAGCCATGCATCAATGATGGGGATACATTCTGAGAAATGTGTCATTAGGTGATTTCATAATTGTGTGAACATCATAGAGTATACTTACACAAACATAAATTGTCTAGCATACTACACACCAAGGCTATATATTGTAATCCATTGCTCTTAGGCTACAAATTTGAACAGCATATTACTGTGCTGAATACTGTAGGTAATTGTAAGACAATAATATGTATTCATGTCTCAAGATATCTAAACATAGGAAAGATATAGGAACAAAAGGTATAAAAGATAAAAAATGATACACTAGTATAGGGCACATACTATAAATATAGAGCTTGCAGTACTGGAAGTTCCTCTGAGTAAGTCAGAGAGTGAGTGGTGAGTGAATGTGAAGGCCTAGGGCATTGCTGTACACAGCAAGAAGCTTTGTAAACACTGTAGTCAGGCTATCCTACTTATATTTTACAATTACAAATATACTACTACAAATGTTTTATAAAATATTTTTCTTACTTTAATAAATTAATCTTAGTTCAACTTTGTTTTTACTTTATAAACTTTAATTGTTTTTAAATTTTGACTCTCGTAGTAACACTTAGCTTAAGACACAAACACATTGCACAGTTGTACAAAAATACTTTTCATCTTTGTATCCTTATTCTATAAACTTCTTTCTGTTTTTAAAATTTTAAAAACATTTATCTTTTCAATTTTTTGTTAGAAACTAAGATACAAAAACACACATTAGCCTAAGCCTACAAGGGCAAGGATCATCAGTATCACTGTCTTTCATCTCCGTGCATTGTTCCATTGGAACGTCTTCAAGGCCATTAACATACATGGAGTTGTCATCTCTTGTGATAACAATGCCTTCTTCTGGAAGTATTCCTACAGGACCAACATGAGTCTGTTTCACAGTTATCTTTGTTTTTATGAATAGAAGGAGCACACTATAAAGTACCAGTGAATAGTACAGTATAGTAAATGCACATACCGGTAACATATTTATTATCATTATCAAGTGTTATGTACTATACGAAATTGCATATGCTATACCTTTATATGACTATAAAAACAAATCTATAGCCTGATAGATTTGTTTACATCAGCATTGCCACAAACATGTGAGCAATGTTTTGTGCTATGACATTACCATGGCTATGATCTCACTAAGCAGTAAGAAATTTTAGCTCCATTATCATCTTGTAGGACCACCTTCTTATATTCATTCATTGTTGACTGAAATGTATGCAGCACGTGACTCTACTTATTTATATGTAATTATTTTATATGTTATGATAATTTAAATGGTATCCCTTCATTTTAACACCTTGTAGCTAATGTATGGAGGGACTAAGATTTTTTATATTAACTCTTTATCCAGGAATCTTACTACACTGTATTATCATTTATAATAACTGTAGAGATTATTTTGGATTTGCTATGCACAGACTCACTTAATCTATGATTAATGACAACTGTTTTCTTTTTCTCCGATACTTATGGCTCTCCATTTTTGTCATAATAATCACTTATTGCTAAACAAACATTTACAGATTAAAACGATGATATGTTTTGGCCAAGAAATCCATTTGAGCAGAGCTCAGTGAATGTGGCTTTTCATTTGTCCATGCGCATCAAGCTGGGGTAGTTTGATGCCAGATCTAAGAATCCACTTTCAAATGACCTCATTTAGATGCTTGAGAACTTGTTGCTGGCTTTTAGCTGCAAGCTCAGGTGGGGCTGCAGTCAGGGAACTCAATTCTTTATCATACGGTATTCTCAATGGGTTATATGAACTTACTCTGAACATGTGGGTTGGGAGCCAAGAGTGATCATACAAAAACAATGACAAAATACATGACATGTTAATGATCTATTGCTGAAATTTCTAAGACATCACTTTTACCACAGTCTACTGGTTATGCTTCCGTCAGTTTAAAGACAGGGGACCAAGATCCACATGTTGAGTGAATTTCAAAATTGTATAAGACCTCATTGAATGTTAGCTGTTGTTTCAGCAATCTTTAAAACATTTAAGCTGCTCTATTGTAATATGGCAACTAAGATCTGTGAAACAGAACCCCAGGAGAAGGCATATTTTCCTTATTCTCTAATTTAAAGGAAAGCTTTTAATTCTTTACCTTGAAGTATGATACTTTGTTCTAGGAATATTTATTTCTACTCTTTAGGAGATTTGGGATTTTTCTGATAAATTTTCTGCCACTGACTTTTTATCATCGAGATGAGGAAATCTTATTCCTTTACAATGCTGGAGTCATTTTACTGATATGCTTTTTATAATCTTTGATTATATATCTGTGATAGAAATTATAATTCCCCTTTCTTATATTGTCCTTTTCATACTTTTGTATCAGGCTTATGAAAACTTTGTAAAATAAGTCATGACATGAATTCTCCTTTTCCCCTTCTCTGTAAAAGATTTCTGTAAGAATAATGTTACATTTTCACTAAACAACATTCTGTGAAATCATTTGTGTATTGGTTTAATTACAGATTTTCTTATGGCTTAAATTTAATACTTAAAAAATGATTCACATTTCTCTTTCACCTTGTGTCAGTTCTGGTAAGTTATTTTTATTTTTAGGAACTTTTCCATTTTCTCTGGATTTTCATATATACTAATATGGAGATATTAATAATACCCTCTTTTTTAACTGTGTTTTTATTCTGTGTTGATAACCCCTCTTTTTAATTTCTGGTATTGTTATTTGTGCTTAGTCTCTTATTGTCTTGCTTTGTTTCCTTGAATATTTATTAATTGCACTATACATTACAAGGAACTATTTTCTTTGTTGATTCTTTGCATTACAATTTCATTTCATCACTCTCTGATCTTCTTATCATTATGTCTTTTTTTCTACATTTGGTCAATATAATTTGTTGTTCTAATTTTCCTTATAGATCTCTTTTTTTCCTTTGTAATATATTGTCAGACAATATTAGTACGTACATTCAAATTGAGAATTGTTGTAATCTCCTGGAAAATTAAAACATTTTTATTATGAAATATCCTTCTTTAGTTATAGTATTGCTTTTCAGTGTAGCTTTACTGTGTTTAACATGAACATAGTTACACAAATTGTATTTTGTTCAGTGATTGCAATGTTTGAGAAATTCCATATACCTAGGTTCCCAAAATAGTATGTAGCCATGGTACAATGTAGCCATGGTACAATGATCCCATATGTAGCCATGGTACAATGATCAAATTAAGAATTTAACATTAGTACAATATCATTAACTAAATTACAGATTACAGTTTCTCCAGTTCTTCTAGTATTATCAATTTTGTCTTCCAGGATCTAATCCTAGTTCACCTTTATTTCTAATTGTAGTATTTCATGTTTCCAAACTAAAATGTGCATGCTTTACTAGGCAACCCTTTCCCCTCCTCATCTTTTCGAACTCTGTAGTTTAATTTTTGTACATCTATTCCTGAAAAATTGTCCAATGTATTGTTCACCTATTCATCTATTAAGCTTTCTTTCTTGGCTCACCTTTATATTTCCATATTCCAGATCTTGGCTGGGTGATAGTTTACAAAACTGATACTTGCATTTGTTCTAGATATCTTGAGTGGGATAATCTGTGCAAATATCTGTTTTGCTGTTACTTAAAATGGAAGTCTCTAGTATTTTTACAACCAATCCAAACAGAGATGTTGGAATTACTCTATATCTCTCACCTCGAAAATAGGCCTATTAAACAGCATGTATGCATTCTTTTATTCTCTTAACATTATTGAAGCTCTATATTGTGTTTTTAACTAATTGTATGCTAAATGCAAAGGACTTGGGCTTGAGTTTTTTCCTTTTTGTACATGAAATACACAGATAGTGTATATGTTGTATATATTTTCTATGCTGAAATAAAGTATTCTTTTCTAAGTGTGATCAAACATTGATGATTCAGATTTTTTTAGTATCTACTGTTCTGCCATGCATGTAATATAACTCAATTATGGTATTGGGAATTTCAGAGGAAAACTCATAAACAATTAGTAATAATAAGACAGTTATGGGCAATACTAGAATTATACAATATGTTCAAAATGTGGAGCTATAAAGAAAATAGATGCTTGGCAATTTTCCTGGTTTCTATCCAGGAAAAATGTCTGACAGTGCTCCATCTGGAATATTTAGCAAAATGTATTTCAGTAGCTTGATAAAGATGGCATCGGAATAAAAGAAAATAGGACAAAATCATAAAGCAAAAGTAACAAATGTCAAACTGACAAGAGTTTTATGTAACAAAAAGTCCAGAGGGAAAAAATGTCTCATCTCACTAAATCTTCTTCTTTCACTACACTATATATCTCTCTGAAACATGCATTAACAAGCTAGTAGCGAAAGAGCCCAACTCTTACTGTACAGTGTAACTGAATTCCCTCAGTGAAGATAACTGTGGATCCAAAATAGTGATAGGTGTGGTATTAAATGATTTACTATGATTGTTTATTCTCCTCCATCATTATAGGCTTCCTATGAAGTGTTTTAGCAAAGATGAGCTGACATCTGGCTTTCAGTTTCAACCTAGAAATCAGTTACTTACATTATGCTATAAGCATTGTATTTTAACATACCCTGACAGATTAGAGAAAAACTTGTTTGATATCCAAGAGTAAAATGCTGTATAATATAACAGGACATTTGAAGTAGAACCTAGCAAGTAATTCCAAAGGTTAAAGAATAGATATTGAAAAATGTCCTACAAACAACACAGTCCATCACTTTCGATCTATAAAGCCAAATTAAACACTAACCTCACAGGCAAATTTCAGTGACAGAAAATGTAGTCATGTCTCTTGAGGACTTGAAATCTTTAAAACCTAGTCTCACAATTAGCTTTTATTTATATCTATCAAAGAAAGTACCTGTATCCTTAGTGAAGTATTTAGATTACATCATGAATCACTAATATTTTCAGTGCTATCAACTTCAAAATATTACTATATGACATAACTTATGGAAATGAGCCAGTATCACGGTGAACAAAATAATTGGAAAAGACTTGACACATTTATCTATGCCACAAGAAATGTTTGAAGTGTGCTAATATTATCTTTTCCCAAAACAGCACAAATCAGTTAATGAAATTTTAGAAATATCTTTGGTTTTAGAACATTATAAAAATAATACTATTATTTGATCAAAATAAAACCCTATTTTAAGTGATATAACATGGGAAACCTAGTTCTGTAGGATCTCAAAAGTCTTTTTCCTTGTTGTTAGTAAGCATAAGATTTCCTTTATCTTTTCCAGTGTAACATTTTCAGAGAATCTTTATTGAAAGAAAGTAATTTGTACATGATTTTGATGCAGAGACTTAAATCTGTGCTCCAGTGCTAGCCAGTACCCATGCCTGGCCAGTACCCATCATGCATAACAAGATGTCTGATTCTCGGTCACTTCTGTCCTTGAAATGATTTCTGAAAAAAAAGAATGTGCCATGTTTTCAGAATAACATACTTATTTAAAGCACACATTTTAAGAACACCATGCTTATTCAAATCAGAATAACCCTAGCTCACGAAATGAGCCTTACCTTCATCCTCAAAGCTTAGGTCAGGTTTTCATACTCATCTTCCTACTCTTCAGAAGAATGCCACGATATAGTTGCAAACACATTCTTCCTCTCCATCTCAACACATTTCACTGAGCCTTACGTATACATCCCCTAACAGGTCCCCCATTATATGGATGCCACATACACACAAACAGTACGCTATTCTTCCGCTAAGTCACTTTTCCTATGGTTCCTTATACGCTGAGCAGATGGTATGAACTGCAATTTTATAGGAAAGATAGAATAGAAGCTACAAATCTGCAGTGATATTTCCTGTTACCCAGTTTACCAATAATATATGTTTGTGGCTGTGATACGCAGAAAAATGGCATCCAAGGAAAGTCCACCTCCTAATCCTCAGAAGCTGTGAATATGTTACTTTATATGGCAAAATGGACTCTGCAGATGAGATTAAGTTATAGAATTTAAGATGGAGAAATTATCCTAGGTTATCTAGGTGAACCCAATCTAATCATATAAGTCCATAAAAGTGGACAACCATTTCCAGCTAGGTTTAGAGGCTGAAGTAACTACCAGACAATAATAAGAGAGATGTAATGCTAGTTTTGAAGATGAAGAAAAGTGACCATGAGCTACAGAATATGGGCAATCTCTAGAAGCTAGAAAAAGCAAGAAAATGTATTATCTTCTAGAGCCACCTAAAAGGAATGCAGTCCTGCAGACACACTGATTTTAGCCTCGTGAGACCCATAGCAAATTTCTTACCTGAAGAGATGCAAGATAATAAATTTGTGCTGGTTTAAGCCATTAAATTTGTGACAATTTGTCATAGCAGTGTTATAAAACTAATACACTGGATAATATACATATCTATACCTACACCTCAATGTGCAGATGTGACAAATATATACGGAAAGATAATAAGAAATTTGAAATAACATGCATAAACTTTTTTTTTTTTTTTTTTTTTTTTGAGACGGAATCTCGCTCTCACCCAGGCTGGAGTGCAGTGGTGCAATCTTGACTTACTGCAATCTCTGCCTCCCAGGTTCAAGCAATTCTCCTGCCTCGGCCTCCTGAGTAGCTGGGACTACAGGCGCACACCACCACACCCGACTAATGTTTGTATTTTTAGCAGAGACGGGGTTTCACCATGTTGGCCAGACTGGTCTCAAACTCCAGACCTCAGGTGATCCACCTGCCTTGACCTCCCAAAATGCTGGGATTACAGGCATGAGCTACCACTCCTGGCCCATGAACTTCTAATTAGTGGTTATTTGTGAAAGGCAGGGTCACTGACATTGGTGCTAGGGATAAAGAGAAACGGCTTTGTCAATAATGTCCCATTTTTCAATTCTTCTAATTTCTAAAGTGTCTTTTTAAAATAATATTTATTTTTAGGATAATGAGTGTAATAAATTAATTAAATTTTAAAAAGTTTTAGAGGGCAGAGGTACTGAAATTAATGTAATTGTGAAAATATATTTGCAAAACGACTGGACACCTCATCCTTTCTACCTAGTTATACCTTTCTGGTGTCCAGCAGTGATTTTGGCCCCCAGGGTAAATGAGGAGTCGAATATATTAAAAGAATTGTTTGTGTAGATGAGACCAGGACTCACATCATAATAGTACCTAAATCATAGGTTATTATTATAGTAGTGAGTTACTCTCATGCCTGACAGATAGTGTTTATTGTGGGAAGTGTTAATATTATTGCATAATACGTATTGTCTTGCATAGGAGGTCCTCATTTCTATGCAGTCTGTTCTTGTATTTAAATTAAAACCCAAACTCTGTTGAGTCTCATTTTATAAAATTTTTTTGGTGTTAGCAAATCTGAATCTTACCACTGCTCTTACTACTAATTTTAAATTGAACATTCTCCACTAATTTTAGTATCTACCCATAATTATGCAAAGCTAAATTCTATTTTTTTTTTTTTTCATTTCACTGCCAATTTTAATTTCTTACTGAAAGATATTAAGATCTGCCAGGAGTTGAATTTACTTCTAGAATCTAGTCTTTATTATTTTAGAAGGGGGAAGGAGACTCTCTGGAGTCTTGCTTCTTAGTGTTCAGATAATTGGTATCTACAGATTCTGACTAAGCAGGTCTTACTCATTCAGTACCCAGAAAAGGACAATTTTCTTCCCTTATCCTCCTTGTTCTAAATCCAAAATGACTCCTTGTTTCAATTCTAAAAGTAGAATAAACTCACTTACAACTATTGTTTTCTACTTTCCAGTTGACTTGAAATCCTAAACTGAGGAGTCTTTATAATTGTGTTTTATTAGAATATTAGAAGATGTTTCTATTTTGTAAGTTATATCAAGAAAAATATTTTCACAAAATGGGCATGCTTAATTAAAGCACTCAGGCCTAAAGGAGTTCTTTGTTTATATGACTAGAAACCTGTTTTATTAAGCATACAAATGTAAATGGCTATAATTATAGCTATTTCATTGTTTCTTCATATTTAAATTAATAGTTATATAAAACTGAACCAATATTAGCAAACCTGATTGTGATATGTACATATATAATATATAGCCTTATGCTGATTTACATGAAAATTATAAAGGATTGTTTTGAGAGCCCCCATCTAAATTGGGGTCCCAGTACCAAATGGCTGGCAACCCTGCCCTAACAGGAAATGAGGGGAAGCTGGACTTCAGTGTTTAGTGTGCCATTCACCGGACACTTCTTTTACCTGTCAGAGGGCCTAATGCCTAGTTCTATGCCCTAGTTCTGTGACCATGGAGTCCCTGAGATGTGAAACCTGTTGATAGTGACAGACACCCGCATGTCTCTTGTCTCACCTTTGTCCAGTTTCTGCCTGCCTGGCAATCACTCTGCTGATGGCAACCAAACATTGTCTTCCTGGAGCTGCAGGGAAAATGTGGCCTGGGGCAGACCCTAATTCTTCAGATGGAAGGTGAAACTTCAATACTTCACCACAACAGGAAACAATCTCAAAAGTTTGTATTTATACATCCTGGACAAAGAAGGTGTAAATAAGTCTGAAATGCAGTCCTCAGTCCCCAGGTCCTGGAAGGCAGGAGTCTGGAGTCAGGCAGAAAGAGAAAGCAGGCCCAGTGACAACCAACAGTACACTTAAGGATTAGAGTGCAGATCTCTCTAAGCTCCCGGGTCAATGTCTGAATACCTTTAAAGAAAGCAATGGGAAAGCAGGAGCCCAGGCTGCTTGGTGGAAAAGATGCTTCTATGATCCTACCTCTGGCCCCAGGCTTGAGCCATTTGGGGTAGAACTGGAAACTGTGTCAAGGGTAACTGATTCCTGCTTCTAGTATGAAAATATTAAACTTGCATTTATAACGGATGCTGAAGCAATATAAAATTTTAAGAATTCACTCAGTGTTATATTAGTCGAAACTCAAGAGGAATAATAACAAGGTGACTGTAGAGAAAAATAAGGCCAGAACAATAATTCTAATTGGAGAGAAGGAAGAGGAGAGAAGGAGGTAAGTGAGCTTTGAGCAAAGTGATGATCAATAAAGTGGACATTGAACATTATTACTGTTATGATAATGACTACCACTATAAGTAACAAAAATAATAGTTCTGGCATTTGATAAGCACATATTATGCACCAAGAACTTTTCTAAATGCATAACATTAATTAACTCAGTTATTCAAAATTGTAATTATGCTTTCTCAGGGGAAGGGAGTTATAAATACATTCCAGAGAAATAAACATCATTATTAAAGGACTTAAGCTGACAGATATGTTAAAAGTGAGTTAAAGAATGGGGTGTGACTGGCAAACGGAGAGAAAGCTCAGAATAACATTGTATACAACCTGAATGTCATGGTAAGACATGTGAATTTGATGGCTTTGTATTAGAGTCATCAAAATAATGCAAGTAGTTTACAAAGCTGATCTGTCTTTTAGAAACATATTCAGGAGTGCAGAGATTAAACTCACTGATGTAGACAAAGATATTGGAGAAATAAAGACAAAACAGAAATGGAGAGTAAGGTAGAATTAGAGAATTATTTTGTGGCACTGCATTTCATGTTGGGAATATTGAGATTGAAATGCCAATGGCCCACCCAGGAGAGAAGGCTAGAAATGGGGTGTTATAATAATCAAGATATGAGAAATACCCAAAGCCAGTAAGCATATAGGGTCAAAAATGATAAAGAAATAAATAAGATAAGACAAATGCCCATGAGAAAGAATCATTCCAGCAAAGGAGATTGGAAAGAGTTGTAAGAGAATTAGCTGTGAAGGATAATATCATGGAAAACAAAGACAGGAGTTATTTTCTAATAAAAGAATCCACAGTATCGAAAGGGGCAGATGATAACTGGTATATTTACTATTGAATTTTGAAGATGTAAAGAAAATCATGAGTCTAGAAATAGCAAATGATGGAGCAGTCAGTGTGGAAATTAGATCATGAAGATTAAGGAAATGATTTAAGTCCCTTTAACAGGCTTTAAAAAAAAAGATTCCAATAAAGAATGGGGAACAGATGGGGGAAGTAGTTTGAATGGGAAGTGGAGGGCAGGGAAGTTAAGTTGGAGAAATTTTAATGAAGGTAGGGGAAATATCTGTAGTCCCTAGGTATCCTTCAGGGATTGGTTCCAGGACCTGTCATGAACACCAAAACTCATGGATGCTCAAACCCCTAATATAAAATAGGATAGTATATGAATGTAAATAACCTATGTATAACCTCCCTCATGTTTCAAATAATCACTAGATTACTGAAAATACATAATACAATGTAAATGCTGTGTAAATATTTATTATTCTATAATGTTTAGGAAATAATAACAAGAAAAAAAGCCTGTGTAGGTTCAGTAAAGATGCAACTTTTGTTTTTAAGTATTTTTGACTCAAGTTTGGTTGAAGCCCCAAATGCACAACCCATGGATAGGGAGGACCAACTATACTTGCCAACAGATTACAAATTACTTAGAACCAGGGAATATATGATGATCAATGAACATTCCTGAGAATTAAATTGAATTACTAATAAACTTTTAGGATATAACATATTTTTAAATTTATGGATTGCCCATACAGATTTTTAAAATACTTTATATTATTCTCAGATCGGGGAATTTTGCAACAATATAATCAAAGCTAGGAAAGATGGAGACATAATAAATATAATTAAGTTATATTTTTACAATTTTATTCAATGAAAACAAGGACTGTTTGTCACATAAATCATGTAATTAGTCTCCAAATAGCAAATGCTCACCAAATGTGCTAATCTTGTTAGGTAATTTAATTAAACTGATGATAAACATTGAAAAAAAATCACTAGATTATTTGCTGTCCTTGACAATATATCTAAAAATATAGCCTAAGAGATATAACTAAAGAAAATAGCATTTCAAATATACAAGATATCTAAATAAAAGCAGACACATTTCAACTGCTAAAGTTGTAGTTTTACAATACGAATAGTCTGAAGTATCAAGCTATATGATAATCTCTGGGAAATACATAATGTCAGTGCTTATGTTATTATTTATGACCTTTAACATTTAGAAAGTTTAAAAAACATTATTGAACTTGATCCTAAATTTTCTAATAAATATGATCATCAAACCTCAGTTGATTATTTCTCAAAGAATATGTCAAATTTTATAGGCATTTCAGAAAAATGTTGAGAGTATTACACACTAGGTCTTTCTGGAATCATTACTCTATATAAATGTATATATATCATGCTTCATATATAAATATTAAAATGTTTTCCTGTCATGATTAGGGATTATGTTCTGATTTTTTTCTATTAGTTTTTACTGCTCTTAAAACAAAACAGCACTGAATAGGCCCATAATTTAAACTTATCAGAATAAGGTATCATGTTTCCCAATAACTCATATTATACTTAAAATTTGCATATAAAAATATTGAGACTTACCTGGGATAAGGAACCTGCTAATATATAGATGGTTCTCATATTATTTATTTCAGGCAGAGTTTTGGGGTTTTTTTTTTTCTGTTTTTAATTTAATCACCCACTAGTCACTATACTCAGAAAATTGATAGAACATTGAATTATGTCATTCTCACTCATGACCTTTAGATTAAACTGGAGACCTTTTTAAAGTACGAATTGAAGGGCTCACTTTTTTCTTCCAGTCAAGTCTATCTGTCCTCATGTAGTTCCCCACAGAGCCAAGAACCCAAAAGACCACCTGAATTCCCTACTCTTTTTTTTTTTTTTTTTTTTTTTTGAGACGGAGTGTCTTGCTCTGCCGCCGGGCTGGAGTGCAGTGGCCAGATCTCAGCTCACTGCAAGCTCCGCCTCCCGGGTTCCCGCCATTCTCCTGCCTCCGCCTCCGGAGTAGCTGGGACTACAGGCGCCCGCCACCTCGCCCGGCTAGATTTTTGTATTCTTTGGTAGAGACGGGGTTTCACCATGTTAGCCAGGATGGTCTCGATTTCCTGACCTCGTGATCCACCCGTCTCGGCCTCCCAAAGTGCTGGGATTACAGGCTTGAGCCACCGCGCCCGGCCCCGAATTCCCTACTCTCAAGGGGAAGTAGAGTGTTCAATTTAGACTTTGCTTCTACCAGCTTTGTATTAGCCTGTTCTCATGCTGCTAATAAAGGCATACCTGATATTGAGTAGTTTATAAAGGAAAGAAGTTTAATTGACTCACAGTTCCACATGGCTGGGGAAGCCTCACAATCATGGTGGAAGAGCAAGGGATGTCTTACATGGCAGCAAAAAAGAGAGAATGAGAGGCAAGCGAAAGTGGAAACCCCTTGTGAAACCATGAGATCTTGTGAGACTTACTCACTACCACGAGAACAGTATGGGGGAAACCACCCCATGATTCATTTATCTCAACCTAGGTCTCTTTCACAACATGTGCAAATTATGGGGGCTACAATTCAAGATGGGATTTGGGTGAGGACACAGCCAAATAATATCAAGCTTTTATGATTACAGTTTTACTGTGAATTTCATTGATGCAGGTTGTCTTTTCTACCTCAAATCAATTTAGCAATTGCAATTTATATTTAAGATAATGTGGGCAAAATAAGACCAACAAAACCTACATAAATGAATTAAAGGCAATGAAAAAGTCATTAAGGGTTTGTGACTTTATTTTTCTTCCCAGCTCAGCTTCCCAAGTCAGGGAATAAACTTGTGGGAAAATTACCAGCAGATAGAATGCATTGACGATCAGACACAAATTTGACAATGCCCCGCTTGTGTTTCTCATCATTTGTAGGCAGAGCTTTTCCTAAAATTAGGAGTACTTATGTGGAAAACAGATGTGAGGGTATGGTACAGGAAGCACATCAGACAAAATGAAAACCTATTGCTTCTAATTCTATCCCATTTAAAATGCATCAAGATAATGTTTTCTGAAAACTGTATTCTTCCCTGATTTTTTCTATTCTTTTCTGGCCTATTTCCTTAGCAATATTCTTGTGACTTAAATGGTCTGAGGATAGCAAAAAAGAAGTAAGTTTTATGGGGAAATGCATTCATACTCTCTTGACTTGCAGGTAGATTTCCACATCTCTGAGATCCACTGTCACCCAGTCTTGAAATCCTTCAGTGATACTCTGGAAGCAAGTAAGTTTTTTGTTGTTGTTGCTGTTGTTGTTGTTTTGATTTTAAGTTCTCAGTTTTGGGGAAGGGAATGAAGACAACATGCTTTAGTAGGTATTCTTTCCCATTTTGTACCAAACAAACCTAGGAACTTACACATGTACCACCCTCCCCATAGGCATATGGAGATGCATACGTTCGCACACACGCACATCCACACCCACACACCTCCAGTGACTTTTGATTTCTCTCAGAGTAAAATTGAAAGTCCTTATAGTAGTCTGAAAATTTCTAGGTGATCTGCCCCACCTTCTACTTCTGTAACTTCATTTACCTTCCCCTCCTCCGAGCTTTTGGTCAGCTCTACCCATTCTGGCATTCTTGCTTTCTTGCAATGTTCAATATTCTACATAGCCTTCCTTATTAGGGCCTTTCTGCTGGCCATTTCCTTCTGCTTAGGTCACTCTGCAGATGGGCATATGACTGATGAACTCAAGTGCTTAATACACTAGCTCAAACGACATCTTCACAATGATGCCTGCCTTGCCCACTCTTTTTGAAACTTCAAACCACCTCTACCGGCAAATCTGACCTTTTTACCCTGACCTATTTTTTCAATTTACTTATCTTCTTTAATATTCATTATAATACAGTTATTTATCATGTTTTTATTGTTGTTTATTTTCCTCCACTATCACGGAAGCTCCAAAAGTTACGGGTTTATTTTGTTTTCTGATAGACAATGTGCCTAGAAGAATGCATAGATTTTATTGAATGCATGTGTATTAAAAGAATAGAAGAAAAGAACAGGTGAAACAAGGCAATAGAAAAACAAATAAAGAAGAGAAGATTGAAAGGAACAAGGTAAACATAAGAAGAGAGTGCTAAAGAGATTTAAAATCTCTGTACTTTTTTCCTAGAATAGAGTTTCTGCTCTTCATACTGTTCTTGTTTCCTTGTCATAAGCGGGTTCAATCATGGAGCACCCATCCTATACACAGCTCTATGCCAGAGACAGGTGATCAAAGTCCCTCTCTCACCACTTCATCCAAAGAACTATAACACAGGATGTCAAAAACACACTGACATTGTCAAATTTAGACTTGTATGTTATTTCAGGCAGCCGTTGCTTCTGCTGACATCTTTATACTTATGTTAAAAAATTAAATTGATATGTCTATTTTAGAATTCCATTGAATCTCAGAAATATCTTGTTCTATGAGCTTTACTTAATATGGGTTGGTTAGAAGAAAGGAGATGCATCCCTTAAAGACTAAATACTCCTTTTAATGTTCCAGTATTCTTTTTACTTAAAGAGATACAGAGCTAATGCCTGAAACAAAACAGAAATTTGATTATATTGGCATACATCATCTTTTGAGAGTTTTAGTCTCAGAGGAAGCTATCAGTATATTGTGGTTGAGATGTTTTGAAACTTAAAGTGAACTATTTAACAACTACAATTTTTAAAATGTAAAAATACAAGCATTTAAATATGTAAAAACAGATTAATCATTTGTGTGACAAATACTTTATGTATTCATACAGGTTCACCTTATTATTAACCTAAGTAACCCTTTTTCCAAGTACATAAATATAATATAGTTTATAAAAATGGTTTTTCACATAAACTAATTATAATGATGGGCATTATAAAATATTATTCAATTTTCTTAAAGATCACTAAATATTAATATAGTAAATAAAATTTACCTTTATTTTGAAAGTTACCATAATAAAAAATAGGCAAGTACTAGTTTATTTTTACTAAATAATAGTTATTGATATGTATTTATGTCATATACAATTCTAAGGTAAACCTAACAATTTAAACTAAGATCATTAGATTTAATGTTGTTTTGTGTATTTGAAGCAAAATACAAAATTATTTTACTAGATTTTATAAGACTTTTAATTTTATGAATGTATTGATTATTTTAAAAAGAAAATGTTACCTAAAACTTTAGTGTTGAACATCTTTATGATAATCAGATCAAAGACTAAAGGTTAAAAAAAATCATAGTTTAAGGAAGACATTCAGCTGTTTATTTTCTAATTAGAGCATTCTAGATTATATGGATATGTTTTAAAAATCTGTGATGGTGAACCATGATGGCTTTCTAATTAATTATTATTCTGTGATTATCTCACATTTCTAAATATGTATGAGATGAAAAAAGGCAAGTATAAGTAATTTTCTCTAAAAGAAGTAGGAGTTCTTAGCAAAGATAGTGGACAAACGAAAACAAACACAATGAAAGCCATAGAAATAATTCCTAGTTTCACCTTCTCTCGCCATCAAAAGGCAGATAGATCCAGCTAGTGATTTCCTTCTAAGTATTTAATATTTTTCCCAAAGTCCAGGTTACAAGACCATTTTCAGATATAACTAAGTTATATTTTATTCTCTTAAGAAAAGGGAGAGGCGGGAGATAAAATAAAAGAAAATATATTTCTTAACTCTCTCCCTCTTTGTTGTTTCTTGCTTTTTTTTTTTTTTTTTTTTTTTTTTTTTTTTTTTTTTTTTTTTTTTTAAGACAAAGGCTCACTCTGTTGTCAAGACTGGCCTCAAACTCCTGGGCTCAAGAGATCTTCCCACCTTAGCCTTCCAATTAGCTTGCACTACAGGCACACATCACATCAGAAGACCCAGCTTAACTTTCTCTTTGTAAATTATGATTATTCATAAATTGAGAAACAAAAGATTTTCTGGAATGCTCTACTGCCTTCAGATTATGATTTATTTTGTTTTGTTTTTTTTTTAATTATTTACACATATAAAGTGGCTATGAGTCATTTGACTAAAATATTTAAAGAACACAAGGGGACAAAGATATTATCTCTTTTCAGAATCACTTTGAATGAAAATGTTAATCACTTTTGAAATCTAGGATAGGAAATTAACATTCATGGGTATCCTTTTTTGCTCATTGTCACAATAGAAGAAAAAAAAATATCTATATTGCAATGTCCCAAATGTTTAACCAAGAATAGATTTAAGACTTTCTTGATGTTCAGAATAAACATAAGTAATGAAGTGACTGTTGCAAATTCAGAAACATCAGGATTTCATCCAATTTTTCAATCTGAGTCTGTCCTTGTTATACAAATGTAACATTTTAAGGTGCACTGTCTACCGGAAGAAAAGCTTCTCAGAGTACTGAAATAATTTGTGGTAAGTCTTCCTATGCTTAACAGTATTGCAGGTTTTCACTATATATTAGAGGTCTTTGTAACAGCATTTTACTAAAAAACAGCAACATTTAAAATCTATTATCCTATTGATCCTCACAAAATTCCCAAAACAACTTGCCAGGTATTGTCATTTCTATAGTGTAGTTGAGATAATTTACCCTGAGAGAAGCTAAACTACCTGTCAAAGTCAGATTGAATTTTTTTATTTTATTTTATTTTTAAATTCCAGGGTACACGTGCAGGATGTGCAGGTTTGTTAGATAGTTAAATGTGTGCCTGGTTGGTTTGCTGCACCTGTCAAACCATCACCTAGTATTAAACTCCACATGCATTAGCTGCTTTTGCTGATGCTCTGCCTGTGTCCATGTGTTCTCATTGTTCAGTTCCCACTCATAACTGAGAAAATGTTTGTTTTCTGTTTCTGTGTTTGATGGCTTCCAGTTCTATCTATGTGTCTGCAAAGGACATGATTTCTTTCCTTTTTATGACTGCATAGTATTCCATGTTGTATACGTACCACATTTTCTTTATCTATTCTATCATTGATGAGCCTTTGGGTTGATTGAATCCTAATTCTAGATGTTTTCATTCTTTGCACCTTTTGGGTAGTACTCTTTTAAAAAAAATTAATTCACTAAGCAATGTTAAATACATATTTAATGAAAATTTTTATACAAACACTAATTCATTAGATTGTGGGTTTTGAGCAATTATATCTGATACAATATAAAATTGTATATTATGTATTTTTATTGCAATTTATTAGGATATACTTTTAAGTGATGTAGAAGCAATTAATTCAAGACCGCACATTACTTTTGATGGAAGTGATATAGAAAGCTTTAACAGAAAAAGTTAACATACTTTTTCACTTGCTGAACTTAGTACTAAGGGGAGACTTGGGTTTTTAAGGCATCCTGATTAATTTCTTATTAAATGCCATTGCTTCTTATGATTGAGATGCATATCAGTACACCTTAACTTCAAGATTTTTTGAGGAGTTGCGTGAATTTTGAAGATAGTGAATTATTATACGTAAGAAGCTCATACTGATGTTACTACAGTTCCTCTCATTCGATCAAATCATGTTTTCATATCAGCAATTCTTCTAGACCTAGCCCAATAAAAGCATAATGTTTTCTCAAAAAATAAATCAGTATACACCCATGGAGTATGTTGCCAGTAACATTATTTTTATTATCTTTATAATTAATAGCTCCTGAAACATACAGCAATTTAATTAAGTTTACAGTGCTTTTCCTTTAATCCAGTAAATAGAATAGAATTGCTATTTTCCAATGGTTTGCTATTCTGCTAGCTTGATGATTTACTACATATGTAGGCAGAATGAGCAAACAAATTAACTTCTATCCTCATGTGAGAGGACTAAAAATTAATTACACAAATTTCATAAAGCAACAAGGTGATTCTAAGCTGTCTTTCCAGGCACAGACTTCGATGACATAAAAATAAATTCCTATATTTTAGAAAGAAATATGGAACCAGATTTATTGGTTTTAGTCAATATGTTCTCTTAATGTTTGTGATAAATTGTCCAATTATACTATCCAATCTCAAGAGGGAAATTAGGCAAGACTTATATTTTATATTATTTTAAATTCTGGTGATTCCTACCGGTAAACATGCAACAGCTTGAGTGCAAACTGTAGGCTATATTCGATGCACTTTTTTTTTTTTTTTTTTTTTTTTTGAGGTAGAGTCTTGCTCTGTCATCCTAGGCTGGAGTGCAGTGGTGCGATCTCGGCTCACTGCAAGATCCGCCTCCCGGGTTCAAGCCATTCTCCTGCCTCAGCTTCCCAAGTAGCTGGGAGTACAGGCGCCCGCCACCACGCCCTGCTCTTTGTTTTATTTCTCGTAAAGATGGAGTTTCGCCGTGTTATCCAGGATAGTCTCGATATCCTGACCTCGTGATCCGCCCACCTCGGCCTCCCAAAGTGCTAGGATTACAGGCGTGAGCCACCGCGCCCAGCCTATTCAGTATACTTTTAATGAATTTGGGGGTTGATGTAAAACAATAAAATTAACTGTTGCAAGACCATTTGTGAGCTTTGTACTTAAATTGGTCAGTTTAAAGAGTTTTATGATCGTCTGATTTTTTTTTTAAAGTAGTTGTGACTCTCAGCTTTAATATAAATAATTACACAGAAATTATATTTCATCGTTTGATTATTATTGATGTTTTAAATAAAAGGTTAGGTTAATCTTACTTTCATCCCCCCAAAACTTTATTAAAGAAATTTTCTTTCACTGCCCCAGGTTAGAATGCATCATTGTCCTATAAGAGATCATAACCCTTAATGGATTTAGAATTCGTTGGTGCTCTGTAGAAATGCCATGCTAATACATTTAATCAATTTGGTGATCCCTGAAGACACAATGTTGAAAAAAATAACAATGCTTTTTAATAAACATCCTAATATCAGTAGTTTATAATATTCTAAAATTTAACCTTTGTAAAATTCCATAGGTAGAAAATGTTAGCTTTATTTTTTAGCATGAACAACTGAATATCTAATCTGTAAAACTTTTTCAATAAAGTCACAAAATTTGTACATGATGCATTGGTGATTCCAATTTGGGTGTTTTACACCAGGGTTTCTCCAATTGTGGTTCCTAGACTGCTGTCATTAGTATCATCTGGAAATGTACCAGAATTTTTGGCATCATATAGAACCTGGAAATGCTAATTCTTAGGCACCATTCCATATATCACGTATCAGAACGAGAAACATTACAGGTAGAATCCATCGATCTGTATTTTAATAAGCCCTCCAAGTGGTATTGACAGACACTAAAATTTTATAACAGTTTTAAACTAAAAAGTGTATACTTTGACAATGATTCTACATGACTTCTACTAGACAAGGTGTTAATGTTGCACAGATATCTACTTAACAAACATTAATAATAGGTTACATAAGGATTGGAAAGGAAGGAATAAACTTAATTATTGGTAGTTAATATGACTATCTCCACAGATAATCTAGATAAATTTATTGACAGTAAAATGTATTTGAAAGTTTAGTAATGTATTTTTAAAAATATCAATATTGCACATAAGCTGTTTGTATTTCTGTATATAATCAATAAAACATTGGAATTAAATTTTGTAATATATTACTTAAACATAAACAAAACTTTCAAGTAATTGACACCACAATTAACAAAAATTTATGTGAAACCTATGCATTGACGTTTGGAACACTGTAGTAAAGGAAATTAAAGAAGACCTAAATAACTGGCTTGTTATTTAAAGTTCATACATTATAAACATTTACTACCATAAGAATATCATTCTACCAAGATTATTCTAGAAATGTAATGGTTTTCTAATAATATTTGAAATAGAGTTTCTGTGGCCCAGTTGATTATAAATTGCACACAGAAGAGCAAAGATGAAAAAATATCTAAGACTCTGAAGTAAAATGGCTAAAAAAATAAAGATTTATTGATGTACATATCAATAAATATATCAAAAGTATATCATGATTTATTATAAATATAATAAATGTAATGGTGATGTTATAGTGTAATAAAAGACATACATATACAGGCAACTTTGATATCTGAAAAACACAGCATAATAGATTACTGAGAATAAAATACACTGAACAATTAGGCAGCTAGGAAAAAAATATCTTTATAATGAAATAAAGGATGGAAAGAAAAAAGAGAGAGAAAGCAATGAAGAAAATATACCCAAACATCTTTGAAAAAAGTATAGGTAAGCACTCTTGATGCTGTGAAGGTTTCTTAACCTCCGCCTTCCAAAAAGCCAATATAATGTAATCACTATATACATATATGAATGTGTATGTATTCAAATGTATTAAAATTTAAAAATTCTGTCTATAAAAGACATCTTTGAAGAAAGTGAAAGGAGATTATAAACTGAAGGAGGATAATTGTATTATATATAATGAAATTAACATTCAAAAATTTTAATAACTGTTAAAGCATGATCACAGATTAATAAACATGTAAGCTACTTGTAAACAATCAGCATGTGCATACTTGATATCATGAGCTGGATATTAGCCAGTGCCTAGTCAACAAAGGATTAGTATCAAGAATATATAAGAACCCCTAACAATTAATAGAAAAATGCAACCATCTCTAGAAAAATGGCAAATCACATGAGCTGGCAATTCATAGCAAATAACAAAGATATGACTTTAAACAACCCCCCTCCCACATACACACAAGGGAAGCCAAATAAATTATTAATCAGAAAAATGCAAATCTAGATGAAAATGAGACTTTCTACGTAAGAGACTGGAAAAAATCTAGAACCATGGCTAAATGTCATTCTATCAAATGATAGATATAAATGAATAACATGAGTCTTTTCTTGGTGAAAATGTAATTATTAGAACCATTTTGGACAAAAATAGGCAGTATTAAAAATTTAAAACTATTAGGAACCATTCTACTTTTAAATATACATGTAAGAGGAAATGTACATTCAAGGAAAGAAATAGGCACAAAAATCTGTAACAGTACTGAAAAACTAGAAATGACAAATGTCATACACTGGATAATTAAGAAATTAATTGTGGTTTATTCATGTAACAGGACATTGGAGAATAGTGATGACTTACTATAGTTATATAAAATAATATAGAAACATTTTAAATACTAATCTTTGATTAGTTTAAGCAATTCAAAGATTATTATTTTTATGTATTTCAAAAATAGGCAAAAGTAGCTAAACATGTGCACATGTATATAAACATATATAGACATACATGTAGCAATAAAATATCACTAAGGGATTAATCAGTGTTGCACTAGCAAAATTTACCTACTTCTATAGGAAACATAAAAAGTTCCAGTGTGCAGCATTTGTAAATTCCTGTGGTGTAAATACTTTCACATTGGTGAGTTCATGCTACCAATATGAAGACAGAATCAGGGAATAATAATAGCTAATAATAATAAAAATACACAAAATCGGCTCTCACAAGTCAGCATCATCTGCTTTCACACCCTGCTGGAGACCAGCACAAAGGTTAGGAGACTTCTGTGGAGATAAGGCAGGGAAATAGAACATTCAAAAAATGAAATATTATTTATTTATTTGAAGTTTTTGAGTTGCCTGTTAATTGCACAGGCATGCCTTATGTTCACTAAATAGGTAATCAAGAAAATAAATGAGTACAATGGTAAAGGACTAAAAGATTAATACAAGTATCATTCTTGAACCAACAATTATAATTAATACTATTTAGTAAACCTAATGTCCTAGAAAAATATGATATGCTTAGACAGCTAAGTTAAAATACACTATGACAAATTTGACAGTGTTTCCTAAAGTATAATAAAGTAAACTGGTTATATTTTATTACTGATGTACATCCACTGGAGACCCAGGTGAAAGACTGTACTTCCAAAATCCCTTACCTACAGATAAATAGTAGCAGATGATGATATTTGAGTGGATAGTAACAGCATCAGGAATACTGTCACCCTCCAGGCCAGTAGTTCTGTATCTTGTATATGTGTCAACATGCACATCATCCTAGCCAGGTGCTCTCCACCCATCTCCACTATGATTCCAGTACTTTATGCTATAGAACAGTGGTTCTCAAATACTGGTGTGCATCAGAATCAACTGGAGAGCTTGTTAAAACCCACTCTCAGATTTTCTCATTCAGTAGGCTGTTTGGGGACCTGAATATCTGTAATTCCTTCAGACAAGTTGCCAGGTATTGCCACAGCTGCAGAACATCACACTTTGAGAACCGCAAGTACGGTACACTCAGGTAGCATCAGAGTCCTCTTCATTGTCTCTCAGCTGCCTCAGCTCACTCAGTCTCTTTCAAGAATGTTGTTGAATTTAGAACTATGAAATGAGAACAAGGATTTACAATCCAGACCTCTGTAAGTCATGCCAATAAGAGCTAAAACCAAATGAATATCTAATACTGTAGAAATAATAACTATCTGTAATTGCCCTATGTATTATAGAAAGCTTACACCTAAAAATTAACTAAATTACAGTAATGTTATTCCAATAACACTTTTTTCTATTAATTTTAAAGTTGTAGTAAAACATACATCACCTAAATCTTACCATTTTATTCATGTTAAGTGTATAATTCAGTGGTATTCAGTACATTCACATGGTTGCACATTCATCACTTCTACACATCTCCAGAATTTTTTCATCATCCCAATCAGAAACTCTATCCCCATTAAACAATAACTCTCATTCCCTCTGCTTCTGAGTCCCTTGTAACTTCTATTGCACTTTCTGTCTTCATGAATTTGACTATGCTAGGAATCTTATATAAGAAAAATAATACAATATTTGTCCTTTATTCATCTTCCTGACTTAGCATAATGTCTTCAATGTTCATTAATATGATAGCATGTTCAAAAGTTTCCTCCTTTTGAAGGCTGGCTAATGTTCCATTGTTTATATGTATTGTATTTTGTTTATCTGTTAATCTTTCGATGGACATTTGGGTTGCTTCCACCATTTGGCTATTGTGAATAATGCTAACATGGATGTTTGAGCTCCTGCTTTCACTTCTTTTAAGTATATATTCATAAGTAGAATTTTGGGAAAATGTATATGGTAATTTTACATTTAAATTTTTGAGGAATTAACTTACCATTTTTCCACAGCAGTTGCACCATTTACAATCCCACTAGCAATGCATAAGTGTTTTAATTTCTCCACATGCAGGCAAAGGCTTGTTTTCTGTTTTTTTTCATGTTGTTTCTTTGTTTATTTTTTTGTAATAGCCATTTTAGAAATGTGAAGTGATATCTTATTGTGGTTTTGATTTAACAAATGCACTTCCGCATTGATGTTTATGTCACTTTCTCATACATTGACTGACAGGTGTCAATTATAATCCTGTTATTGTATGGGTGATGCAAGAGGGCAGGAGGGGTCAGGTGAGGTGGCTCACACCTGTAATCCCAGCACTTTGGGAGGCCAAGGCGGGTGGATCAGCTGAGATAAGGAGTTCGAGACCAGGCTGGCCAACACGACAAAACCCTGTCTCTACTAAAAATATACAAATTAGCCGGGTATGGTGGTGGATGCCAGTAATCCCAGCTACTCAGGAGGCTGAGGTAGGAGAAATCGCTTGAACCCAGGAGGCAGAAGTTGCAGTGAGCCAAGATCGTGCCATTGCACTCTAGCCTGGGTGACAGAGTGAGACTCCATCTCAAAACATTAAAAATAAATAAATAAATGAATAAATAAGAGGACAGGAATTCAGGAAGATCACTCTACCAGCATGTTAAGTCATGATTTTTCCTCTCACAAACTCCATTGTTTCTAAAGTTATTGCATTTTACCTTTGTTTTCTTATTTTCTTTTTCTTTTATTTTTTGTAGAGGCAAAAAATGAAAGGACTTTCACCATGTGGCCCAGTCTGGTCTGTAACTCCTGAACTTAAATGATGCACCCAACTTGGCCTCCCAAAGTGCTGGAATTACAGGCATGAGCCACTGTACATGGCTGTTTTTTACCTTTCAACCACAATGGCATTCCTTTTAGTCCCTTTCTATCAAACCATGTTTTTTTTTTTTTGGTTGAAAAAGTCAGCTTCACTGACTCTTACCCAGCCAGAACTTATCTGCGTTATCATCACCTTAAAATTTCTCATTCTTTTTATCAAACATGTTTGCTGTTTCCTCAAACCCAGGTAACTTCCATATATACTTTCCCGCTCATTCAATTCCTGGCTCAAACCTCTGAGAGTAGCTGAAAGGATTCACAACATAGCTGATGATTTTTCAAAACATTTTTGATATGACTCAAATGGCATCACTACTAATTGAAATGATGTCAGTGTCTATATGACTAATAACATTGAGACCATTTAGCTATGATTATTTAAAAGTATTTAATCGCTATTTATTATTATTAAAGTTTCCTCATACTTTTTATTTTTGTACTTCCAAATTTTATGTTCTCATTCTCTCTCTCGCTCTCTTCTTTCTTTCTCACACATTGTTTAACTTGGAAGTACATCCCATTTTTAACACGAAATTTCCCCTTGACTTATTGGGGTCACATTTTTCATCATGTTTTCTCTCCTTTTTTAAATTTTTTGACATTTCCATTCTTTTTCATCGTGCTAATTTTTCTTCCCTATCTATAATAATGCCCAGGCTCTCCCATGTTGGTTAATGAAATAAGTAAACAACTAAACCACAAAGAGCACTAACAACAAAATCTCATCATGTCCCAGCCACCCTGTCAGCTTATTTTCTATATTAGTCTCCCTATCAGCAGGGAACTGTAAGCTAAGTATTTTTTCTGTCGACTCTGTCTGATTACAATCAATAATTTTCCCTTTCCTTAAATTGATGTACTGAAACACTAGAACATTATCTGGCACTCCATAATAATGTAATCCAAGGAATATCTTCTTTCTCCTCTTTTGGCTTCACCTTCAGGTATTTGAAACTATCAACGACTCTGCATGAGCTCTTTTTTCTTGACTTTGTGGACACTTCGTTTTCTGTTCCTTACATTTCCTTTCATATTCTCATCAAGCCATTTTTCCTTAAATCAAACTATCACTATATTTGATGTAGTAGAACAATGTGATCTTTGCAAAGAATAAAAATAAGAAGAAAATGAGGTGCTTATTCAGATGTATCTTAAAAACTTGTCAAGAAGTGCTTATCAAAAGGCCAATTTGTGCACCGCAGCACAGATCTGCAGAAATTAGCACAGTGCCTTTCCTAAAGTTATTGATCACTTAAATTTTATTGGACAAACATGAAAATCTTGATCGCTAAAGGACTTCATTTTTTTCTGCTATGTTATTCTACCAAAATTGTCTCAGTCCTAGACATATGAAAGAATCAAAGTTTCATCCTTTGAAAAGCAGATTGAAATTTTTGCATTGCAAATTAGTGGGTCTACAGTATTTTAAGATATTCAGATGTCATGGCCCTGAACCTCTTCTGTTTGTGGTGTTTATTACAATATCAGAATGTTTTATATTTGCCTCTGTGCTTTCTAGGAGAAATGCACTGAGGAATATATCCCCATAGGGAGTCCACAGAACAAATGCCTAATTTTGCTATAGTTTTGGCTTTCCATTTGTGTTCAGTTTCTTTCTACTTAAAATGCCACCTCTATATTTTATGATTGTCATATACTTTTGTAAATTAACTTACAAGCTTTGTGATTTTTGTTAACCAGGCAGCATCCTTAAGTTTTATAAGCATAGACATCATTGGGAGGAGGTATATCACTCAGATGGATTCAGATGCCTTAACCAGGTCCCCAGGTTTTTAGAATCTTTTTGAATATAAGCCAGTGAATCCACTCTGCAGAAATTTCATGTTCTGTACCTGTTTTATTTTATTATCATTTAAAAAATTACTTTATGCAAACACAGACTTGAATCACTTTAAATTTACCACTTGTATAGAAAAAAATAAAAGTTGAATTAGAATATTTAAACAGATGTGATCACATAAAATATAAATGTGAATATCTATTTTATAGCAAAGTGGATAAGGAGTAAACATACACATACTTACATGTAATCTGGTTTCTTATTTGTTTTGACAAGTTGCATTGCATTTTTAACAACTCCTGAATGTAACTCATAATTATTAAAAAGTAAAAAGTTGACTTCTTCATGAAAATACATTTTTAACTTTTACAAACTTTGACATGAAAATAGTTGACATTGGAAATAATTTTTATTCTAGCAGGAGCTACTTCTTTTATATAGTAAAAATAAGCAATTCTGAAATGCTGATTAAAATTATTTCCTTTAAGATGCTAAACAGGATAGAATATATGAGCAGAATATGGCAATTTAGATGCCTTGAATTTTCTTATTTATTCACTCAGGTATGGATTTTTCATACTGAAAATACTCAATTATTTAACTATTTAAACTCTCCTACATTGCAAAATCAGTGAGAAGCTGTAAAGAAGATTAATTATAGAACAGAAGAAATTTCTTAGTATTTAAAATAAAACCTTCTGATTTTATTACTTACTAGATCTCTATTTCTAGCATATTATATAATCTCTGCATTCTAATTTATTTATATGTAAATGTAACAAAATAAATAATTTTAATATACAAGAGTTGTAATAGATAAGTGTTAATTATACCAAATCATGTTGTAAACCTTGATGTAGGGACTGATGTAGTGTACATAATAGACAAATAAATGATAGGCAATGTTAGTGAATGAAATTGAAACCGCCATGCAAAGTTATAACTGAGACAGGGACAGAGATCTGACCTAACCAACTCCATCTTACTTCTAACCTCCAAGTTGTTCTTGTTCATTCCTGGGCACAGGCCGAACTAATTTTGAGAGGAACGTAGTTTATTGTTTATAGTTTGAAACAAAGTGATAACAGCCCTTTCCCCAAACAAGCTGCCTTCTTACCTGGGGACTAGACTGCCTTTGTAGGACTAAACACAGTAACCATCAGATTAGAAATTATGGTTTAGGAGTCATGCAGTTGGAGGCTGCAAAATTCTAAACCCCCCAAATTGCTCCTGGGGATAACATCACTCTTGTAAAACCTAAGAGCAGTGCTTGAGATATTTTGCAGAACTTCCACTTGATAGATCAGCTGGCATCACCCAGATCCACAAACTGGCTCATCTGGTCTTGTGGCCCCCACCCAGGAATGGACTCAGCACAAGAGGGCAGCTTTGACACCCTATGATTTTTATCTCTTACCTGACCAATGAGAAGCCCCAGTTCACTGGCCTAATACCCACTAAATTATCCTTAAAAACTCTGATCCCTGGATTCACAGGGAGACTGATTTGAGTGATAACAAAACTCTGCTCTCCCACACAGCCTGCTCTGAATGAATTACTCTTTCTCTATTGCACTTCCCCTGTCTTGATAAATCAGTTCTGCCTAGGCAGTGGGCAAGGTGAACCTGTTGGGTAGTTACAAAACTAAACTATATTGTTAGGTAAATGGATAATGAGAAACTGTAACCTACTAGATAATAAAGCAAGCAAAATTTATTGATTCAGTGAGTTAACAATTTAAGTGAAAAAAACAACAGGTGAATACACAAGTACAAGTAATATATAAGTCATGTATAGGATAGTATATTTAAATTTTCTAAGGGGATTTGACGCATGTTTCTTTTTTGGGGAGCGGGGCGAGGGCAACATAACTGCTACCTGGAAAAGCTCTTGATATACAAAGATTAAGTGCAAATTAGATGAAATATGAATCTTCCAGGAAGAGAGAATATCAGAGATAAAGGCTGAGAGTAAAGAAGTCTAGCTATTTGGGCAACTGCAAATAATTTGGCATGACTGCCAGGTGGAGTGTTGGACAGGGGTGCTAATAGATGTGGAAAGAGATCAAGAAGAAGGCAGGTGACTGGTTGTATTACCTTAAGGATTTCTGATATTATCCTGATGTTAGATGGGGACCCATTAAAGATTTTTGATTAGTGTCAAAAACATGCTCATATTTATGCTTTATAAATATGACTTTGGCTAAAGATTGAGGCCAATGAAGCATTTAGTGGACCGCTAGAGTCATCTGTGGAAGAAACCATGAGCTAATGGTCTGAATAAAGTAGGTGTAGTGGCTATGAGAAGTGGACAATGGACAAAATGGAGGAATGATGAGGTAACATGAATGGCAGGGCCATATTATGTGTAGGAGGTTGAAGTAGCAGATTACTCTCAACTTGGCAAGTGAATAATGATTTCTCAGACAGAAGGCATACACAGTGGACATTTTTAATTGCCACGAAAAAGAGTATTGGCAAATTTCTTTTTGGATATATTGGATTGAAAAGGGGCTTTGCAATCCTGGAAAACCTGACCACTCATTAGAATGTAGTGTAAACTTTGTCCTGAAACACACATCATGATGCAATCACATTCCTTAGTCTCTATGCGACCTGCAATAACTCATGATTAGACCTGTAAAATCAAAACAGACTTTACGTCTTACCCCAGTTTGCTGGGACCAGGTATAACAGAACAGTCTGGCAACTACAGGAAAGCAGAAACTAAATAGGTAAAGTTGAGGGACACCAGACTTGGGTAATTTCATTTCACTAAAAATAAAAATAAATCATGTTTAAACAATTGAATAAGTAAGGGTATGTTTGAATAAAATTCAAAGAATTTAAGAAAAATTTGTTATGAATATGGAATGGCTTCCTCATTAAAATCAATGTGATAATTTTTATTAAAAATTTAAAGTGTAACTTTCTTTGTACTGTCTAATAATCTGACAGTATCCAGGATCCTGAGCTTGTCTTATTTTGCACTTAGTAATTGAACCACAGTGGAAACGCATGCTATTGATTCTCTGATTGCTCTTTTCACTTCACGTGGCAACAATTTCAAATTCAAAAGCTTTGGAAAATAACAAAACTGCCAACTATGAAATGGAGTGAATTGTAATTTTTAAAATAATACTTGGAATATAAATGGAAGCCTTAGCTATGCCCTAGCACTCAGTGTTCCCTCACTGACCTAAGTTTTCAGTATATTTTTAAAATTATGAGTTACATGGTTATTGTTTAAAATGCATCACATCAAGAGTGCAGTCCTAGCAAAATCCTATTAATGTATTGTTATAAAAGCACCAAATCTTGCTTAGCATGTTTGTGTTACCTTATGTTTGATTTCGGCCTTTATTTTATTGGGCATTTTGTTGTTGTTGTTGTTGTTTTTGTTGTTTTTTTTTTGAGATCTCCTCTTTTGGAATATTGCTTAAGTAATATTGAGAGCTACCTTTACAAATAAGATCCAGAAATTTTACTTCTGGTGAGGAATTCAGATTTATCCTAATAGAATTAGCAATGGAAAATGAAAACAATGATCTTCTTTGCATTAGTTTACTACTAACCTCGCTTATGTTTGCCTACTCTTTGCTTCACAACATTAGGCCTTTCATAACAATACTTTAAAGCATTATTGCCTACGCAATTCAGAATTGACACCTGAATTTTGAGCAACATCAAAAGCAAAGCTCTTAGGTGAATACATTTCTTGTTTGTATTCCTGAATAATGGTTCTGAAAAATACTACGATTATACAAACAAAAAGAGTTATGGATATATTACCTTTTCTTGTTTGCCTTCATTTGGAGACATCTAAGAACCTTGTTTTGAAATATCAGCTGGAACAAGCAAGATTCAACATTAGACTGCATACTTACTGCTCTGGTTATTATGAGAATGTCTGACTAAGATATACCTTGTAAAGCTTCCTCTTGATAGTGGGTTATTGAAATGCCACATGATGGAACAGGCAGAAAAGATAAACCTATTGCAGCATATAATAATGTTCCATCTGCCAACACTGACAGTCTTTGTTATCTGGCCTTTTCCTGGCACAAGGGTTTCTCAATAACTTTGATAACATTATTGCTATTCTATCCTAGATACATTTGTCATAAGCAATTATTAACAGCTTTATTTTTAACACAAGCACCATGAGCATTACAGCCTTCTTGCATACATTTGTTAAGGAATTTACATATGTGTGGCTTAATGACTTTGCAAGTCATACTGCATTTTATTCTTGAAAGATGTGATTAGAATTTATGTCTTTAATTTCCTAGAGCTTTTACTTCCACCTAAATAGGTAAGCATCTTATCACTTTAAGTTGTTCATTATAAATTCATGTGTGGTAAATTAGTTTTCAAACTGAATCCAGGAATCATCCAATTGATAAGCATAGTAAATTAATGCACAATGAAGCAGGTTGCCAACAAAAAATAGTCACTTACTAATATTTTCTGCACAGATCTTTGTACATATAAACAGATTTAGTCTACCCATTTATCACTTTAACTGCTAAAGCACAATACAGTAAGTGCTATATGTCATTTCTACACGGTGCACATTGGAAGAATTTGCTTGGTTACACAATTGTGATCATTTCTCTGTTTTCCCCCTAAAGCAAATGTAATACACTCCCTCAAATGCCAGATGGAAAACTAATTATCTCTAAAATAAATACAGCTGTAGCTAAAGTAGTATTACCTTCACAACTAGTGTGTCTTAGTCTGGCTTCGAGGGGTTACCTAAAGACAAAAGGCAAGTATAATATTTCCATGTCTAGTTTATCATCTGAGACTGCAAATAAGAAGGCTTATTATAAAGAGGGAATGGGGAGTTTATCCCCAGTCAGTTAGGAAGGGAGGATTGAAGTTCAAATGTTATGTCCATTGCCAAGTATTATGGTTCCCACAGTAGCTTTTATTTTAGACTGTATTAGACTGCATATATTCATTACACGAACTTGTATTGAGCACTACTTTGTGCCAGGTATTGTTCTAGATACTGGAGATTCAGTAATGGACCAAAGCAAAACTAATTTCTGCTATCCTAGAATTTGCAATCCAGTTGAAATAGATGGTTAATATACAAAAAAAAAAGCAAAATAAGAAAAAATAGATGCCAATGACTGCTATTGAGATAACATGAGCAGAATACGTGATATTCAATACCAGGGAGCAGAAGTTGTAATTTTAAAGAGAAATGCAAAGAAACCCTCATTGAGAAGGTAGCATTAAAATAAGAAGCTGAAGGAAGTGAGAAAGCAACCCAAGAAAAATTTTAAAATAAGAAAATGGCTTCTTTGAGGAATCTTTATTCATGTCCTTTGCCTATTTTTAAATGGGGTGATTTATTTTCTTGTTATTGAGTAGTTTGACTTTTTTGTGTATTTTGGACATTAGTTCTTTATCTGAAGTATGATTTTCACATATTTCCTCCATCCTTCTCTTCACTATATTGATTGCTTCCTTTGCTGTGCAGCAGCTTTTTAGTTTGATGTAAAAACATACAAACAGCCAACAGAAATATAAAACATTCCACATCTCTAATCATTGGAGAAATGCAAATTAAAATCACAATGAACTATCACCACAAAACTGTTAGAATGGCTTTTATCAAAAAGATGAAAGATAACAAGTGTTGGTGAGGACGTGGAGAAAAGGGAATGCTAAATTACTGTTGGTGGCATTGTAAATCCCTGCAGCTATTTTGGAAAACATTATGGAAAACATTATGGAGATTCTATATATATATATACATATATATATATCTCCATAATATATATATAATTTCTATGTGATCTAGCAATCCCACTACTGGATATATACCTAAAGCAATTGAAATTAGTATGTAGAAGAGATGTCTGCACTCCCATGTTTATTGCAGCACTACTCATTAGAGCTAAGATATGGAATCAGCCTAAATGTCCATCAGTAAATGAAAGGGTAAAGAAAATGTGGTAGATATGCACAATGAAATACTATTCAGCCATAAAAAAGTCAGGAAATTATGTCATTTGCAACAACATTAATGAATGTAGAGGACATTATATTAAGTGCAAAAAGTGAGGCACAGAGAAACAAATACTGTTTGATTTCACTAATATGTGAAAGCTAAAACAGTTGAACCTATAGAAATAGAGAGCAGAATGGTGGTTACCAGAGTCTGGGAGAAAGAAGTGCAAGAGGAAAGGGGAGATTTTGATCAAGGGGTATGTAGATACATTAAGATAGGAGGAATATGTTCTGGTGTTCTATTGCATGATAGAAGTAGTATAATTAATAATAATATATTTTATATTTCAAAACAGGTGGAAGAAAATATTTTAAATGTTGTAAACACAAATAAGTGACAAGTGATTGAGGTGATGAATGACTGATTTAATCATTTAAAATGTATGCATGTATGGAAACATTACTTTGTACCTCATAAATATGTAAAATTGTTTGCCAATTAAAAATAAAATGAAACTAAATTAATAGAAAGAGGAAATATCAAATAAAATACCGTCCCCATGAGAGCATCCCCGGCATGTTGCAGAAACAGCAGAGAGGTCAATTGATAATGAAACAAATATGAGGAGTATGTGAATAACAGAGTGAGAAGGAAGAGAATTAAAAAATAACCAAATAATGTTTGGTATTATTGGCCACTCTGATGATTCTGATTTCGAGTAGGTTGAAAAATCATTAAAGAATTTTGCTAAAAGGTTTAACATGATCTGACTTACATTTTAAAGGAATCACTCTGGCTGCTGTTTGGAAGCTAGATTGATGTGGACTGAAGCAAGAATAAAAGTAAGGGACATGTTTCTATCATCCAGGCAAGAAGAGATGGTATTTTGCACCAGGGTGATGGCCATGGTAGTAATGAGAAGTGATTGCATCCTGAATGTAAGGTGAATCTACATTTTTTTGAAATTTTACAAATAAATATCTCAATGAGAAAAACAGATGAGTCAATAATGATGCAGGAAAGATAGAAAACAATTGTTGAAGCAATGTTCTTGAGTAAATGAAAGTAGACAGAATCTAATGCACAAAGGCTTGGCCTTAGAGAGGAGTCAAGGCCACTTATAAAGCAATGAGTAAAGCAGAGAGCATGTCACAAACACCTCTGGGTTGTAGGGGACTTGAGGGACTTGTTTTACCATTGCTTCTATTGTTCTCAGAGAAATAGAACATAAATTATTAGTGATGAGTGAAGATGCAGAGGAAGTGTTAGAAATTTGAGGAATGCTGAGAAGATAAGGAAATATGGGAGAAATAATGGAACAGTAGTAGAAGCTTACTCTTAGTTAAAATAGGTGGAGATGAAGATAAAAATTATGCAGTCAAGGTGCTCTTTTCCAGCCACATTTAGCGTAAAATAGATGTAAAGCTGGGTTGTGTTTGAGTGAAAAAATTAGTGCCTGCCATAGTTTACAAACCTAAGGATTAGATCTAGATCGTAATGAAGTCACCCCACTAAGTGTAGTTTCCAATGCCTTTTGGAAATTAGAACTTGCCTTTTTAAAATACTCTGTTCTCTGTTCTTTTATTTGTATTTCCACATAATCTGAATAAGACTTAAAGCATAAATTTTGAAGTTTAAAAAAGCAACAGTTTATTGTACATTCAACACAATAATTTATCTGTTATATGTATATAGTTTATGATTTCATTTTAGTATAACAATTTCACTTAGTGTGTTTAAATACACAATGCTTTATGGCATCAATTTTCTTAGCTTTATCATTATACATTTCTACTAGTGTACCTAGGATTTCACTAGCTATGGTTTGTAAGCTTATTGTTATATATCCATTGAAAATGTCATCTAAAGGTTTAAGTTGAAAATCTTCCATGGGTAGAAAATTATTAATTATATTTATAAAAAAATTTAGGATAATGTCATTAATCTTTCAAAAAACATATTGATAATAATATAGACATATAACATATGATAGACATAAAGATATATGTTATACATATGACACATAGGTTATACATGTACATTATACCAATATATTTTGATATGATATATATTTACATGTATATATATACACACACACACATATACACACATACATATAATCATAAAATCATATTTAAAATAAAGTTTCCCTGAATTTATTTTGGAGATTGTTTCACTGACTATTAATCCAAATCCCCTTAACCCACCTTCCTTATCAAACTGAGCACTCAACTTTGTAAAAAAGAAAAAGGCTGATTTCTTGAGTTTTTTAAAAAATAAATAAGTGACTCCAAGTACTTATCTCTCCACTTCCCACTCCAGTCTTGGTCTTGGGCAAGATACTCTCCGAATACATGGGCTCTTTGTTCAGGAAACATACCAGTTAGGACAAATAAAACACTACTAGTTTTTCTTGAACATGACTCAGAATGGATTCTATAGTTTTTTGTTGTTGTTGATTTTTGTTTTTTTATTTAAGCCTGACAGTACAAAGTTACCTTCAGTGGAGGTAGTTACCAGATCCTGCAGAATTTGTAGACAATTTTAAGTGTTCGTATCACTTTTTGGTAACTGGAAGCCAGTGGATGCTTAAAACTGAGGTAACATTGATTAGATTTTAAATGACATAAATTAACCTGCATGCTCTGTGGCAAAAGATTTCAAGCGATCATGTCCTAATGTAGTAAGATGAATAAGGACCTATTGGATACACACAGGAACACAATAATGTGATTTTAAAATAAGGTTATATCAGATAAAATGTAAAAGGCATATGAATCAGGGGTGAAACTGTCAGAGACTGGAAATGGAAGATGTCATTGTAGAAGGTTTCAAGTGTGACTACTTGCTCTGTGCCTTGCATGACTGGAGGGAGGGTCATGGAGTTCACATGGCTGAAGGGAGGGTCGTGGAGTGCACAGCGTTGAAAAACACAACTGAAGATCCATGTTTAGGAATAAATATGAATTTTTATTGTTGCTTATTGATAATGAGGTGTCATTCAGGCATTCTATTTAAAATGCTACCTGAAACGCTAGATGTAAAGGTCAATATAACAGAAAAGAAATCAGGCTGAAAATACAAACATGAAAGTTATCTTTATATGGCAAAAGATGACATCATATACATGACTGAAAGTAAAGAGAAAATTTAGTGTGAGAGGAAAAAAATGGCCCTAATGACTGAGAAATAAATTCACACAAAATAAGAGGAAGATTATTCTGTAAGGAGATAGGTGGTGAACAAGCAAAATATTAGGCTGAAAATCAGGAGAGGAATGTCACGGATACCAAGAAGAAGAATTTTAAACACAGTAGGTGGCCAATAGTGTGAAATAATTTTTAAGGCTAAGTAAAATAGAGAACAAAAACATCAAGTTAATTTTCTTGAAGGACTGTTTTGTCACTGGCAAGGGTTGTGTGGTTAAATAAATGGAAATTGAAGTGTAATTAGAATGCCTTAAAGACCAAGGTGGAGATAAGAATAAAAAGTCAGTAAATATAGGCTTATATATTTAACTTTTTACTTAGCATGGGCTCTAACTGATTGGGTAGTAGCTAAAGGAGAAGAGGTATTAGGCAATAGGAAGAAGAGATAAATAAAACTGGGTCATTTAGCTTCCTTATCAGATTGCAGGAGATGGAGCCCAAAATATTTCTAGAGATAGTAAAGACTGGTAAATCATATAATTCAAACAGGATATAAGTAAGTTGGTGCATATACAGTTGAGTTTGTGTATTTAGTGCAGAAAATTGAGAAAATTCCATTGATGTGGGAAGTAGAATGCCAGTATACCTCAGAATTAGATCTAAATAGCTGAAGAAAATTTGTAAAGATATCCAACATTATTAAGACCTGATTCGACGTTGATAATTTTGAACAAGTAGTGGAACCCAACTATCCTTCTATGGGGCATACTAAGGTATTGGGTATAAACATGAATAAATAAAATATACGGTTTACCTAAGTTTACATGTTGCTAAAATGATGAGATCTCATGGCGGAGGAATAAAGGTCTTTAGATAACAGCAAGAATGTTATTGAAATAATAGTGTTTGTAATTTACATAATGATGGAAGTGAATAAAGAGAAGGTTGATGAATTGGAAGAAATAAAGATTAATGAATTGAAGACTCTTATGAGATCAAATAGCAGTAATTATAAGGATAGTTGTACAAACTAGCTGCACAGAGAACATACTATGGAACAACTAATGGTGTGCTTGAACTCATGATTTGAATGAAAGAGCAGTTACGGGTGAAACAAAGTTTAATGTTGTAATAGGGCCAAGGGGGCCTCAGAGAAAGCTATAGTGAAAAGAGGTCTGGGGTAGGAGAAAATGAGGAGATTAATCATGAATTGACATTGATCTCAGTGTTTTCCCGAATGAAGGCATAACTTGGCATGAAACTTGAGAACAAAATGAAAGGGCCAAATAGAGAACCCAATAGACATGGTCCTCAAAAATATTTCCCCTAAAGTAGATAAAATAGGACTAGAATCATTACTTGAGAAAAATGAGGACACATCACAAAGAAAGATTTATGAGAGAATAAAGAGTTGAGAGCAGGGAAGTTGTCTTCAGGGAAGACATAAGTATTAATTATGAAACAGGTGAATAGTACACTGGAGAGAACTGAAGTTATATGAAAGTAGCTAGCTGCGGTGCTGCAATTCTAGAAGCCACTTTGTAAAATTTTGAAAAGAAAGGGAGGGGTACATTCCTAAATCAGTGACAAAGAATCACAGTATATTAAGATGGCAATGTTTTGGTCAGTGTTTGTCCAGGGAGATGCCTGTATTTTAGGAGCAGATTGCAAAGAAGAGTGAATGAAAAGCTTAGTTGATTCTCAGTAGTTACTTTGAAGTAATAGGCATAGAGCCCATTTTTTTTTTCAGGTTTTGTATGGCTCAACTTGGCTACTAATGAGACAAAACTTAACAACCCATATGCTCTCTTGCTTTAAAAATGACTATGTTAATCTCAAAATTGACATACATATTTTAATACTTAAAAGAGAAAGGATTCTAAACATCAAACACCAAATAATCTTTAATAATTCATGAAGGTTATTATGGAGAATATAATTGCTTAAAATTAAAAATTCTTGTACATAAATTTATATATAAGTACATATAAATATATAGTGTATATATGTACATATGTGTATGTGTATATATAATATATATGCATATATCATATACAGGAAAGACTTCTTTCAACTTTTTGTTTGGATGTTAATAGGTGTTCCTGCAATGTTAGTGAACATTTAAAGGAAAGAAACTGGGTTTATCTAATAACCATGGAGACTCCTAGTCTTGCTGTCGGAAGTGTACATAAACAGTAACAGCTGTTGTTTTTCCAGTATTACTAATGATTTCCATCTCATTTCTTATTCTTGTAGAAATCACTGACAAAATGCCAATACAGATATTCTGAAAAGCTTTATGTCCTCATGGACATCAAATTAAAACAAAAATTGTAATGGAATGCTACTTAATTGAAAAAGCTCTGTACTGGTGTGCAGGAATAAAAATAAGTTCAAAAAAAGTTGCTTCCCTAAAATAATTTCACATGTAGATATTTTTAAAAGACATATATGTGTTCCTTTAATGAGTAATAAATAATTTTATCAAAACTTTAGTTATCAGAAAATTAAAAGTTAATATCTAAATAAATACCAAATTATAATCAAATATATGTATTCAAAGATGAATAGAGCTTTAGGGTCTATGGAGTTAATATAACAGTATGCAATATGATGATTTGATTTAGATATAGATTACTATCTACTCACCTGGTTATAGATCCTTACAAATGTTACGTTATGTTACGTTATGTTATATTATGTTATGATCTTATTTATTTCCTTATTTTTTTGTAACAGGGTCAGGCTCTGTCACCCTATATGCATTCAAAGGTGAATAGAACTTTAGGTTCTATTGAGTTAACATGACTCTGCAATATGATGATTTAATTTATATATAGATTACTATCAATTCATCTGGTTATAGAGCCTTATAAATGTTATTTTATTTAATTCATTTTCTTATTTTTTGAGACAGGGTCAGGCTGTGTCACCCAGACTGGAGTGCAGTGGCACAATGTTGGCTCACTGCAACCTCTGTCTCCCAGGCTCAAGCTGTCCTCCCACTTAGCCTCCCAAGTAGCTGAGACTACAGATGCACAATACCATGCCTGGCTAATTTTTTGGTATTTTTTTGTAGAGACGAGGTGTCACCATGTTGCCCAGGCTGGTTTCTAATTCCTGAGTTCAAACAATCTGCCCTCCTCCACCTCCCAAAGTGCTGGGATTACAGACATGAGCCACCATGCCCAGCCACAAATATTATTTTAACAGAAATTTCTACAGAATAAAATATCAGTTGTTTATTCACGCATTCATTCAATAGGTATTAACTGAATACCTACTATGTGCCAGGCAAATACTGAAAATTAGTGATTCCTGAGAATGTCAAGTAATTACTGAGAACTTCAATTCAGATGTAAAAACTATTTTAATTAATATTTTTCTATAATGCTCTATAGCAATAGTTTAATAGAGGCTTTGAGTAGAAAATAAGCGTTATTGTTTAATCTGATGCTAGTATCAGTGGGTTTTATGTATTCAATGAATGTTATCATTTTTAACAGTGATGCCCCTCATGACTCTATATTTACTATCTTCAATAAAATAAAAATACTTACTCAAATTAAAATATTTAGGGAAATATCCTCTGGCTATATACGGTAGCCACTAGTCACATATGTATATTTAAATGTAAACTAATGTGAAATGGTAAAATTTCAAAATCAGTTTATCTGTCATAACAGCCACATTTCAAGTACACAACAATGGCCTGCGGCTAGCGTCCATCATGTTAAAAAACAAAGGTATATAACATGTCCATTCTTAGTAAGAGCTGTAACAGAAAGTGTGGATGTATACTAAACTTATTTTTTATGGCTTTTTTTTTTTACTCAGACAGTAGGCTATAGTAGTTTATACACCATAATTAGGCAGCATGTAGTTTTGCCATAGGTTTTACTAGTCAATTTTACAGGACTTTTGTCAGACCGTCCCCTTTTACCTAGAAATAGCATATGGTTTGGGATAGTAAGTGGAAGATGAAAATATGAAGTCTTTGAGAGGTTCTACGATAATTTCTTAATATTATATATCAAAATTATATATTATCCATAAGAAGTCTGGAAAGATGGAAGAGTAGCAAATAATAAGAATCTATCTTTCCACCTAGATAACAATTGTGCTGGCTAAATCTGTTTTGTGTAACTATTTTAGAACTCTGTTGAAGGCTTTGTGAAGTTCATGGGAAGGCTTAGATGGTAAATTGCAGTTAATTTCTGTCAATTTTAGCAATTACCACAGTAGCAGCTATACATCTTCCACTTCCAAGGCCCACCGCAGGCAGGTGTGTACATATTTCTGGAGCAGCTTGTACACAGCTTGTGAGAGCCAAGAAGACCAAAAAGGACACTATCCTCCAAATATAAAGAATCAGTGTGTTAATCACTGACTGCTGCATCTGATTTCAAAGGTACAGACAATGTGGTGGCAGCCATTGTTGTTACACCTCTGCTAATCATTTCAATCCACTCCCTCTGTGGGAAAGTGAATTCCAAACAATTTAGAGAGCCAGTACTTTTTCTCTTTCATTTTTCTCTTTTTTCCCTTTTATAAGCCAGTAATTGAGGACTAGGAGATTCAAAAGCAACCATACATAAAGAGAGATTAGCAAGTCACTGCATAATCCGAGGGAAAGGCATGGGCTCAGAAAAGACCAGAAAAGGCCCTAAATTTATACTGTAGGCTGATTCTTGGCAGAGAAAAAGATTAAAAGAGAGAGAGAGAGAAAGAAACATAAAAAGTAATTAACAAAACAAAAAAGTGCAAACCTTGGGGTGGGGAGAAATCAGATTTCAAAAGTTACCACATTATGAGATTCAAATATGTATTATTAGTTTTCAACAAGAAAGTTACAAGACATAAAAAGAAACAGAAAAATAGGAAAGTATGCCACATTAAAAGGAGGAATAAAAAATTTTTTTAAAAAGCAGAAACTGTCCCTGAAAAAGACCTGATGATGAATCTACTGGAGAAAGACTTTAAAACAACTGTCATAAGGATGTTCAAAGAGCCAAAGAAAGATGCAGAGAAAGTCAAGAAAATTATATATGAACAAAATGAAAATAACAACAAAGAGCTAAAAGACCTAAAAAGAAAGAAACAACAACAACAACAACAAAACTGTGGAACTAGAAATACAATAACTAAAATAAAAAACTCATTAGAGGGACTCAAAGGCAGATTTGAGCAAGCAGAAAAATTAGCAAGCTTGAAGATAGGAAAATGGGAATTATCAGATATGAGGAAAAGAAAGAAATTAGATTGTAAAATGTGAACAGAGCATAAGAGACTTGTGGGACACCAAGTGGACCAACATGTATTGTGAGAGTCTCAGAAGGGGAAGAGAAAGAGAAAACAACAGACAATATTTGAAGAAATGATGGCTGAACGCTTTGCATATTTGATGATGAAATATGAACATAAGGAAACACAAACGCAAATTAGTATGAACCAAAGAAGACGCACACTGAGATACATTATAATCAAACTTTCAAGAGAAAAAGATAAATATGAATACTGCAAGAAACGAGCAATTTGTCACATCAAGGGATTTTAAGTAAGATTATAAGTAGAATGCTTATCAGAAATTTTGGAAGTTGTTGGGCTGACACATTCAAATGGATAAAACAAAGAAAAAGTTCTACAAAAAATTCCACATCTGGCAAAACTGTCCTAAAAGTTAGTGAGAAATGAAGACATTCCCAAGAAGAAAAGAGCTGATATAATTCATACATACCACTAGACATATCCTGCAATAAATGATAAAGAGAGTCCTACAGGTTGAAGTTAAAGAACACTGGAGAATAACTGAGAGCAATATGAAGAAACAGAAATCACAGCGAAGTAAACATGTGGGCAATTACAGGAGCTAGAATAATTGTAACAGGTGTGTGATTCCACTTTTTGTTTTCTACACAATTTAATGACTACTAAATTTGTAAATACAATTATTAGTTGAAATCATATTATACCATTAGATTATAACTCAATTTTTTGTTTTATACATAATTTAAGACATTCATGCATTAAAAAAGTTATTTACAATATTCAATAGTTTTACATTTTAAAATAATTATACAATATTTAATTTAAAATATTTTTGTTTTAGACCTAATTTAAAACATTAATTAAAACAAAGTATTAATTTAAAGGTATATATTTAAGTTATTAGAAAATTATTTAATAATTAAAGCAATAATATATAAAGTGATAATAAAATTATTGCATTGTTTTAATTGTTAAATAATAAATTTTTTTTGGTATAAAGGTATAATTTTGTGACATCAACAGCTGAAAGGGATGTGTACAAAGCTGAAAAGGAACAGTTTATTTGTGTCATTGAAGTGAAATTGCTATAAATTCAAATTAGAGTAATACAACTTTAGGATATTAAAGGTAATCCTCATGGTAACACAAAGAAAGTAGCTAAAGAATATACATAAATGGAGATGAGAATGTAATGTAAAAGTTTCACCAAAAAAAAAAAAAATCAACTACACACAAAAGAAGACAGTAGTGCACAAAATGAGGGATAATAAAGCTACAAGGCTCATAGAAAGCAAATAGCAAATTAAAGAAGTAAGTTGCTTCTTATCGGCAATTATTTTAACGGAACACTCCATTCCTAAAACAAAAATTGATAGAATTGATTTACAAAAACACAATCCAATGCTGCATTATCTGTAAGAGACTACTTTAGATACAAAAACACAAAAAAGCTACAAGTTAAAAATATTCCATGCAAACAATTACATAAAGAAAAGAGGGGTGGCTACACCAATATCAGAAAAAATACATTTTATATCAAAAAACTGTAAAAAGAGATAACAATATATCATATATTTAAAAGTTTCAATACAGCTAAAATATATAATAATCATAACATTTGTAACAGACCACCAAATATGTAAGTGAAAACTGACAGAAATTAAGGGAAAAATAGACGGTTTTACATAGTAGTGGAGATTTCAATACCTAACTCTGTGTAATGTACAGAACAATCAGATATGTGATAACTGAGGAAATAGAGAACTTGAAGAGCGCAAGAAACCAACTAGAACCAGTACACATTCAGAACACCTTACCCAACAATACTACACATTCTTCTAAATGCACATGGGGTATTTTCCAGAATAGACCATATTTTAGGCTACAAATTAAGTCTCGACTGATTTACAAAGCAGATGTAGAAAACAATGTTCTATGACCATAACATAATAAACTTAGGTAATCAATTACAGAAGGAAAACAGAAAAATTTACAAATTTGTAGAAATGAAGCAACATACTCTTAACTAATGACTCGAAGAAGTTGTGAGGGAAATATAAAAATCAATTAGAGATAAAATGAAAACACATTATACCAAACGTATCTCATGGGACACAATGAAAGCAGTGCAATGAGGAAGATATATAGCTATAAATGCATAAATGCTTACATTAAAAAGAAAGAATGATCTGAAAATTTGAAATCTAAATGTATAAATTAACAAACTAAATTCAAGCTAGCGGAAAGAAGGAAATAATATAGAGAAAACTTTAAAATAATAGACAAAAACAATAAAACCACAAGTTGGTTTTTCACAAAAATCAACAAGTTTAATTAAATTTTAACTAGATATATGAAAAAAGAGAGAAGATTCAAATTATTAAGATCAGAAATGAAAGTGGAGGTATTACTACTGATTCTACAGAAATAAAAAGGATTATGAGAGAGTACTTGATCAATTGGTACTGACAAATTAGATAAAGTAGATTAAATGGACAAATCCATAGAAAACACAGCCTACCATGAGTAAGTGACAAAGAAATGGAAAATCTAATTAGATCTCTGACCAGGAAGGAGATTAAACTCTAATATTCAAAAATTTCCCAACAAAGAAAAGTCTAGAACCAAATGGCTTCACCAGTGAATTGTACCAAATATTTAAGTAGAAACTATTAAAAATATCAATCTTTTTCAAACATTTCCCCCCAAAAAAATTAAAGAGGAAGAATACTTTGTAACTAATTCTATCAGGCTAACATTACCCTGATACCAAAGCCAAACAAAGAAGCTAAAAGAAAACTACAGGCCAATATTCCATTCACTCAATGGTAGAAGATTAAAAGTTTTGCTCTAAGGTCAGGAACAAGCCAATGAGACCTACTTTTGCCACTTTTATTCCAGATAGTGCTGGAATTCCTAGCCACAGCAGTTAAGTAATAAAGAGAAATAAAAGGCAGCCAAATTGGAAAAGAAGCAAAAATTTCTCTGTTCCTAAATGATATGATCATATATTTAGAAAATCTTAAAGTTTTTATTTTTAAAAAACTTGTCAGGGTTAATGATGAATTTAACAGTGGCAGGATACAAAGTCAGTACTCGAAAATCAGTTAACTTTCTATAAACTAAAAATGAAGAATCTAAAACCAGAAAATTTAGGAAGCAATTACATTTACAATAGCATCAAAAAGAATGGAATGTTTACACTAAGGTGGTGTAATACTTGTATATGAAAACTATACAACTTTCCTGCAAGATACTAAAGACAACAATACATGAAAAGATATCTCATGTTACTAATTGGAACATTTAATATTACTTGTATGTGATGACTACACAAAGCAGTCAACAGATTTAAAATAATCTCTATGAAAATCTTAATAACATCGATTTTTTTTTAAATAGTAAAACCTTTCCTAAAACGTATATAAAATCTCAAGGTATGCTGAATAAACAATACAATGGTGAATTTTTAATTTAAAAAGCTGGATGTTATATACTTCTTAATTTCAAAACATACAGCAAAGCTACAGTAATCAAGACAGTGTGGTATTCACATAGAGACAGACTTACAGAACAATACAACAGAATAGGGAGTCCAGAAATAAACCCTCAATTATATGGTCAAATAATTTTTACCAAGCGTGCCAGAACCATTCAATGGGGGAAAAGACAGTCTTTTAAATAAATTGCACTGAGAAAAATGAATATCCACATGCAAAAAAATGAAGCTGAATCTTTAACTAATACGATATACAAAAATTCACTCAAAACGAATAAGTGAGCAAAACTGAAGATCTAAAACTACAAAACTCTTAGAAGAAAACATTTGACAAAATCTTCACAGCATTATTTTGGCAATAATTGATCAGATATGATACAAAAGTTATAGGCAAACAACAACAACAACAAAAAGACCAATTTGACTTCATAAAATGTAAAAAATGGATATATAATATTTATACATATTTGTGGAATACTTTTGATATTTTGTTACATTCATAGAATGTTGAATGATCAAATTGGGATATTTAGGTTTTTAGGCTATGAACAACCTGTAGTATTTATCATTTTTATTTGCTGGGAATATTTCAAGGCCTCTCTTCTAGCTATTTTGATATATACAATACATTATTATTAACTATAGCCACCCTACTCTGCTATCAAACATTATAACTTATTCCTTCTATCTAACTGTGAAACCAATATCTATTTATACCCCTCACACACACATATATCGCAGCCTCTGACAGCCATCATTCTATTCTCTACCTCTGTGAGATCAATTATTTTAGCTACTACATATGAATGAGTACAGGTGATATTTGTCTTTCTGTGCCTGGCTTATTTCATTTAATATAATGACTTCCAGCTCCATTCATATTGCTGGAAATTGCATGATTTCATTCTTTTTTATGGCCAAATAATATTCTATTATGTGTAAATACTACATTTTATTTATCCATTTATCTATCGATTAAATTTAAACATTACATCAAAACACACTAACACTCTAAAAAGGCAACACAAATAATGGAGAATATATTTGCAAATCATAAACCTGTAACCAACTACTATTTAGAATATATGGAGAACTCCTAAAACTCATCAATTAAAGAAAGACTCAATTAAAAATTAGGTAAAGAATGTACATAGACATTTCCCCCTTCTGAAATATCCAAATGACCACTAAGGACATGAAAATGTGCTCAATATCTCTATTCATTGGAGAAATTCAATTCAAAACCACAGAGGTGACACCTCACATGGCTTAAGATGACAGCTATCAAAAAAACCCAAAACACTCAGAAAGTAATGAGTGTTGGGGAACATGTAGGGAAATTAGAAGTGTTCTTCATTCTTGGTGAGGATGTAAAATGGTACAGGCCCTATGTAAAACAATATGCCGATTTCTCAAAAAATTATTAATAGAAGGACCATATGATCCAGTAATTCGTATGCTCAAAATAATTTAAAGCAGTGTCTTAGGAAGTATTTCAACACCTGTCTTCATAGTAGCATTGTTCATGATAACTAAAACCTGGAAGCAACCCAAGTGTCAACTGACAGGTGAATGAATAAGTTAAATGTAGTCTACATATATAGAAAGTTATATTATTCAGCCTTTAAAATGAAGAGAACGCTGAAACTCTACAACATAGATTAACTTGAGGGCACTACGCCAAGTAAAATAATCTAGCCACAAAAGACAAATACTTTATGATTCCATTTACATAAGCTACTTAGAGTAGTCATAAATCATAGAAAAGGATAGTAAAATGGTGGTTTCTACGGGTTGAAAGAGGTGGAGTGGGAAGAGGAGGAATGTGAGTTTTTGTTTTATGTGTGTAGAATTTCAGTTTTGCAAGATGCAAAGATTTCTGGAGATGGATATGGTGATAATTACATAACAGCATTAATGTAATTAAAACCACTGAACTGTACATTCAGAATGGTTAAAATAGTGTTACATCATAAGTATTTTATCACAATAAAATAAATTAAAAAAATTAAACTTACACAAAAATACAGTGCATATATAAAAATGTTATGAGAACTGCAGAAATATAAATACATTATCCATACTTGTGAGAAATTTTACAAAAAATTTTCCTCAAATATATTTGAAAATATTGATTATTTTCCATATAATATCCAATGATGTTAGTATATTTTTTCTTACATTTCAGAAAATCTAGTTTAACAAAAGTCAGAAAGACCTGACTAATACGATTGTAAAAGATACAGAGTAGTGCCAGATCCAGTGTTTAGATTATTACATATTGACTGTACTGAGTGCGAGGGACAGGACCCACAATCTGTGGGATGGTTTGGGAATTATTTGGCTTTCCAGTTCCTTGGCATTTCTCAGAACAGCAGAAATGATGTCATCTGGACCATGTACACGGCACAGTTTATTTGCCATTTGGCTTTGAAATTATTACTTCAATAATTTAACTAAATCCAGTGAACAGAAACACATTTAATCCAGCCAGCTACCAAGAGATATAGACTTAAGAAGTAGATCAACACAACTTAAAGTCACAGTCAAAAGTATCAATAACTTCAAAGCCTTTTATTTCTTCTTCAAGAATATTTTTTCTAAAATTAAAAAAAAAAATTCTTTGAGCAGTAAAGCTGTCAGATTTTTCTCCCAAAATCTTGTCTAGAAAATGTTAGATTAAAAAGCCTATAAAAATTATTTTCAAATTAAGAGAATTAAAATTTGTTCTTAATATCTAGAGAAGACAAAGGTCATGTGAATGAATGTCACTCTCAGTTGATTTTTCTAAAGTTTAGTTCATATAAGGTATTTGCAGGTAGTAGTATTGAAACATCAGCAAGCATTTTTTGGAATAAATAATGCATTCATCATAATTAAAGAAAGTGCTTAAATCTATTGCCAATTCTCAGTAAAATTTCATGTTTTTACTCTCATTCTGGTTTGCAGATTAATTTTGAATTAAAATATGTAATATATTTTTAATGGATTAATAATATTCCAGTTTTGGAACCATTTCCTATTTCTGCTTTATATGTAACATTTTTAATTTATAGAATTGGAGTACAATAGGGCCATTATTTTTAACTTGGTAAAAAAATCTCAAAATATACACCTTGCCTTCAGTGTCCTGAGACTATGAGTACAAGAGAAAACCAGAAAATTTATTAGTTTAGAGCACAGTACACTGAATATTTCTAATAAAAAATGCATAGTTCAAGGATAGCTTTTCTGCCTTAAGTGAGGAGGTTTTTTTTTTTTTTTTTTTTTTTTTTTTCCTTTTTGTTGTATCCCTCTACTGAATCAGAAATCAGTTTGGAAATTAACTTTTATTTTCTATTTTCAAAATTATGTTTATGGGCTGGGCATGGTGGCTCACACATGGAATCCCAGCACTTTAGGAGTCCAGGGCAGGAGGATAGCTTGAGTCCATGAGTTCCAGAGCACCCTGGATAACATAGCAAGACCCTGTCTCTACAAAATAAATAAATAAATAAATTAGCTGGGCATGGAGGTGTGCACCTGTGGTCCCAGCTTCTTGGGAGGCTGAGGCAGAAGGATTGCCTGAATCCAGGAACTTGAGGATGCAGTGAATCATGATCACACCACCGCATTCCACCCTGGATACAGAGTCAGATGTGGTCTCAAAATAAATGAATCAATCAATAAAATTAAAAAAACAAAACATTGCAATAATCACCTTTGTGATATATTTGCAATTTCCTTTCCTGATAATATTAAGGACATTACCAAGCTATTAAAATTTTGTTTGTAACTGCACTGAAGTATTAGTAATAGGCTCTCATCCTCCAGTAAGCTAACCTAGGCTTGTTCAAAATATTCAAAATATTAATTATTAATTATTCAAAATACTATTTAAGTATGGGTTAAAATGATTTAACTTTCAAAAAAGAAATAAACACTGGTAGAAATTCCAGAAACAAATAATTCAAATTTTTAAATTGCATGTCATTTTGAACAGCATGATGAACTCTTGCACCATCTTATCCTGCCTGGAACATGAATCATCTCTTTGTTCAGTGTATCCATGCTGTATACACCACCCACATGTTACTGTATAGAAAAAATGCTTAGTGGATATAGAGTTTGGTATTATCTTCAGTTTCAGTCATCTACTGGGGGTCTTGGAACACATCCTATATTCCAAAGGGGACTATGGTACTAAGTCACATGTAAAAATACTAAAGCTGTAGTACATGGACCACTGAAGCTGGAAAACCATAGCTGTTAGAAAACCAAATTTATCAGTTGATGTTTTCTCAGTATATTCCTCTGAGCAGACAAAACTGTTAACATTTTTGCTGATACAGAGATCTAAGAAGGTATAATCTTATAAATAGTAAAAGACTAATCTTATATATCTACTTGACTGGGCCATGATGTGTGTAGATTTAGTTAAACATTATTCTGGAAGTGTTTGTAAAGATGTACTGGATGAGATTATCATTTGAATCCATACACTGAGTAAAGCAGATTGCCCTCCCCAATGTGGGGAGACCTCATCCAATTCATCAAATGTTTGAATAGAACAAAACGTTAAGAGAGAATTCTCTCTCCCTGCTTGGTTGTTTTACATCTTGGAAATTGATCTTCTTCTGTCTTCAGACTCATATTAGTAGTGGAATTTATAGCATCATCTCTCCCGGGTCTCCAGCTGGCCCATTGCAGATCCTGGGACTTCTCAACTTTCATAACTATGTGAGCTAATTACACACACACATACACAATGTACACCCTTTTGGTTCAGTTTCACTGGAGAACACTAATAGAAGAAGCTTAAGAGACAATCATACCCTAGGTTAACTTTAAAAGTCAGATGATTTTACCTAAATTATTCCATAAATTTGACTTTTGGTTCTGTCATGGGATCCTTAGGGTGTTACTTCATTAGCTAGAATCCTCTGCAGCCAGCAGTGCCTCTGCTTGGGTTTTGCTTCCAACTGCTGAGCTTGTTGCACCCACTTAGCCTGGCAGGCTGTGCTCAGTTTGCACCATTGGCTTGGATTCCACACCTGCCAAGGGTGAGCTAGCTCCAGAGTGGTGAGAGATGTGTGAGTGACTGAGAGTGGGATATGGACACTGCGCACCCCCAAGCATGCTGACTGTAGCAGGGCAAGCAGTTCCAGGTGCCAGCAAGGCACCAGCTACATGCAAGGCTGTGGCTGGACCAGATGTAGCGCAAGCAGCCTCCACCAGCATCTAGACAAGGGTAACACAATGGTGCCTGAAAGCCAGAGATGGTAGGAACTGCAGATCCCCAAAGAGTGTATTACAGTGTGTCACAGCCTGGCTTGGGGAGTCCTGATGTCTTTGCTCCCAGAAGGGCTGTAGCTTTTCGTCATCTGCAGTGTGTTGAGCAGGGGGAATGTTTCAGCCCTGTTTGTTACAGCTCTTTCAGTCCCACCATTGTCAGGTCCTGAGTTCTTGTCCTGAGTCCAGGAAGAATGAAGTATGCAGCCAACTGGAGGGTGAGCAAGGCAGGGGAGCTTCTTTGAATGACAAAACAGCTCTCAGGAGACCCTAAGGGTGGGTAGTTCCTTTCCGCAGGCGGGTCATCCCAACCAGTGAGTGAGTCTGGCTGTGTCTGGGGGTTTTATATGCTTGGAATGGAGGAACGGTGTGCTGATTGGTCCATGGGCAACCATGGGTGGGCCTAGAAAAAGTACCATCCAATTGGTTGAATGGTCATCATTGACATTCTCACTCCAGTGCTGACTTTGCCTGGAACTGGCAGCCAAACCACCAGACTTCAGGCAATGCTTGGCCTGAAGGTGGGGTCTCACGAGGGACCCACAACTTCCTACCCGGGAATGTGTCTGCATTTAACATACCGTCCACAGCACCCAGACTGTCCATGCCAAGAGGTTTCCACAGTTCCACACTGAGCAGTACTCAACCCCTCCCACCCATCACCCCCGGGTGCTCATCAGTGCCCAAAGTCCATATGGGTCCAGGCAGCAGGGATTTGGTGTGTAAGCACCACCCTGAAGTTCACACACACCCAGTTGGGTTGTGACAGTCCCTGGGCTTGGCCATAACTTTGCTCCACCCCAGAGCAGGCACCAGCATCGGGAAGAGGCCAGGGAATGGGAGCAGACACTTTCAAGCCTACAGGATAAGGGGGATTCCTGGGCATCTGAGAGTCGGTAGGGGGTGGGGGTCCTGTCTGTTCCCACCCTGGCTGGCTCTGTGGAGTGTGCAGCCCAGGTCGCTCCTCCCCCACTGCAGCTGTTGTCCCGACAGCAGCTGCTCCAGATGGGCAGCCGCCACTATCAGTTCTACCAAGTTGTTTGGCTAACATAACTTTGGTAAAAAAGTAACCACATTTTATTCAAATAAACTTAAGAAAAATAATTAACCGTATTAAAAATTACAAGAGAACTCACAGAAAGCAGGAAAAGGTTTTGGAACTGAGTCTTACGAGGAACCAAAACATCACCAGTGTATGCAGCAGCTACTCAAGATATATTTTATCACCCTTGGTCCATGGCTTTTATATATATATATATTTATATATATAAAAATATATATATATAGACACACAAACACACATATATACACACACATATATATACACACACACGCACACATGTACATACACATACATATACACACATGTATATATGTATATGTGTGTATATATGTATGTGTATATAAATTATATATATATAAATTACATATATATATATATGGTATTCTTGACTCATCTATCCTTCCCTCCCAGTTTCAGCAGGCATTTGGCCTAATTGAACCATTTCACATTGGCAATGACAGCTTTTAAAAATATTATTTAGACCCTGTCATATTTTTCGTCTCCTTCTGAAATACCCTTAAACTGTGTATTGCTTGTTAAATGGTGTTCCATAAATCCTGTAGGCTTCCTTTACTCTTTTGCATTCTTTTATTATCCTCCAACTATATGCTTTCAAATTACCTCTTTGATTTCACTGATTCTTTCTTCTCCTTAAATGAGTCTGCTGTTGAAGTTCTATTGAAGATTTTTTTTTCTTTTTAGTTCAATATTATAATGTTCAGCTGCAGAATTTGACTATTTTGTATGTTTTCTATCTCTGTTGCAAGTTTCCCATTTTGTCCTTGAATTATTTGTCTGTGTTCCCTTGCAGCATACCAAGATTGCTTAGAATGATTGTTTTAAATTCCTTTCAGGCAATTTGGAGAATTCAATTTCTTTTGGTCAGTTACTGGAAGTTTACTGTGTTCCTTTGGGGGTGTCCTGTTTTCCTAATTTTTTGTGGCCCTTGTTTTTGTACATATGTGTCAGTGCATTTGAAGAAGCAGTCAGCTACCTCTTCCTAATTTCATGTACTGTCTTCAATAAGAAAAGATCCTCACCCTTGAAGGTGGAGGAGTTCATGGTGGCACAAATTACAGTGTTGAGAAAATATGCTGTGGTAACTTGTATAGTGATAGGCAGTGTGCCAAGTGCAGGGATTTGTGGTGGCTTTAAGGAAATGGTGGATTGGAAATTTAGAATTGGCAGCAAATGTTTTGGGGGATATGTACTAGCTGGGAGGGCTGTTGGGGTTCTCAGTAGCACTTCTGGGTCAAAAGCACTTATGGGACACCATCCAACAAGCAATATTCAGTTTAAGGGTATTTCAGAAGGAGAATAAAATATGGCAGCGTCTAAATAATATTTTTAAAAGCAGTTGTTGCCAAAATGAAACGTTTCAATGGTTCATGTTTTCATTGGTAGAGTGGTGGCTAGACGCAAGTGCATACACATTTGTGGAGGCCCAAAGCCTGTGTCTGTGACAGTGAGTGCTGGCACTGGCAATGAAGTTGGGGGCTATTTTCTGGTATGTACCAACAACTATGCTGGATTCTGGGATCAGACATATGCACCAGTGTCGACTAGTGTGGACCTCGCTGGGGGAGTGGTCAGAAACTCAGGCACCTGAGGACCATGAATGCAAAAACTATGGGGCTTTGGCAGTGCAATGTGCAGGGGACTCAGTAGCTGTGATAGCAACTGGGGTCCTTAGCAGCAAATGTTGCTGAGGTTTTCTGCCGTGTAGGACCCTGGAGACCATTATGGCCACATCCATATTCCTGATACTGATAGCCTCCACCATTCCTCTTTGATCCTAGCCATCTTCAGAGACCTGAGATATGGTGGGCTTCCAGTAGTCTGAGTAGACTGAATCTGAGGAAAGTTCTCTGGATAATGTTTCAAAAGTCTGAGAAAGCTAGTTCATCACCCCACTCTTCTACACATCCTGTCAGGGGGACTCATAGGCTAAGGTGATTCCTCTTAGAGGTGAGCTTTGCCAGGCTGGGGGATGATGCAATGATGCAGAGAAAGTGAAACTATTCTTCCTACCCTTATCCTGTGTTTATTCTTTTCTTTTTTTTCTCTCTCTCTCTCTCTTTTTTTTTTCTATTGTTGTTGTTCTACACTCCAGCTGCTGGAGTGGATCTAAAGATCTCCAAGGGGTACTATCACTTCGGAATAGCTGCAAGTAGTTGTTTTGCAGGGCAGATGAAGGATGAAACAGTCCTACACTTCCATGTTGCTTAAGTCTAGTCTATATGTTCTTATAAAGTTAAAAGTGCACTAATGGAAATTATCAAATTTTCATTCAACCAGCTTTGTTAGATTAATGATGATAAACTATTGAACTTAGGGAATTTTATTTATTTATATAATGGGTTTACAAAGTAATGTTTCTGTTTTAGATGGTTAATGTTTTCATTTGTATTACTAAATTCCATATTGTATTTTTATATTTGATTTTGAGACTTCTTGCTTTTTGGGTTAATTTCTGTTAGATCATTATGTTTTATTTTGGGACATGCCATTGAAACAGGTAATAAACATTTTGTATTTTTTTTTACATTTAAATGAATAATTGGATGAGGCCTCTAATTTTATTTCTGTGCATTTAAAATATATTTAAATTAGTTTTATTAGCTTCAAATAATGGTTTTAGCAACATTCCATTCTTTTTATCCGATTTTTATTTTATAAAAAATGGCACCTTAAATTTTTGGCAAAGGTAAGAAAATGTTTTCATATGTACACTGTTTTGAGGATGAAGGAATTGATAATCAAGGATAACTGATGAATAATGTATTAAGAGGTGGAGTATGATGGCTGAGTACAACCTTCCAGTGACCACGTCCTCATCCAGGAACATCGTATAGAACAGAAATTCGTACAAAAATGCATTTTCAAAGGAACAATAGAATGAAATGAGATGTAAAAGTATCTAATTGTACCACTATAACAAGAAAGACTCATTGAAAAGGGTAAGAAAGGAAGAACGATAGCCTTGCATTGTCTAAATCACCCCTTCGCTAACCTCAGGAAGCACAACATGGAGAGAACAATGACTTGGGGGAGAGAAAGGGAAGTTAATGTGGGACATTGCAATAGAATTTAGTGCAGTCCTCCCCACAGTGGAACACAGCCCAGGGGAGAGCCCTGCAACCCTTGGTTCCAGACTGGTTTCCGTGGAGAAATAATTTAGACCTGCCCCAGACCAGAAGAGAATACACTGTCCAGGCTGGAGGAACGCAACTTTCAATCTGCTTCATACCTTGCTGACTTAGCTTCTGGTCCCATACAAAGTTCAGTGACAGGCAGGCCATAGCAAACATGATGCTTGTGTGACCCCAGTACTGCACTGGACTTGGAGGCTATAACGTGGAAAGTCACCCAGCGTGACATCAGCTGTAGTGGCCATGACATTGCTGACATCACTTGTCTCCTAACCCAGGCAGTGCGTGTAAAGAGAGACTCCTGCTTTGGAAAATGAGAGAAAAGAGTTAAGAGGACGTTACCTAGAAATCTAGTATCAGCCCTGCCACAGTAAAATGCAGCAAAAAGCATCAACCTGAAGGCCCAGGTAATACTCCTAGACCCACTGTAGGCAAAAAGTGGATTATCCACCATGGTAGGACCAACCTGAGGTGTGGCCCAATTTACTACTCGCTGATTAGTGGCCTATCAGTAGTGTTCAGGCAATAGTGACCTCAGTCCTTGAGTGAGTTCCAGATCTGCCCTGGTCAGGGAGACCATGGGCATTGAATGTGACCCAGTGTGGTACAACCAAAAAAGACTATAGGTGTGCCTGTGTCACCCCTTCTCCAAATCCAGACAATGCAGAGCTGAGAGAGAATGTTTTCGCTAGGGGAAAGAAGGAGGTGATCAAGGGACTTTGCCTAGAAACCCAGGGAGCTGTCACTCATCTTTGCAAGTCTATCATGGTTAGAGATATAGGAGTCTGATAGACTTGTAGCAAACCTGGGGTTTGGGGCACTCTCTAGTGTGGAAATGACTGCAGTGACCACAGGTTTGGGAAACTCAACAGTCTTCTTTGAATAACTGAAAGGACTTCTGAAGAAGGACAGGTACAGAAAAGGTTAGACTAAAATAAATATCTAATTACTCAATGCCCAGACATCAAAAATATTCAGAGAAATATGACCTCACCAAATAACCTAAATAAGGCACTAGTGATTGACTCTGGAGAGAAAAAAGATGTGTGACTTCTCAAAAATGTGAATTTAGAAAGCTGTTTTGAGGAAGATCAACAAAATTTAACGAAACACAGAGAAGCAATTCGGAAACTTGTCAGATAAATTTGGTAAAGAGATTAAAAGAAAGGATCAAACAAAAATTCTGAAACTAAAAAATACAACAGGGCAACTGAAAAAAATCTATTGGAGGATCTGATCAGCAGAATTGATCAAACAGAAGAAAGAATTAGTGAACTTAAACACAGACTATTTGAAAGTACACAGTCAGAGGTTAAAAAGAAAGAAAGAATGAAAACAGACAAATGACATTTACAACATCTTGAAAGTAGCTTCAAAAGAGCAAAAGTAGAATCATTATACTTAAAGGGAAAGTAAAGAGAGATAAAGGGGAAACAGTTTGTTCAAAGAAATAACAAAATCTTTTGTAACATAGAGAAAGATGTGATTATCCAGATATAGGAAAGTCAAAGATCAACCAGCAGATTAACACAACTAAGACTACCCCTAGGAATATAACAATCAAACTTTTAAGGAAAAGAGGAGATCCTAAAAGTAGAAAGATAAAGGAAGCAAATAACATAAAAGAGTTCTGATACATCTGGCAGCAGATGGCTCAGTAGAAACCTTACAGTTTAGGAAGAAGTGGGACAACATATTCAAAGTTCTGAAGAAAAAGACCCACCAACTGAGAATACTGTACTAAACTATTCTTCAAATATGAAGGAGAGATAAGGAGTTTCCAAGACAAACAAAAGCTAAGAGAATTCATCATCGCCTGACCTGTCTTATAAGATATGTTAAAGGAAGTTTCTCAATGTGAAAGAAAAAAGGGCTTGCATGCAAGAAAATATTAGAGGGTATAAAACTCACTGGTAAAAGTAAATACACAGACAAATTAAATATACTCTAACACTGTAATAGTAGTGTGTAAATCACTCATATCTTTACATGAAGAACACAATGCAAATCTATCAATAATAATAGCTACAACATCTGTTAAGTGATGGGCAATATAAAAAGTTATAAAACAATACAACAAAAAGTCAAAAGGTTGTAGGGGATAAAGTTTTCAATTTCTTTTTTAAAATTTCTTATTTTATGATAAAAGTTAGGTTGCCATCTCTTTAAACTAGCTTATTATAGGTATAAGGTTGTTTTTGTTAGCCTCATGGCAACCACGAAGCAAAAACCTATAATAGATACACTAAAAATGAAAAGCAACAAGTAAAAATTATTAACAGAAAAAAATCACTTAATGACAAAAGAAGACAGTAAGAAAGTAGAAAGAGAGGAGTTACACAACTGGAAAACAAGTAACAAAATGGCAGTATAAGACATTACCTATTAATAATAACATTGCATGTTATTGACTATATTAAATTCTTCAGTTAAATGACAGAGTGGCTGAATGGATAAATGAAACAACACCCAACTATATACTGCCTACGAGAAAGTCACTTCACCTATAAAGACATACACAACTTGAAAGTAAAAGGATAGAAAAAGATATTCTATGCAAATGGAAACCAAAAATGAACAGGAGTAGCTATACTTATATTAAATAAAATAGACATCAAGAAAAAAACTCTAAGAAGAGACATTGAATGACAATCCAAAATTATAAAGAAGTCAATTCAGCAAGATGCTATAACAGTAATAAATATATATGCACCCAACGTTAGAACATACAAATATATAAAGCAACTATTAATAGATTTATAGAGAAAGATAGACTTCAATACAATAATGGTAGTGGACTTCAACACCCCACTTTAAGGAAAGCCCAGTACATCTAGAAAATCAACCAGGAAACTGTGGATTTAAACCGGACCCTGGACCAAATGTACATAACAGACATTTTTAGAAAATTTCATACAACTGTTTCAGAATAGATCTTCTCATCAGCACATTCTTCAGGATACATGATATGTTAGTTCATAAAACACATCTCAACAAATTAAAAATTGTTGAAGTTATTTCAAATATAATTTCTGACCAAAGTAAAACTAGCAATCAATAACAACAGGACCTTTTGAAATTGTACAAATACATGGAAATTAAACAGCATTCTTCTTAATGACCAACGAGTCAATGAAGAAATCAAGAAGAATTTTCTAAATATTAGTGAAACAGATGAAAATGAAACATAACCCACCAATACATATGGGATATAGCAAAAACAGTACAAAGAAAAAAGTTTATAGTAACAAATGGAAATACCAAAGATTAAAAAGAGTCTTTAACAGGGGTTGCAATACTAGTCGCTGATAAAACAGACATTAAACCATCAAAGATCAAAAGAGACAAAGAAGGCCATTACATAATGGTAAAGGGATCAATTCAACAGGAACAGCTAACTATCCTAAATATATATGCACCCAATACAGGAACACTCAGATTCATAAAGCAAGTCCTTAGAGACTTACAAAGAGACTTAGACTCACATACAATAATAATGGGAGACTTCGACACTCCACTGTCAACATTAGACAGATCAACAAGACAGAAAGTTAACAAAGATATCCAGGAATTGAACTCATCTCTGCAGCAAGCAGACCTAATAGACATCTATAGAACTCTCCACCCCAAATCAACAGAATATACATTCTTCTCAGCACCACATCACACTCATTCCAAAATTGACCACATAATTGGAAGTAAAGCACTCCTCAGCAAATGTAAAAGAACAGAAATTATAACGAACTGTCTCTCAGACCACAGTGCAATCAAACTAGAACTCAGGACTAAGAAACTCAATCAAAACCGCTCAACTACATGGAAACTGAACAACCTGCTCCTGAGTGACTACTGGGTACATAACGAAATGAAGGCAGAAATAAAGGTGTTCTTTGAAACCTATGAGAACACAGATATAACATACCAGAATCTCTGGGACACATTTAAAGCAGTCTGTAGAGAGAAATTTATAGCACTAAATGCCCACAAGAGAAAGCAGGAAAGATCTAAAATTGACAGTCTAACATCACAATTAAAAGAACTAGAGTGGCAAGAGCAAACACATTCAAAAGCACGCAGAAGGCAAGAAATAACTAAGATCAGAGCAGAACTGAAGGAGATAGAGACACAAAAAACCCTCCAAAAAATCAATGAATCCAGGAGTTGGTTTTTGGAAAAGATCAACAAAATTGACAGACCGCTAGCAAGACTATTAAAGAAGAAAAGAGAGAGGAACCAAATAGACGCAATAAAAAATGATAAAGGGGATATCACCACTGACCCCACAGAAATACAAACTACCATCAGAGAATACTATAAACACCTCTACGCAAATAAACTAGAAAATCTAGAAGAAATGGATAATTTCCTGGACATTTACACTCTTCCAAGACTAAACCAGGAATAACTTGAATCCCTGAATAGACCAATAGCAGGCTCTGAAATTGAGGCAATAATTAATAGCCTACCAACTAAAAAAAGTCCAGGATCAGATGGATTCACAGCTGAATTCTACCAGGGGTACAAGGAGGAGGTGGTACCATTCCTTCTGAAACTATTCCAATCAATAGAAAAAGAGGGAATCCTCCCTAACTCATTTTATGAGGCCAACATCATCCTGATACCAAAGCCTGGCAGAGACACAACAAAAAAAGAGAATTTTAGACCAATCTCCCTGATGAACATCAATGCAAAAATCCTCAATAAAATACTGGCAAACAGGATTCAGCAGCACATCAAAAAGCTTATCCACCATGATCAAGTGGGCTTCATCCCTGGGATGCAAGGCTGGTTCAACATTCGCAAATCAATAAACGTAATCCAGCATATAAACAGAACCAAAGACAAGAACCACATGATTATCTCAATAGATGCAGAAAAGGCTTTTGACAAAATTCAACAGCCCTTCATGCTAAAAACTCTCAATAAATTCGGTATTGATGGAACATACCTCAAAATAATAAGAGCTATTTATGACAAACCCACAGCTAATATCATACTGAATGGGAAAAATCTGGAAAAGTTCCCTTTGAAAACTGGCACAAGACAGGGATGCCCTCTCTCACCACTCCTATTCAACATAGTGTTGGAAGTTCTGGCTAGGGCAGTCAGGCAAGAGAAAGAAATCAAGGGTATTCAGTTAGGAAAAGAAGAAGTCAAATTGTCCCTGTTTGCAGATGACATGATTGTATATTTAGAAAACCCCATTGTCTCAGCCCCAAATCTCCTTAAGCTGATAAGCAATTTCAGCAAAGTCTCAAGATACAAAATCAATGTGCAAAAATCACAAGCATACTTATACACCCGTAACAGGCAAACAGAGAGCCAAATCATGAATGAACTTCCATTCACAATTGCTTCAAAGAGAATAAAATATCTAGGAATCCAACTTACAAGGGATGTAAAGGATCTCTTCAAGGAGAACTACAAACACTGCTCAGTGAAATCAAAGAGGACACAAACAAATGGAAGAACATACCATGCTCATGGATAGGAAGAATCAATATCGTGAAAATGGCCATACTGCCCAAGGTTATTTATAGATTCAATGCTATCCTCATCAAGCAACCAATGAGTTTCTTCACAGAATTGGAAAAAACTGCTTTAAAGTTCATATGGAACCAAAAAAGAGCCTGCATTGCCAAGACAATCCTAAGTCAAAAGGACAAAGTTGGAGGCATCACGCTACCTGACTTCAAACTATACTACAAGGCTACAGTAACCAAAACAGCATGGTACTGGTACCAAAACAGAGATATAGACCAGTGGAACAGAACAGAGTCCTCAGAAATAATACCACGCATCTACAGCCATCTGATCTTTGACAAACCTGAGAGAAACAAGAAATGGGGAAAGAATTCCCTATTTAATAAATGGTGCTGGGAAAATTGGCTAGCCATAAGCAGAAAGCTGAAACTAGATCCTTTCCTTACTCCTTATACAAAGACTAATTCAAGATGGATTAGAGACTTAAATGTTAGACTTAATACCATAAAAACCCTAGAAGAAAACCTAGGTAGTACCATTCAGGACATAGGCATGGACCAGGACTTCATGTCTAAAACACCAAAAGCAACGGCAACAAAAGCCAAAATTGACAAATGGAATCTAATTAAACCAAAGAGCTTCTGCACAGCAAAAGAAACTACCATCAGAGTGAACAAGCAACCTACAGAATGGGAGAAAATTTTTGCAATCTACTCATCTGACAAAGGGCTAATATCCAGAATCTACAAAGAACTCAAACTAATATATACAAGAAAAAAACAAACAACCCCATCAAAAAGTGGGGAAAGGATATGAACAGACATTTCTCAAAAGAAGACATTCATACAGCCAACAGACACATGAAAAAATGCTCATCATCACTCGCCATCAGAGACATGCAAATCAAAACCACAATGAGATACCATCTCACACCAGTTAGAATGGCAATCATTCAAAAGTCAGGAAACAACAGGTGTTGGAGAGGATGTGGAGAAATAGGAACACTTTTACACTGTTGGTGGGATTGTAAACTAGTTCAACCATTATGGAAAACAGTATGGCAATTCCTCAAGGATCTAGAACTAGATGTACCATATGACCCAGCCATCCCACTACTGGGTATATACCCAAAGGATTATAAATTATGCTGCTACAAAGACACATGCACACGTATGTTTATTGTGGCACTATTCACAATAGCAAAGACTTGGAATCAACCCAAATGTCCATCTGTGACAGACTGCATTAAGAAAATGTGGCACATATACACCATGGAATACTATGCAGCCATAAAAAAGGATGAGCTTGCATCCTTTGTAGGGACATGGATGCAGCTGGAAACCATCATTCTTAGCAAACTATCACAAGAACAGAAAACCAAACACCACATGTTCTCACTCATATGTGGGAACTGAACATTGAGATCATTTGGACTCGGGAAGGGGAACATCACACACTGGGGCCTATCATGGTGGGGGGGGGGGAGGGATGGCATTGGGAGTTATACATGATATAAATGATGAATTGATGAGTGCTGATGAGTTGATGGGTGCAGCACACCAACATGGCACAAGTATACATATGTAACAAACCTGCACGTTATGCACATGTATCCTAGAACTTAAAGTACAATAATAATAAAAAAAGAGTCTTTAAAAAAACAACCCAATGAAGCATCTTAAGGAACTAAAAAAGCAAGAACAAATCAAACACAAAATAGAAGGAAATAAATAATGATAGACAAAATTGAGATAAAAAATTCAAAAAATTAATAAAATGAAGAGTTAGTTCTCTGAAAAGATAACCAAAAGTGATAAAATTTTAGCTAGACAAAGAACAAGAGAAAAGCCACATAAATAAAATTAGCAATAAGTAAGGTGTCATACCACTGATACCACTTAAATACGAAAGATGATTAGGGACTATTATAAAATATATGCCAACATAATGGGTAAATTCCTGGATACATACAACCTACCAGAATAAAGAAATAGAAAAGCCAAAGAGACCATCAACAAATAATAAGATTGAAGCAATAGCCAAAAGGTCTTCTATCAAGGAAAAGCCCTGGAATCATTGGCTTCCCTTCTGAAATCTACCAAACATTGACAAGAAGAATGAATACTAATTCCATTCAAACTATTCCAAAAAAACACTGAGGAGAAGGGAATGTATCCAAACTCATTCTATGATACCAGCATTACTCTGATAACAAAGCCAGACAAGGACACAAAAAAGTAAACTATAGGCCATTATTGTCAATAAAAATAGATGTAAAAATTCTTTCAATATATACTGGAACAGAATTTGATAAAATTCAACATTCCTTCCTGTTAAACACTATGAATAAACTGGTTACACAGGGAGCATGCCTTGAAATGATAAAGATCGTTGTTTATGGCAAATCCATATTTAGTATAATATTGCACAAGAAAAATTGAAAGCCTTTCCACTAAGATTTGGAACAAGACAAGGATGCCCGCATTCACCACGTTTATTCAACATAGTACTGGATGTCCTGTCCTAGTCAGAGCTACTAGGCAAGAGGAGAAAATAAAGAGTGTCTAAATCGTAAAGGAGAAGTCAAATTATTCTTTGCAGACAACATGATTTTATATTTAGAAAAACCTAAAGACAACACCAATTAAGTGTGAGAACTGACAAACAAGTTTACTAAAGTTTCAGGATACAAAATCAATATACAAAAATCAGTAGCAATTCTGAATCCTAACAGCAAGCAACCTGAAAAAAATAAAGTGAGCCATTTACAAAAGATACCAAAATAAATAAATAAAACCTAGTAATAAATTAAACCTAGGAAGTGAACAATCTATACAATAAAATTTATAAAACACACAAAAAATAAATTGAACAGGTTACATCAAGAAGAAATACATCCCATACTCATGGATTTTAATAATTGATATTGTTAAAATGTCCAAACTCTTCACTGCAGTTGACATATTCAACACAACCCCTATAAAAATATCAATGATACTCTTTACGGAAATAGAAGAAACAAGCCTAAAATGTTTTATACAACCATGGAAGATCCAAAATAGCAAAAGCAATCCTGAGCGAAGAGAACAAAGCTAAAGGCATCAACTACCTGACTTCAAATTATATTATAATGTTACAGTAACCAAAATTTCTGGTACTGGCATTAAAACAGTAACCAAAATCAATGAAACCTCATAGAGAACCCACATATAAATCCACACATTTACAGTCAACTTATTTTTGAGAAGGGCACGAAAAATGTACTTTGGAGAAAGGACGGTCTTCTGTAAACAATTTTTAAATGGATATACATGTGCAGAAAAGTGAAACTAGACCTCTCTCAACATATGCACAAACCAAATCAAAATGGATTAAAGACTTAAATCTAAGACCCAAAAGTATGAAACTACAAGAAGAAACATGGAGGAAGACCCCAGGCCATTGGTCTGGGCAAAGGTTTTTGGGGGTAAGATCTCAAAAGGACAGGCAACCAAAGCAAAAATAGATGACTGGGATTAAAACAGCTAAAAAACTTCTGAATAGCAAAGAAAAAAAAAAAATCAACAGACTTAACAGATAACACACAGAATGGGAGAAAATACTTCCAAATTACTTACTCGGTAAGGGATTAATACCTGGAATACATTAGGAAAGAAAAGAACTCAGCAGAAAATACACCAAATATTCAGTTTCACAAATGTGCAAAAGATCTGAATAGACACTTCTCAACAGGAGACATATACATGGTCAGCAGGTATATGAAGAAATGCTCAATGTCTCTAATTATCAGGAAATGCAAATCAAAACCACAATGAGATGTCACAGCACCCCGGTTAAAATGCCTATTATCAAAAAGAAAGAAAAAATGCTGGTGAACATATAGAGAAAGAAAAATGCTCATACACTGCTGGTGGGAATGTAAATTAGTACAGCCCCTATGGAGGACAGTATAGAGATTCCTCAAATCACTAAAAATAGAAATATCATACGATCCAGCAGTTCACTGCTGGGTATATATCCCAAAGAAAGGAAATCCATATATCAAAGAGTTATCTGCACTGCTATATATATGGCAGTACTATTCACAATAGCCAAGATATGGAATCAACTTACATGTTCATTAATAGATGAACATATGTGGCTCAAAAGGTGGCTCATGCCTGCAATCCCGGCACTTTGGAAGGCCAAGACAAGAAGAAGGCTTGAGGCAAGAAGTTAGAGATCAGTCTGGGCAATATAGCAAGACACCATCTTTAAAAATACCAATAGTTCATTGCAGTGAGCTATGATTTTACCACAGCACTCCAGCCTGGCTACAAAGTAAGACCCTGTCTCCAATAAAATTAATTAATTAATGTGGTATATGTGCACCATGAAATACGATTTAGCCACAAAAAAATGAAATCCTGTCATTTTCTGCAACATAGGTGGCACTAAAGGAATTGTGTTAAGTGAAATAAGCCAGGCACAGAAAGACGAGTATCACATATTCTCACTCAAATGGGTAAGCTAAAAAAACAGATCTCAGGGAGGTAGAGTAGAATGATTATTAACAGAGGCTGGGAATGGTAGGGGGGTTGAAGAAAGAGGGGTTAATAGGTACAAAAATGTAGTTAGATAGAAAACAAGTTCTAGTGGTAATAGCACAGTAGGGTCACTATAGTTAAGAATAATATATTTTACATTTCAGAATAGCTAGAAAAAAAATTTGCAACATTCCTAACACAAAGAATCATAAATGCTTGCTGTAATGGATATCCCAATTACCCTGATTTGATCACTACACATTGTAGGCATGTATCAAAATATCACATGTACCCCAGGAATATGTACAATTATTATGCATCAATATAAATTTTAGAAATACATTTATAAAAATATATTGCATTCAAACACTTTGGACTGTGATGCAGTAGTAAAAATAATGAGCTATATGTATATACAACAACTTGCCAAGATGTTTAAAACATAGGATTTAGAAGAAAATGTGTTTTATATAGTCTAAAATTATATACACAACATAGTATCACTATAAAGGTTTTCAAGTATTCAATAATACTTTGAAGATAGAAATTCAATATTCCAGCAAGGACATTATGATTGTCCAAAGTGAAAGGAAAAATACATAAAATAAAGTATTCACAGGGTTCTACATAAGCAGACATTATTAAGCCATGAACTAGAGAGGAGAATAATTTATTCCACTTTCTGTATGTGAAATTAAAAACAAACCGAAAAAAATTAACTGCCACTTAAGTAGAAAAGACATTTATTGTTTTTTTTTTGTTGTTGTTGTTGTTAAACAGCAAATTTATTTGAAACTCATTTGATCAACAAAGAAAATCATCTTTTAAAATGTTTTCTGTTATCAGACAGTTAATACATTCTGTTAAGTGACCCGGGAATTTAATGTAGAGAAAAAGAATAATTATCAACAACCAAAGGTGCTAGATTCACTAACTACCACATACATAAAATGCAGTAACAAGTGGATTTTATCTAGTCCAAGCAGCAGGAAATGCAGCACTTCATTAAAACATCTGATAAAACTGCTAAAGTTTGACCTTTACTGTGAGTTTACTAAAGTTTTACCTTTACTGCTGGTTTGCCCAGAATGCGCAAATAAATAAGTTAACATATGAATTAATTGGGCCTTAGAAGATTACTAAACACTTTTGTTAGACATTAACATCTTCCTTTAAAATGAACTTCTTATGGCAATGATAAAACAAAGCATAAGAATAACTTTGATTATTAGGAGTATTTTTGACTAAATATTTTTGTAATTGTTTTGTCATCATAGCTAGGACACCTTCATTGATGTCACACATCACCCAAGGAAAATTATACCACAAATGGAATTTCAGATAATTAGTAGCCGACACATACCAGATTGCCTATTTTACAATAGATGTAACGTAGAGATATTCTTTCTAACTTATTTTTTCTAGCCTATATTTCTACTGAAGGGCTATCTGCACGATACTGGTAAAGTCTAACTCCCCAGGGAATAACAATAAACATGAAAACACTAATTAATCTCTATACTTCTATATTGTCAAAGTTCTGTGATTATCAACATTAGAACCCTAAGTTAGTCAATCCTTTCCTCTCTTTTGTACAGTTCCATCTGAAGTGGCAATGTAGTTTATCTAGCTTGTGAGAAGCCCCTGTAAAGGATCCTGTTCTGTGAGAATTCCAAGAACCCACAGAAATACGCTTTTGTAGCCTTGTTTGTATTATGTTACTCCACTGATCTCTGACCATAAATAACTGTACTAGGCATAAAGCCTGCACAGACTTTAAATCAACCTGTAGACTCAATAAAACAATAAAGATTATTCCATCTAGAAATGTAAAGTTTTTTTAAATTAAGTCAATTAATCATAAATGGTGGATGTTCACTTGTAAGGTCATACAAGATTAGGACTTGGGCAACCATGACTAGGCCAGAGTGAAGTGAATTAAAGACAGTGAGTCTGTTGAGAAGACAGTTAGAAGTAAAAATAAAATAGACAAACAAAAAAAGAGAGGAGCAATATTTCCGTGTAAAGAGGAAACTTACATATGTATTTGGTTCCTGTAATCTTTCCAGTTATTAAATAGTGTCTTTGTTAAGTCTACTAGAGATGTAGTGTTCTGCAAGATATACATGATCTTTGCAAAATATAACCCTTTGAAATTTAAGCCAGTTTAAAAATGATATGTTTTTAAAATGTTTCATTTTGAAATAATTTTAGATTTATGGAAGAATTGCAAAGATACCACAAAGAGTTATTACATAGCCACATATATTTACCAAAAATATGCAATTAACGTTGGTACAATACTGCAGATTTTATTCAGATTTAAATTTGAATTTATTAGGAAATTTAAAAAACAAATTATTTAAACAAAAAGGAAATTATATTTGGACATTAGCTCATTTTGAGAGGTTAGGTACCCAATGAGCATTTAATGAGTATCCTTTTAAGTTTTGGAGTTTTGTTTGTTTGTTTGTTTCAGAATTATTTTAGGAATTTTCATGCACCTTCATTCTCTCATAATTAGCGTCTCTGGAACAGTTTCACCAGAAACTCACTTATCATCAGACACACTAACTGACACATAGTAGTAGTTGCTTATTAAATATATGTAGAAATAATTTTTCTTATTCTCCACTTCTGTTCAACCTGAATGTTAATGTTTCATTCTCTCGACACAGAAAAAGAACTTTGGAAATGTATTCAATTTTCCTGTATCCTAGGAAAGATTTAACTTGGGTCTATCTTGCAGACCCACTCCCCATAGTAAAGCCATAGTGATATGTTAAGGAAAGAGCAGAAAGCCATTTTCTTTCACTCTCTAACTCAGTCATCATGAGTGGTGGTGATATATGTTCTTTTTAGATCAAACTATGTTTGTGCTCAAAGCTGCTAATCTATATTATGAATTAACATTCAAAACCTTTAATTCTTCACAACAGATCTGACGATATATGTCTTAAAGCATGATTCCCATTTCACTTCTGTTTCCTTAGCTAGAAATTTATAAAGTATTGTGGAATATTATTATTATTATTATTATTATTATTATTATTATTATTATTTGTTATACATGGTGAAACTAGGTTATTATGTTGCCTTTCAGACCAAGGTGGGCTATTAAAAATAAGTGAGAAGTCACTGGAAAAAAAAAAAAAAAGAAAGAAAAAGAAAGGTGGGAAGAAATTGTGAAAATCTTGATTCTGAGAGGAAAAACATCATTAAAATTAATGCTAAAACACTAGAAAAAATATTTTTTAAAGCTAGGCTGAATAGAAAGACAGACTTAGTTTGAGTTTATTGTTATTTCCCCATTTCAAATTAAGCAACAAGTTTATAAAATTGAAGTATATCAATGAAGTTATTATTTCAATTTTTTAAAATTCACATATGATTGGATTTCATTTACAGAAAATATCTTCAAAAATCATGAAACATTTCTATAATTACTTTTTTAAAAAGTTATAAGGAGATTGATCAGTAAACAAATTCCATGTATTCATTGAAAAAAATGTTCATTATAGAAAATCTACTATTGCTTTAATTGTCTCTAAGGAAATACATGTAGCAAGGAAGTACATCCCTAGCCCAGGATTTGCTGTCAAGCAGTAACTGTGTCAATTACATTCCCAGAATTTCAGCTTAGTTTTCTACACCAATAATAATTTGTGTGATAAGGTCAATTACTGGTATTCAAGTATCTAGATAGCAGATGAAATTTTTTCAAAAATTCTACTCTGAAAATTATAAAGTACTATAAAGAAAAATTTAAAAAGATTTAAAGAAGATATATTATACCAGGGCCATGAATTGGGAAAAATAAAAATTCAATATTAAAAAAAAATGTCTAACTACATATACTAACCTTGTAGACAAATATTAAACATATTATCTGTTGATCTTTTAAAAATATATCATTAAGACAACAGACAACTCAGAGAATTGGGAAAGATATTTACAATATATATATCCGCAAATAAACATATCCAAGTATATTAAAAACTCTTATAAATCAATAAAAAGAATACAAAGGTCCTTTTTTTTTTTTTTAAATGTACAAAAACTAGAAAAGCACTAAACAAATGAAAATAGTCAAATTGCCAATAAACATATTGTATTGGTTGGTTCTGGCTGTCATAACAAAATGCCACAGACTAGGTGGCTTAAATAGTAGAAATTTATTTTCTCATATCCCTTGAGGCTAGAAGTTCACGATCAAGGTGTTGGTCGGGGATGGGGGTTGGATTCTCCTGAGGACTCTCTTTTTGGCTTGCATATGGCTGTCTTCTCTTCCGGATTTCACGTGGTCTTTTCTCTATGTCCCAATCTCTATTACCTTAATGAAGGACACCATTCGCCTTGGATTAGGGCATACTCTAATGACCTCATTTTACCTCATTAAAGACCCTATCTCCAAATCAGGTCACATTCTGAGGTACTGAGGGTTAGCAGTTACTTCAACTTAAGCATTTGTTGGGGAACGGGAGACACTATTCATCCCATAGCACAAAACATATTTCAGAAAATGACAGTTAACACCACAACTAATATTACTTTGACGCTGTACCTGGAAGGATACATTTCAGTGGATTTATGACACCATGTGTTGTCTAGAATGTGAAGTAATTGGGACTCTCATAAATGCTGTAGAGGAAATCATAAAATGTTAAAAAACACTTTGAAAACTGTTTGGTGGCATCTACTAAAGCTGAATACATATCCCTATAATCTACCATCTTCACTCTTAAATATGTACTCTACAAAATGAACATGTATTTTCACAGAAATACTACCAATTTAAATGTAAAACAAACTCCAAATGTTCATCTTCAATAGAATTGACCCAAAACAAGACAGAACAATACACAATTTCTGTATTTATACCATAGAATATATCAATGAAAGTAAGCACAATGTACAACTAGATACAACAATATAAATGGAGTTTCTCGGCCGGGCACGGTGGCTCAAGCCTGTAATCCCGGCACTTTGGGAGGCTGAGACCGGCAGATCACGAGGTCAGGAGATCGAGACCATCCTGGCTAAATGGTGAAACCTCGTCTCTACTAAAAAATACAAAAAACTAGCCGGGCGCGGTGGCGGGCACCTCTAGTCCCAGCTACTCGGGAGGCTGAGGCGGGAGAATGGCGTGAACCCGAGAGGCGGAGCTTGCAGTGAGCTGAGATCCCGGCCACTGCACTCCAACCTGGGCGACAGAGCGAGACTCCGTCTCAAAAAAAAAAAAAAAAAAAAAGGAGTTTTTCAAAAACAGGTTTAGAAAAAAAAAAAAAAAAAAAGATACCAAATACACACATCTATTATGATTCTGCTTACACAAAGTTCAAACTTTAAGCAGTTAGAAGACAGGAGAATTGTCAGTCTTTAGGGGGTGGAAAGTGATTTGAAGGCGACGCAAGTATAGGGTTTACGGTTGCTGGCAAAGTTCTGTCACTCGATCTGAGTACTGGGAAAACAGGTGTGATCATTTTGTGAAAGTATACCGAGATATAAGCTTTTGATTTAGGTTATTTTTGAATACTAATTTTTCAGTAAATATTTTTAAATGTTCTGCTTTTTGTTTCGAAAGCAATAATTGATTTCATTATTTTTTCAAATGTCATTTCAATATTGATTTTAAATATTTTTAAAAATTCCTGAAAAGGTATGGGTTATGATCCACTAACAAATAATTTTAAGATTAATGACCAATCCTTCATTAATATAAATTCCATTATAGCATTTATATTACCTTATGGTATGTAATTCTATTTATATTAATGAGGCCAAGATTGTTAATCAAAAATTTGTTTCATATTGGTAGATTTTGTATTTGTATGTTATATTAATCTCACATTGATACACATAAATAATCAATACACTGTTTTCTTCTTTGTAATGTCTTTAATCATGTAGAATCAGAAAGTTATATATGCTTCCTGGATTTTGTGGCTGACCAATTTATCTCATTAGTAAAATACATACAATGTAGAAACTATGTGTTTTCTAAAATTATAGGCAAAAATCAGATAATTCTAAGTTTTCATTTATTTATTTGCAGTTTCTCAAGTTATCCTGATATTTGTTTATATTATTCTTTCTTGTGTATATCCATGCATATATGTGTATATATAACCTTTGTTCATCTTTCAGCAACAATTAAAATATAACAAAATATTAATTTCTTACATATATGAAATAGCCCATTTTGAGATATTAAACTACATCAAATTATATTTAACTACAATTACCAATCATATATAATGCTAGAGTGAAACCCATGACAAACAGTTTAATGACAAAGAAAAGGGAAAAGAATAAATGAATAAATAAAACAGTTATCTGAAACTGGAAAGAGGACTTAAAAGTAAATGAGTGATATATTTTTTCTCACTATGAATATCATCATATTTATTGTACAAAATAAACTTCTGCAGAATTTATTTAAGATCTTAATATATTAGTTTGTGAGGCATATAATGCAGTATTATTCAGAATGTTTTCTATATGCAACAACATGAATGAACCTGGAGGACATTACGCTAAGTGAAATAAGTCAGTCACAGAAGTACAAATGCTGTGTGATTACACTTTTTAGGTACCTGAAATAGTCACACTCAGAGAAACAGAGTAGCATGGTGGTTGTCAAGGAATATGGGTAAGGGGAAACAGGAAATTGCTGTTCAACAGGCATAGATTTTTAGTTTTAAAAGATGAATAAGCTCTTGGGCTATAGTTTGAGTAATACCTTAAACAAGATATGACAGGGAAAATTAGTGTAAGTATATTTTGAAATAACTTGTAAATATAAAGCATTAATTGAAATATTCTGTGACATTTATTATTATTTCCATCTCATCGATGATATCACATTCAATACTTTGAAATGGACTCTAGACATTGCCCACTTTAGATTTTCTCAACTTTTTGATAATATATGATATATTTCATTGCCAACTCTAGCTTTGGAATTTGTTGTATTTTATATAAATTTTAGATTTTTGGGGAAGAATCAGGTAAGTGCAATACAGATAATAAACATATCAATAAATACATATTTTTCTCATGCCCATTTGAGATCCTTCTCTTTTACTCCTCCCTCTTCCAGGCAACCATAAATCTGCCTTTTGCTACTCTGAATTAGTTTCATTTTCCAGAAATTTAAATAAGTAGAAACAAATAGAATATACTCTTTTTGTTTGGCTTCATCATCACTCAGCATACATATTTTGAGATTATTTTATATTATTAGATGTATGAATAGTTCATTCATTTTTATTGCCAGGTGGTATTCTTTTGTATGTATATACCATAATTATTTTATTCATTCATTTTTTCAGTGAACACTTGGGTTATTACTATATTTGGGTTACTTACTTCAAAGAAGCCTGTTATGAACATTTATGTTTAAATTTCCGTGTGAATGTGAGCTTTAATTTTTTTGAATACATAATTATGATGGCAAGCCTGGCTCATATGTTAGGTATATCTTCAAGTTTTTAAAGACACTGTCAAGAGCTAAAGGATATCCCAATTACCCTAATTTGATAATCACACATTGTTTGTTTGTGTCAAAATTTCACAGGCACCTTATAAATATGTACAACTATTATGTATCCATAATTTTAAAAGTTTAAAGTAAATTAAAAAAAGCATTTATAAAATTTCCAGTTGCTTCCCTTTCTTGCCAATCCTATGTATAGTGAGTTTATTTTAATGTTTGGCTTTCTAGTTGGGGAGGAGTGGCATCTCATTTTGTCTTTAATTTCATTTCCCTAATGGCTAATCATGTTCAGCATATTTTCATGTGCTTATTTGCCATCCATCTAGTTGTTTGATAAACTGTCAATTCAAATCTCTGATTTTTAACTTGTTTGCTCTTCTTGCTTTAAAGTTATAAGAAGATACAGGATAATAGGGAGAAAATTGCTTAATAGTAGGACACTAGACTCCAGAAGCAGAGAAAGACAAGGGAAGCAAATAAATCTGGAGTCAAGTTTTTGACATATATAAGTATCATATATATATTATAGTATGTTAAACTTAGTGGCAAAGAAATTAAGGTGTTTTTCACTGTGTGTAAAGAAAGTAAATTAATAAACAAGTTAAAGGCAAAGAAAGAAAATTATTTTCCTTTTTTCTCACAAAACCTGAACAACCTTGCTGGATTTTAGTCAAGCAGAACAATATGATATGTGCTCCTGCTATTAGAGTTTTAGATTCTTCTCCAATAAAAGAAACGAAGTTCTTTGGAAAATAAGGTGATTTCATGGCTTGAAGCAGAAAAAATAATAACTCTGAAATAGTTTAATGTTGTAAGAATCTAAGGATGCTGTCTATTAATCATCATCATATTTCTGCCTCTGAGTTCTCCGTCTCTGAAACACTTAAATATATTTTAAAGACAGTTAAAATTTTTATCCTCTTTGGCACTGAACTCTGAAATATCTCTAGCTTACTGTAGAACATGGGCTCAAAAACAAGTGCTAATTGTGATTAATACTAACTCTCACAATACTGATTATTTGTTCAGGAAAACTATGTTAGAAAACAAAATTTAGTGAAAGCTTTCATCGGTCCAGTTAGGTCTGCATTAATTGGCTCTTGGTTATTGTCTCGCCTCTTGGTTGCTTTTTCATAAGTGAACCAATATTTTCTATGCCTAGATTTTATGGTGAAACAGTCATGTCCAATAATTCTATCCCCCAAAGATTCTGATACTCTCTTGGCGTCATTTACCTTTGACTTTGATGAAGAAGCCTAAGGACCAAAGACAAAAGCTACACAGAAAGGGATTCCTCTATTCCCTGGCAGCAGACCTTGGCTGACAATCATTAAAAAGTTGTCATTAGAAAAATTGATTTATAGCCAAATGTTTTAGTACAAGTTGCAACGTTTTCTGCTTACAATCTTAAAACTTTAGAAAAGCCTCAAAAAACATGTGCTGGCTGTCCTCTTGGGAAGGTACTAATTTCTCCTCAGATTAGCCTCATGATAGAAATGTGCATTCCTTCCTATTTACTTTAAAAGAATCAACTCACATAAAAACTGCAAATCAAATCTCTGTGTAAACCAGCCACTTGGTTTCTCCCTGGCTCTTCCTTTTGCAATCCCTTCATTTTGCTTAGCAAAGAAAATGTTCTTCAGTTACTTCTGACAAGCTTCCTTGAGGGCAGTGGGGTAATTACAAATAAAGTTATAATAAAAGCTATTTTCCTAAAAGTTTATATGTAAATTCTTTCTAAGAATTGGTCAATACATGAGTGACATGTATTTATTTGTTAATGGGTTCGTAATATTCCTCTCAGCTATAGAAAGTAGTGAAAAAGGTTATACTCACTTTGTACTTTTTTAGATACAGCACAATTATTTCAAATTTATCCACTCCCATGTGGCCTTCCATAAAGTCTCCTCTTTTTATTTATCTTTGAATCAAACGCAACAGATTCTGAGGATACATTTCCAAAATGTCAGGTATTCTACCCAAAATTCTACTGATAGTTTGCTCATAATAACCACAATAACCACGGGTTTTTTTTTTTTTTTTTTTTTAAGGAATCAATCAAATCTAAGGTAGAAACGATTTCTTTCTTTGTATTCTTGAACATTAAAATGACTTTGCATTATATGGTAGTGTGGTAGTAAAAAATAAGTTCATATTTAATAAAATTTCTGGCCCCTAGTGGTGAGACTTTGTGAAAATCAGAGGTAACATGAACTTCAGGGAAAGGTTGAGTCTCAGAGATGTCTATGGCTTTCATTTCTTGGTAGTAAAATTTTTCATTTATTAAGAAGAAAAACAAGAAAAGAATGAGATTAAGGATGTGGTGATAAAAGTATACTTATATTTATAACTCAGCAATTATAAAACAAACAACTCAAACTTTGTTTTCTTAATGTATAAAAATGTCCCATTTCAATATAGCAATGCCAAACATGTAATGTGAAGATAGTCATGTGGCCATGAGAGTGGAGGAGGAGAAATTCCACATTGCACTACTCTGACAAAGCCACTGTGAATTCTGGAAAACAGTTCTTCAAATCCTCCCTATTCCTTTGTTCCCTCCTGCATTGTTTTTCTAGAATATTTTGTAAGTAGCAATGTATCTATTTCTATTAACTATGTTTAATTTTACATCTATATCCATTTATGTATATATCTATATGTCCTAACTGTCCATAGTTACTTACATCTGTATCTATGTCTATCTTTAGGTGTATCTATCCCTGCAGAAGCAGTGTATTGCTTAAAAGTTTGCCCTCAGAATCTAGACTGCCATTTTTAATTCCATCTCTCCACTTACAGAAATGTAACATGAGATATTTATGTAAATTTAGTGTGTCTTAGTTTCTTCATATGCAAAATGGGAAAATATAGGCAAGTGTATTATATGTTTATTGTTTGATTTAAATGTGTTAGTACATCTAGAGAACTTAGAATAATTTTTTAAAATTTATTTTTCTTAAATTGCAACTACACATTTTACAAATAGAGCTTAACTCTACAATGAATGGAGGCAGAAGAAAAAGAAACACACAAGTACAGACATTATAATAGTGATATGCCATGGTATTTGAGTTCATCAGCATCTTGGTGTCTAAACAATATCTAAATCTTCTGACCTGGCACGATGGCTCACGCTGGTAATCCCAGCCAGCACTTTGGGAGACTGAGGTTGGCGGATCGACTGAGCTCAGAAGTTCAATACCACCCTGGGCAACATGGTGAAACCCTGTCTCTACTAAAATACAAAAAAAACTGGCCAGGTGTGGTAGCTCATGCCTGTAGTCTCAGGTACTCCAGAGGCTGAGACATGAGAATCATTTGAGCCCGGGAGGCAGAGGTTGCAGTGAGCTGAGATCATGCCACTGCACTCCAGTTAGGGCTATAGGGTGAGATCCCTCTCAAAACAAAACCAAACCAGAATAATATTTAAATCTTCCTCTCCCTATTAAAAATAGGAGACGTATTGGAGAAACAGGATTTTCTCTTCCCTCTCTATATGGTCTGGATATTTTTCTTCAAGGGTTTGCATTTTCAAAGTCAAGATAAATGAACAGCAATTTAATAGTACGAATAACAAGTAGTTCATCTGAACAGAAAAAGCATGGATTGCTAGTAGGTAGATGATTCACTAGGAAATAGAATCTTCACATGCCATAGAATAATAGGTCCCATAGCTTTGTTTCAGTTTTAGATTTCAGTTTCCAAACTTGAAAAACTATGAGTTCAGGCTATTTGACCAAAGTTCATCCAAGCATAGTCTGAATCATATACCTTAACAAGAATCTTCTTTGAAGGAGATTAAATGTATCCATCTAAAATTTACCTACATTTTTCACACTCCACATAAAGTTCATCTGCTGCCTTAAATTCTCTTATGTTTCCTGCAGAAATTCCCTGAAGAAAAATATTTTACTTCACATTTTTATGCTGGATTGGCTTTCAATCTAGTATACCTTTATATCTCAGTTTCTGGTTGATGAACAAACTCTGAAGAATACTACAAAGTAAAATACTTCTGAGTTTTATTTTATCTTTACAGGCAAATCACAGATTTAAGGAGCTTTGTCTTCTGTTGTCATGTGGATGTAAAACCTCTGAAAATATTCCATGCTTCCTACTGACATTTCAATTAAGTTTAAATCTCTGATATTAAAACTTAAATGTCGTTTTAGTTGTATAGCATAGAATTTAAATGACAGCTAACCAAGAATCTTTTCAGGGAATCAAACAATATCCAGGTACTAACATTTATCAGCTATTTCTAGTTAATATTGTCAGATGCTTAACAAGATACTGAATACCTGCTTACATTTCATAAATGACTCCATTCTCAATCCCCTCACTCTCTTTGGTGCAATAGTTAGTGAGTAATTTCTTTTAGTCAATAATTTGCTTCTTCAGAGGTGATAGTTCACTTCAATAAGTTGTTTTCCCCCTTCAGGAGTTTTGGGAGTCACTTTCAAAAAGTTTATTAGAATTTAATAGAAAGGAAAAAATAAACACATCAAATTGAAACTAGTATTTCACATCCTGTTGTTTTCTGTAATTACGCCTATGTAATATATGCTGGAAGTAATACAAAATTTATGCTAAGCTTCAGGATATATTCTGCACTGCTGTGTCATGTAAAATCTAACTACCTAAAAGTATGCATATTTCTAACAGCAATTAACTCTATAGTGAAAAGATGATTGTATTTTATGAATCACCTAACAGTATAATATGAGTAACAAGGAAAAATACTATTAAAACAAATTACTTTAGAGATTCTACCTAGGGTGGCCTAAGGAGAAATTCTACCACAGAAATATATGTATTTTTTTGTTTTAGTTTTTAAGCATTTTAAAGGGTGTTTCATTTAAGGAAGATAAGCCATGTCTTTAAGGATAGGCTGAGAAAAGAAGGAATTGCTAAGTTACAATTTCTCTGTGCATTTCAGAGCTTGGAGTTTGGGACCTCTGGAGAAGGGATGTTGATATGGTGGGGGAATACTGAGAAACTAAAGAAGGTGGAGTTAATGATTCTTAATAAACTGCTTGTAAGAAGAAAAAGAGACAAAAATAAATTCCCTATGGTAATAGTAATATTGAGCAAACAATCCTAAATGTCTGAAATTAACCCATGAATTTCTTCCTATTTTCTTCTTAAGAAGTTTGTTCTAATCTCATTCTATTATTTTTCCAAATTTTCATCAACAGCTAGTTACATACAATGGTCTTGTGTTAGTTGTATTTATTTATTTCGAAATGGGGAAAAGTTCTTTTGACTTAGGATTGTCTTGGCAATGCGGGCTCTTTTTTGGTTCCATATGAACTTTAAAGCAGTTTTTTCCAATTCGGTGAAGAAACTCATTGGTAGCTTGATGGGGATGGCATTGAATCTATAAATAACTTTGGGCAGTATGGCCATTTTCACAATATTGATTCTTCCTATCCATGAGCATGGTATGTTCTTCCATTTGTTTGTGTCCTCTTTTATTTCACTGAGCAGTGGTTTGTAGTTCTCCTTGAAGAGGTCCTTTACATCCCTTGTAAGTTGGATTCCTAGGTATTTTATTCTCTCTGAAGCAATTGTGAATGGAAGTTCATTCATGATTTGGCTCTCTGTCTGTTACTGGTATATAAGAATGCTTGTGATTTTTGCACATTAATTTGGTATCCTGAGACTTTGCTGAAGTTGCTTATCAGCTTAAGGAGATTTTGGGTTGAGACAATGGGGTTTTCTAAATATACAATCATGTCATCTGCAAACAGGGACAATTTGACTTCTTCTTTTCCTAACTGGATACCCTTTATTTTTTTCTCTCCATCACGCTACCTGACTTCAAACTATACTACAAGTCTACAGTAACCAAAACAGCATGGTACTGGTACCAAAACAGAGATATAGACCAATGAAACAGAACAGAGTCCTCAGAAATAATACCACACATCTACAGCCATCTGATCTTTGACAAACCTGAGAGAAACAAGAAATGGGGAAAGGACTCCCTATTTAATAAATGGTGCTGGGAAAATTGGGTAGCCATAAGTAGAAAGCTGAAACTGGATCCTTTCCTTACTCCTTATACGAAAATTAATTCAAGATGGATTAGAGACTTAAATGTTAGACCTAATACCATAAAAAACCCTAGAAGAAAACCTAGGTGGTACCATTCAGGACATAGGCATGGGCAAGGAATTAATGTCTAAAACACCAAAAGCAACGGCAGCAAAAGCCAAAATTGACAAATGGGATATGATTAAACTAAAGAGCTTCTGCACAGCAAAAGAAACTACCATCAGAGTGAACAAGCAACCTACAGAATGGGAGAAAATTTTTGCAATCTACTCATCTGACAAAGGGCTAATATGCAGAACCTACAAAGAACTCAAACAAATTTACAAGAAAAAAACAAACAACCCCATCAAAAAGTGGGGAAAGGATATGAACAGACATTTCTCAAAAGAAGACATTCATACAGCCAACAGACACATGAAAAAATGCTCATCATCACTGGCCATCAGAGAAATGCAAATCAAAACCACAATGAGATACCATCTCACACCAGTTAGAATGGCAATCATTAAAAAATCAGGAAACAACAGGTGTTGGAGAGGATGTGGAGAAATAGGGACACTTTTACACTGTTGGTGGGATTGTAAACTAGTTCAACCATTATGGAAAACAGTATGGCGATTCCTTAAGGATCTAGAACTAGAAGTACCATATGACCCAGTCATCCCATTACTGGGGATATACCTAAATGATTATAAATCATGCTGCTATAAAGACACATGCACATGTATGTTCACTGTGGCACTATTCACAATAGTAAAGACTTGGAATCAACCCGAATGTCCATCAGTGACAGACTTGATTAAGAAAATGTGGCACATATACACCATGGAATACTATGCAGCCACAAAAAAGGATAAGTTTGTGTCCTTTGTAGGGACATGGATGCAGCTGGAAACCATCATTCTCAGCAAACTATCACAAGAAGAGAAAACCAAACACCGCATGTTCTCACTCATAGGTGGGAACTGAACAATGAGATCACTTGGACTCACGAAGGGGAACATCACACACTGGGGCCTATTATGGGGAGCAGGGAGGGGGGAGGGATTGCATTGGGAGTTATACCTGATGTAAAGGACGAATTGATGGGTGCTGACGAGTTGATGGGTGCAGCACACCAACATGGCACAAGTATACATATGTAACAAACCTGCACGTTATGCACATGTACCCTAGAACTTAAAGTACAATAATAAAATAAAATTAAAAAAAAGAAATGGGGAAAAGTAGAAATAAAGATAAAGAAAAGATAAATACAGACAACTTTTATGGGAAAGCTTTCTATCTTTTGGCCAGTATCTCCCCATTTCTCCCGTCTCCCAGACCCTAGTAACCACTATTCTACCCTAGAGTGTCATAAATTTAACTTTTTATTTTTTATTTTTTATTTATATTTATTTATTTATTATTATGATTTTACTTTAAGTTCTAGGGTACATGTACATAACATGCAGGAAATTTAACTTTTTAGATTCGATATTTGAGTGAGATTTATTTTACTGTACCCCAACATCCAGGGTACAGTAAAATAAACATAGACTGGAATATTTTTATATAAAATATTTAATTTGACACAATTTTGTTCTTTCTGTGTCTTACTTCACTTAGTATAATGTTCTCCAGGTCCATGCATGTTGCCACGAATGGCAGGATTCCTTTGTTTTTTATGGCTGAATAATATTCTATTGTATATAGGTACCACAATTTCTTTATCTATTTATATGTTAATGGATACTTACTTTGTTTCTACATTTTAGCTATTGTAAATAATGCTGCAATAAACATGTGGGTGTAAATATATCTTTCAGATACTAATTTTATTTTCTGTGAATATATACCCAGAAGTGGGATTGTTGCATCTTATGGTAGTTCTATTTTTAATGTTCTGAGGAAACTTCATGCTGTTGTCTACGGTTATTATTAAAAAGACAAGCATAACAAGTGTTGGCAAGGCTGTGGAGAAAAGGGAACCCTTTGTACACTGTTGGTGGGAATGTAAATTAAAGTTTTATTTGAGGACTAAATAACTCCTGAAGGTGAACCTCCTTGGAATATCTACAAATAAGAGAGGCAGGTATGATTTCATAGTTTTTTCTAATGCTGTCTTTTAGCTTTTATATGTCCAATATTATAAAACAAATATCATTTTAATAGAAATAACACAATAAACTAATCTATAGAAAATGAATAAAAGCACCCTTTCAACCTATCTAACATGAGTAAAGAAGAAAACTCAGTTTACAGATGATACTCACATGAAGAACAAGGCTAGTCCTTCCAATCTCACCCCAGTGTAGGTAACATATATATTTGTTTTGTCAGTTGATTTGCATATACACTTGACTCTTGAATAACACATGTTTTAACTTCCCAGGTCCACTTATATACACATGTTTTAAAACAAATATATTGGGAAAATTTTTGGAGTTTTATGACAATTTGCGCTCAAACATGTAGTCTAGAAATATTTTAAAAATAAGATTAACTTAAGCCTGTCATTAATGCATACAATATATGGAGAAACAAATCTATTTTATAATTTACTACCATAATATACATACAAATATATTATAAAAATTTAAAATTATCAAAACTTACACATGCAAACATTTACAGGTCTTACAGGTTACCATTTGCAGTTAAGAAAAATATAAACAAACATAAAGATGCAATATTAAATCATAGCCACAAAAAATTAATTGTAATACAAACTGTATTACTATAATAAATTTGTAGCCACCTCTGTTTCTACTGTGGTGAGTTCCAGTGTTTCAAGTATTGTTTACAATGCTGGTGTGACGCTTATCATCTCAAAGTAAGCAGTTCATCTCGCCAGTAAATTGTTTATTGTAATACAAAGTAGTATACTGTGGTTTTCTCATATTTTTAAATCATGTTTAGTGCAATATCATAAACCTTGAATAACACTGTGAGACCCACAAAAAGTGCCACTAGCGATGCTGAAAGTATTACTAAGCAGCAAAGAAGTCATGACATTACAAGAAAAAGCTTAATTGCCAGATATGCACCGTAAATAGAGGTCTGCAACTGCAGTTGCCCACCCTTTCCAAATAAATAAATCTAGAATAAGGACCATTGTAAAAAAAAAAAAAAAAAAAAAAGAAGAAAAGAAAAGAAAAGAAAATTTTAGAAGTCATTGCTTTGGCAACGCCAGCAGGCATGAAAATCTTGCGTTTTTTGCAAAATACCTCTGTATCTTGTATTGAAAATGCAGCTCTTAGTGGGTACAGGATTTCTATAAGAAAGATATATCTAAAAGACTCTAATATGATTAGAGAAATAATGAAAGAATATGACAACTTAAAACAAAAAGAAGGTGAAGGATCTAAAGCTGAAAATTTAATGCCAGCAAAGGATGGTTTGATAATTTTAGGTTGTGATTTTGCTTAAAGATAAAAGGAGAAGGTGCTTCTGCCAACTAAGAGTCAGGCAGATGAGTTACCAGATGCCATTAAGAAAATCGCTGAAGAGAAAAGTTTGAATAGGTTTTTTAATACAGATGAAAGCTCCCTATTCTAAAATTAAAACAAGCAAACAAAAAACCCCATATGGCAAAAAGGACATCATTTATTAGCAAGGAAGAGAAGTATGCACCTGTATTTAAAGCAGGAATGGATAGGTTAACTCTATTATTTTGTGCACTTCCAGTCAGTTTAGGATCAGGACTGCCCTTATTTATAAAACTGCTGAAACACTAGCCTTGAAGGGAAATGATAAACACCAGTTCCCAGGCTTTTGGTTGTACACCAAAAATGTCTGGATAATGAGAACCCTTGTTTTGGAATAGTTCAATTGATACTTTGTCTCTGAAGTCAGGAAGTACCCTGCCAGTAAGGGACTGCCTTTTCAAGTTCTTTTGATATTGGACAATGCTCGTGGACACCTGGGACCCTGAAAGTTCAACACCACAAGTGTTCATAATGACCATGTAAGCTCATTACACATGGTTTTCGATATGGTTTGGCTGTGTCCCCACCCAAATCTCATCTTGAATTGTATCTCCCATAATCCCCACGTGTGGTGGGAGTGACCTGGTGAGAGGTAATTGAATCATGGGGGCAGTTACCTCCATACTGTTCTAGTGATAGTGACTGAGTTATCATAAGATCTGAAGTTGTTATAAGGGTCTTTTGCCCTTTTGCTTGGCACTTCTCCTTACTGACACCATGTGAAGAAGGACATGTTTACTTCCCCTTCTACCATAATTATAAGCTTTCTGAGACCTCCCTAGTCATGCTGAAGTGGGGGAGATATAATTCAATTGTTATTTAAATTTATTTCCTCCATAATTTACCCAGTCTCATGTATGTCTTTATTAGCAGCATGAGAAAAAACTAATATAGTGTTTTATGGAAAGGATTGTCAATACTATGGAAGAGAACCATGAAAAAGAGAACATCATGAAAGTCTACAGGGATTATCCCATTGAAGATGTTATCATAATAACTCTTGAATTAAAAACCTTCAACTCCCATTCACTTTATTGCTAACGTTATAAGAAGAATAACAATGACTTCCCCTCAAATCACTTTATCTCATCAAAGGCAAAAATATTATCCTTTCACACATATTTTATACATATTAAATTACATACATATATTTTCCTTTTTACAAAATGCTACATTTAACATCTATTTTACTTTATCTTTCTTTGTTAATGTCACTTTTTAGCTTAGAGATCATTCAATATCAATACATTAGATATCAATATATATTCTTTATACTTGAAAAAATATAATGGCAGCATATTTTTTTTCTTTTTTTTTTTTTCTTGTTTTGAGACAGGGTCAATCTTTGTTGTCCAGGCTGAAGTGCAGTGATGCAGTCATAGCTCAATGCAGCTTGGAAGTCCTGAGCTCAAGCGATCCTACTACTACAGTCGTTCAAGTAGCTGGGACCACAAGTGCATGCCACTATGCCAGACTATTATTTTTTTGAAATATTTTATTTTTTGTAGAGACAGGATATCCCTATGTTGCCCAGGTTGGTCTTGAACTCCTGGACTCAAGTGATCCTCCCAGCTCAACCTCTCAATGTGTTGGGATTACAGGCATGAGCCACCATGTATAGCTCAGTATTTCATTCTAAGAATTAACAAATTTGTCTGAGGGAACAACTCCTAAAACAAATTTTTAGATAAAAATTTACATGAAACACCAACGAAATTTTTCAAATTCTCATTATAGAAGCTGTAATATTATTTTTAAGTGTTTTATTTCACCCAACCCAAGTGAACCAGTATGTTTTAAATTTGCTCTTTTTTTTTTCATGTTGTAACGTATTTCCTCTCTTGTTTTACTTTTATAGATTTGGGGATATAAGTCCAGTTTTTTTACATAGCTATATTGCATAGTGGGGAAGTCTGAGCTTTTAGTGTACCCAGCACCTGAGTAAAGTACACTGTACCCAATGGGCAATTTTTCATTCCGCACACTCCTCCTACCCTCACATCTTTGGAGCCTCCAATGTCTATTATTGCATTCTGTATGTTTCTTTTATATTTAGCAACATCATTTGTAGCATCATTTGTAATTCGTTTCAGTGGACTCTATGTGTGTGTGTGTGTATATGTATATACATATGTGTGTGTGTATATATACACATATATACACGGACATATGCACACATACATATATACACACACACATACACACAAACACACACACACATATATAGGAATCTTGGTAATTTTCTTAATAATTTTTAAAAAAATAATTCTGTGAAAATAGTAGACTTCTACTATATAAATTACAAAACCTTTTGCTACTATGAAGGTTGCTTTTAGAGTTTGCTTATGATAATTTTTCTTTCATATTTTTATGAAATCGCATTTACAATTGTGTTATGGCTTTTGAGTTTTCTGTCAAAGTAAGATGTAACTCAAAGTACTTAAAGATGTTCATTGTGGATGTCTTCTATTTATTTAAATTTCTGTAACTTTATTTAAATGTATGTTACTTAATTTAAATTTCTCATATTTCTATAGTTTATCCTGGTATAAGTTGTGAGAAATAGATTCAACTGTCTTTTGCTTCATGGACACTTAGTTGTCATAATCATTTAATGAATAATTCATCTTTGTCCTCCTGCATTTATGTACTAAATTCCCCAATGTATCTATCTGTGTCATTTCTAGATGTTATAGTCTGTTTTGTTGATATATTCACAAGCCAGCCATGCACTATTGTACTTATTAAGTAATTATAATCATATTTTAATATTTGGCGAATTTGTTCCCCACTTAATTATTGTTTTTATCCCCGTGTTTATTTTTAGATTCATGTTTATTTCTTCACTTAAAATTTAACATCTATAATTCCAAAACCCAAACCAAATCAAATATAAAACATATTAGTCATTGAGAACATTTCAACTATATTGATTAACATAGAATTATTACATTATTATGATACTAAATTTTATTGAAAAATATGGCATTGTGCCGGGCGCGGTGGCTCAAGCCTGTAATCCCAGCACTTTGGGAGGCCGAGACGGGCGGATCACGAGGTCAGGAGATGGAGACCATCCTGGCTAACACGGTGAAACCCCGTCTCTACTAAAAAATACAAAAAAGCTAGCCGGGCGAGGTGGCGGGCGTCTGTAGTTCCAGCTACTCAGGAGGCTGAGGCAGGAGAATGGCGTAAACCCGGGAGGCGGAGCTTGCAGTGAGCTGAGATCCGGCCACTGCACTCACTCCAGCCCGGGCGATAGAGCGAGACTCTGTCTCAAAAAAAAAAAAAAGAAAGAAAGAAAGAAAGAAAAATATGGCATGGCTTTCTATTTTTTTCTAATAACATTTTTTTTGTGACCCCAAAGTAATTTAGTCTTTATTTTTAAATTAGCAGTTGATAGCAATGGATAGTTGTTATAGGGATAGGTAGTGTTGAGAAAATGACACAATTCTCTCAACAACAGAATTTGGCATAGCATACAGAAGACACAGACAACACAATGCATTATTATTGAGTAAGTATTAACAGATTTACACGCATGTAAATTACAAAAAAGTGACTATAAAGTAAAGACAAACTTTTCCACATTTTTTACAGCAAAGCAGAAGAAAGAACAATGACTTGTCTTCAGAGACGAAATGCAGTACTTCATGACAGTCTTCTGCATATTTTATGAGAAAACTCTGATCTAATTTTGGAAGTATGTTTTATATATCTAGAGGTTATTTGGCCAGTGACCTTGTAGATATCTCTACATTGTGAAAACTGGAGAATGGGCTTAATCACTAGAAATATTTATCTCTATTCTAAAAGTTGGAGTAGTGACTTGTGCTGTCTCCATGGAAATGATCTTTCTTCTGTATTAATACATCAAGTAATTTACATTTACCCTTACAGTTAGGAGACCAATTAAGAAACTAAATGCTGTAATATTCTTTGGGAGTTCCATTAAGAGCTGTGGGTCATTGAATATCTTAAAATATTCCTCTTATCTCAGGAAAATTTATTTATTTATTTATTTGTAATCCATGAAACCTCTAGAAATTTTTTAATGACAGAGCAAGATAGTCTTTCTAGAAAATCCAGAGTAACCAAACTAACTTAAATTTTCAATGACAGATACTTCAGGTATATTTACCTCATAATCCTTATTTAAGTGTTAGCTACTATTACTACGTACAAAATAATCAAATTATTTTAACAAATAATTATTTAGATAAATGATTTGTAGCATACACTTTTTGAAGCAATTTTTAAATACTCAATGATTTTATATTAAATTAAAAACTCCAAACAGGTGACATGGGTAGCAGATGGCATTTGCAATTACGCATTAGCCTTTATATTCAAGGAAAATGTTAATAAGTAAATAAATACAATAGTTGATATTTCATCGTGAATTTTAACAGACAGTATTTTTAAAACATAAGAAAATGTACAATAGGATTTAGAGATTAAGTAAGTATTCATCCATTCTACCCAAATTCTACCCAAATCTTGGGTAGAAAGAAATAGCAAGTTGTCACGTGAAAAGGACTTGCTATTTATTTAGGCTGCAAGGGTAAGGAAGCAACAGATGGGATTACTATGTATATGAGAGACAATATGTTAAGGTGTGAATGCCAAGCATTCAAAAAAAGTCACTGCAATATGAGGTTATCAGTGGATTTTATGAACAAAGTAAAAGGAAGACAAATAAAGATAAGGAGTAGAGCAGCCCATGAAAAGGCAAAACAAGCTATCGTTTGCTAAGAAAAAAGAAAAACTAGGAAGCAGTATAAAAAAATGAAACGAAAAGCAAGAATGGTTGTACTGCCAGTAGCTACATTTGTGTGTGCCCAGAGGCAGAAGACAAATTGGTTACTAAAGATTTGAATAGATAAAAATAAAACCTAGCCAACTTGCCCAATAGAGTTGCGGAAGATTACATTATGTTTTATTTCTTTCAAATGGATCAGGGAGATTCAAGCAAAAAAAGGAGCAATTCTCAGTATGTCTTACAAGAAAGAAAAAAAGAAGAAGATAATTTGGAATAAAAGAGGTATCATAAAAAATAAAATTGAAAGACCTTACAAGAAAATAAAAATATAATTTGGGATAAAAGATCCATCATAAAAATAAATTTGAAAGAATTCCTGTGATTACACAATTTCAAGAAATGATTTTTTTTATTGATCTCTAAAGGCTTATGGCAGTGATCTTTAATGTCTTGTGACGTTGTAAAAGCAATAAACACAGAATATACTTTCTGAGATTTTCTGACCTGATACTACATTGGTATAGGTACATACTAAAATACAATTAAAAATTGATACATTAGTATCATTAAAGGATTGGGTATGCTGATTGATCCAAAATCTACAACATAATTACTTGTGTAATAAAGAAACAAAATAGATACTTTTAAATCGAGAAAAAATTTTAAGCACTGTTAAAAAGGATCAAACAGATTTAAAAGATCTGAATCATAGACTTTTTAAAAAGATTTAAATTGACAAAAACTGTTCATTTGAGGAATTATGGCTTGAACTCACAGAAAACATATTTCCGGCACTGTGTTAAGGACATGACATAAATTTTCTCCTTTAACCATTGCAATAGGGTTATGGAACCAGTTCTATCAGGATGCCCATTTTGGGTAAGGCAGTGGAGGTTTAGAGGAAGAAGGAAACTGACACATAGCTAGTTACCCACCAGATGATGGTAGTGACATTAAGTCTCATGTGTTAAAAAAGCAAAAATATCATTCTCACCTCTAAACCAGGTCCGGGGTTTTTTTTCTTTTCTTTTCTTTTCTTTTTTTTTGGTTTACTCTGTCTACGAATAGCAGAATGATCTATCCAGTTATCTAAAGTTTAGAATCTAAATCAAAGTCTTGAGATTTTCTTGCCAATACTCTTTGCCTTCCTATTTCTTTTTCTTATTTCTATTTTCTTTTTAAAAAAATTCCTATTATACTTTAATTTCTAGGGTGCATGTTCACAACATGCAGGCTCGTTACATAGCTATACATGTGCCATGCTGGCCCGCTGCACCCATCAACTCATCATTTACATTAGATATTTCTCCCAATGCTATCCCTTCCCTCGCCACCCACCCCATGACAGGCCCTGGTGTATGATGTTCCTCACCCTGCACCCTGTGTCCAAGTGTTCCCATTGTTCAATTCCCACCTATGAGTGAGAACATGCAGTGTTTGGTTTTCTGTCCTTGTGATAGTTGGCGCAGAATGATGGCTTCCAGTTTCATCCATGTCCCTGCAAAGGACATGAACCCATCCTTTTTTTAATGGCTGCATAGTCTTCCATGGTGTATATGTACAACATTTTCTTAATCCAGTCTATCATTGATGGACATTTGGGTTGGTTCCAAATCTTCGCTGTTGTGGATAGTGCTGCAACAAACATACTTGTGCATGTGTCTTTATAGTAGCATGATTTATAATCCTTTGGGTATTTCTTTATTAATACATCAAGTTTTAGCTCATGTGCCATTTCTATCATCAATACTGCCTTGATCATTTCAGCATTCTCTGGGTGCTCCTTACACACCTCTCTGCACCTCTCTCTATCAAAAAGAGAACTATATCATCTTGATAATATAGGCATGTGTGTGTTCTCTACACACTACAACAGTGTAACATCATAATACAGGTTCAAATACTAGGTCGTTCTGTTCTTGTCTTCAATGTCTAGCTCCAGGCAGTCAAAATTAAAAATTCCAATCAATGTTTGTCTACTAGAATATAAGTTCCATGAGTAAAAGGAATGTATCCTGGTCAAAGTTGATGCTCAATAAATAGATGTGAAATGAATGAATTAATGATTTTTGAATGAAAAAATAATTAGCCAGCAATGAGAAAACCATTTCTAGAAAATGTGAGCCACAGCACAAATTTAAAGCATGCAGATTATGAGTCTAACTAAAGTAGAAGAGTTATGTTTGGAGTAATTTGGTATTAGGTGGACTAAGCGAATGGAAATAGATGGTAGAGGCACCAGATAAAACAGTTTAGGCTCCGGGAAGTAGAACTAGGCATGTAACTTTAAAGGAAAATACAAAAAAAGTGATCTGATTAACAATTCTGATTAGCTAAACGAACCTAGAGTTTAACAGGATGACTTTTTTTTTCCGCTTTCACAGCTGTTTCAGCAAAATATATCACACTGCTTATGAGTGTTTAAATCATGCCATATAAATTTAATGTCAGTATCATTGTAAATTTTAAAAGCTGCATAAGTCAGTAGAATAGTGTGCAAAAATAAGAGGGGATTACAGTAAACAAAATTTACCGGTAGGGGAAATATCTGCTGTAGTGACGTAATTGCTTGTTTGTCGTATTCAAAGGCTTATAAGGGCAATGTAATATTGAATGTTGGACATTTTGAGGTTCTTGAAAGAAACATAACAACTAAGACCATATTTATTCTGTTTGTAATCTACAGTGAATATAAACTTACATTAAATTCCTAGAATTTGAAACTAGTTCTAAATTCCTTTTAACATTTTGTGTTTTTATACTTTCCCAGGTTAATAGTGATAACTATAGTAATGAAAGCCTACATTTATTCCAACAAAACAATTTGGACACCTGTGTTGAGCCTATTTGTACATTATCAATTTTGTGGCCATTTATTTATTTTTTAAATTTTCATGAACATAGATATAAAAATGATTAAAGGAACTCACAGAAAATCCAGTCCCAACCTTGCACTGTGGTCTCTCTGTGAATGGAAACTTTGTGTATTCTTATATTCTGGGTAGCCAGTTCTTTTTCTGGTAGTTCCTCATGACAGAAATTTAACACACTAGTTTTGATGTGAACTGGACTTGATTCTTTTCTTTTTTTATTCTACCTTAAGTTCTGGGATACATGTACAGAACGCGCAAGTGTATGACATAGGTAAATGTGTGCCAGGGTGGTTTGCTACACCTATCAACCCGTGAACTGGACTCAATTATAAACAAAATTAAAATATTTCAAAATTACATTAATTATTTGATACAAAATATGTTTGGAATCAACGTAAATGATACAAACTAGAAATTACTTCCAGGTCTCTTAATTTCCAAAATTTCATTCACCTTTTGTTGTTATATTGGCATGAGCAAAGTGCAACTTATTAAGACATTGAGAAAAATACTTATTTTTATTTTGCAAAGTCACTATAGTTTTGAGGATCAGAGCATAGTGTCTTGCTTTATGACCTTGTGATCACCTCATTATATGAACTTCCTCATCCATAAAATAGGCATAATAATTGCAGAGCCCATAAAATTGTGGTGCAGATCAAAAGTATTATTATCTGTGAAGTAGGTAGCATATCCCCTGGCATGATGTAAATGCTCTATATAGGTTGTCTGTTTTCTATTTCCTAGTGCACTGCTTTTCTGACACACGATCTCATTTGTGCACATATAAACCATTGTTCAACAAATGAATTGGGAACCATTTAACCCACACATTTGAAAGCATCTAAAGATAACTTGGTTGCAATATTTTCTCAATGTTTGCACAAATTTTTCTTCCTGCCTAATGCTTGTCCATCATAATCCTCTCAGCTTTGAACTCGGCTGTGCCGATTTGAAAAAGGCAAAGAATAATTCATCTTGTGAAGTCAAAGTAAAACTATCCAAAATTCTATCAAGAAATGACTCTATAAGGGCTAAAGGGCTAGGCTTTTTGAAGTCCTGGCCAATAAAGGAAGAAATTAAGTAAAGGATTTCAGAGTTCAAGACAAACTGAAAGGGAACAAGATACACACACACACACACACACACACACACACACACTCATACACACAGAGAGAGAGAGAGAGAGAGAAAGAGAGCGAGCGAGCAAGCCAGAGCCAACTATAAGAGCATTGGCAGCAGCTAAATTACCCACTCAGTCCTCAGTTCTGGCCCTTGCTTTCCTTTATCTGTCTTGAGGCAAGGTTTTTTGTTTTGTTTTGTTTTTGGCGGTGGGTGGGGGGTTTTCTTTGGTTTTGTTTTGAGACAGGGTCTTGTTCTGTCACCCAGGATGGAGTGCAATGGTATCATCATAGCTCACTGCAGCCTGAAACTCCAGGCCGTAAGTGATCCTCATGCCTCAGCCCTCTGGCTGTGTGACTACAGGCATGTACCACCACACTCAGTTAAGTTTTTATTTTTTGTAGAGATAGAGTCTTACTATGTTGCTTAGGCTGGTCTCTAACTGCTGGGATCAAGTGATCCTCCCACTTCGACCTCCCAAAGTGATGTGATTACAGGTGTGAACCACCACGCCCAACTAATTTTTATTTTTATTTTTTTGGTGGAGACAGAGTTTTGCTATGTTTCCTAGGTTTCTCTAAAACTCCTGGACTAGAAGTATTCTTCTGCCTTTAGGATTCAGGAACTTTGTAGGATTATGAGGGTTTTGCCCTTACAAACTATCTGAGAAGTGCAGATATTGACGTTGCCTTTGTAGAATTAATGTAGCAATTCCCATGGCATACCTCAGGCACATAAGACAATAGATGCTATTAGTTTAGTTTGCTAGGACTGCCATAACAAAATACCATAGACCGGGTGGCTTAAGCACAGCTCTGGAAGCTAAAACTCCAAACAGTCAAGGTGACTGATTGGTTTCTCATGAAGCCCCTCTCCTTAGCTTACCGACAGCTGTCTTTCTGCTGTGTCCTCCCATGCTCTCGCCTCTGTGAACAGACATCCTTGGTTTTTCTCCTACTTCTTTTAAGGTCACTGGTCCTATTGGGCCCCATACTTATCACAAGCTCATTTAACCTTAATTACCTTTTTAAAGGCCCTGTCTCTAAATACGGTCATGTTGAGAGAGCTTCAGTGAATGAATTTTGGGGGACACAAATTAGGCCATACCTGCATTCAAATCACTTGTGGGAAGTTTGATAATGCAGATAATGAACTTTCGAGTTTTATAGATGTACGGTTGTGCTAAAGACAATAATTATTATAATATTAGTAAGTACATACACGGATTAACTCAAACAGTGGGTAAGACCACTTAGGAAAGTGAAAAAAAGAAGATATAGGCATAAAAACCAGAAATGCCAGGTTTTAATCAGCCAGAAGAAATGTCAACACACAGACACACACACACACACACACACTGAGAAGGAAGTGTCATAGAAATAGAGGCAGCAGATAAAGAAAGTATGGGGATTTCGAAGTCAAGGATAAGAACATGATTTCAAATACAGGGTTATGGAGAGGACCAGGTGTCACAGAGAAGAATGAGAAAGGAAATTAATCATTTGGCAATGAGAGCAGCTTAATGAATGAATTAAGCAGTTTAGTGAATAAATCAAAACTTTTATTAGAAGAAAAGGAATATAGAATACAGAGAAGGAGGTAGAATTTTCTTTCAAGTAGCAGGATTCCTTGACATGACAAAAAGAAACAAAGTAATCACTAAAAGAAATTGGAATAATTTAGAATATTATATAAATGTTATGTGCTTTAGGACCATTACAAAATTATAGGAAGAAATTTCAGCATAATTGTAATTAACATATATTAGGTAACAGAATTAATCAAATTAATTTCTTGAATAAATTAGGGATGAACAAAACCATGTTAATCTTTGATACATTATACATATTAACTACTCTAGCTTATTATATCATTTAATAATTCAACACAATATAATACCATATTAAATATATATTCAGGTTATGTATTTAGATACACCAAGAAAACCCTTGTGCTTGCTTATAATTGATCAACATTATAAAATTAAAACAAAATGCTGTATGAACACTAGTGAGAAACAATTGACAGCAAGACAGTAGCAAAAACAAAATAGAAAACCTGCAATTTATCAGGCTGTAATGGTTTTATAAATGCATTTTTCCATAATTAAAGGGATCCATCTGCCTAGTCTAAAATCTGGTTCTTTTTCTGAGTTTGCTCAGAAATATGTATTATATTGGCATTCTTCTATTCCTGGAGGCATTTGGCCTGATGGGCATGTTAAATGCGTTCTAAATCTTCAGTATAAAATACATACTTAATTCTAGGATGTTGACATTTTTACTCAGTGCCTTCTTTGTTTGTCCTATGACTACATATTCATAATGCAAAATCCATTCCTTCAAGGAGTACTCGTTTTATTCCTATCATATGATTGCAACAGATCAGTGACTAAATACTTCAACTGTGGAATTACTGAACATACGGCAGGATTATCCTCTCAGAGAATAAATCCAAACCTGGAGGTCTTGATAAAGGGAATGAAGTGTGCTTCCCCTGAATAGCTCCAATCAAATGTCAAAAAGGTAGTGGATAAATTGTGCTGCTGTAGGATTAAGCATATTGTTGCTTGCTAGATTCTGTTCAGTGGATTTTTGTTTTCTTGTTAGGAATGTTCATCAGTGTCAGACTTTATTATGTTGATGACAGGTGAAGTAGGTTAAAACCATAGAACATTATAATAAAGATAGGTACCCTACTCTGGGTCAGCTTAACTCATTGTTTGTAAACGTGGTTCCAAAACACCGTGAAAGAGAAAACACAATTCCTCCTGTGTCAAAAAAAAAAAAAAAGTGCTTTCCTGTGGTTGCAAATGAAGTCTCTTATAGGTTATTCCATTTGTTTAAAAACTGTGCAATTCACAGCCAGGGTTGTGACCACCCTGTATGAAACATTGTTAGACTACAAGAAAATTTCCTACTGCTTAAGTGACTACTACAAATACATCAGAAAGAGTTGTCAAAATTATCTACAGCATGTCAGTAAGTGAAGAGTTACTCAAAATCAGTTTTATATCTTATGTTATTATCTGCTGGGGACACTTGTTTGAAGGACAGAGAAACTACATTGGCAAAAAATAATGTAATTCAGTGTTTGAAAAATCTTAAGAATTATCAGAGAGTCAATTTGAAATCACTTCTGTGAAGACAGAACTGACTGTCCCTCTTTTATGCCACTCTGCTTTATATTACAAAGTAATATAGACTTTCAGAAACCTAGGACTCTAGATAGATATTAAAAAGATCCATCCCTAGCTCTATTGCTTAGAATGACATGAAAACAGTTAGATATGAAACTAATGAGATTTGGACAATGAAATTAGATTAGAAAATATATTCCTATAAAGGAATATAATTGCAAGAAAGGAACAATGTAACCTAATGAAAACAAATTAATTTTATATGTATATATTTCACTAGCAACTGAAATATAGACAGGAAGTAGGGGAAAGTAAGCATGGACATGCATAGGAAGTGATGTGCTTTCATGGGTTTGGGAATGAATATTAAAGAGGAAATACACTTTTGTTTTGTCATTGGGACTTAGTACCTTATTACAACTGTGATCCTATTGTATTACTTACAGAAATATGGATCTCTAAGAGTGCTGCTAGGGTTTGAATGTCCCCTTCAAATTTCATGTGCAATTTTGTTGCCATTGTGACAGTATTAAGAGCTAAGACAATTAAGAAGTGATAAGGCCAGGAGAGCTTTACCTCCTATCTTCATCATGAGAGTAGGTTTTTATAAAACTGAGGTCGGCCCTGTCAGTCTCTCGCTCTGGACTATGCTTGCCCTCCTGCCTTCCTCCATGGGATCATGTGGCAAGAAGTTCCTCACAGAATACAGCCACTCAATCTTGGACTCCAGAGCCTCCACAACCATAAGCCAAATAAGATTATTTTCTTTATAGTCTGTGGCATTCTGCTATAGCAAAATAAAAGTGATTAAGAGAAGTCATTTGACTCTATGTAGTCCTGTTATCAGAAATAACATCATCCAGGGAAATTCTCAAACCTTGTACATACAGGTACTATGTGTTTTTACTATTCAATAGCATTTCTGCACTCCAATGGACTGAAATCTTCTTTGGAACATGAAATCAACCATTGTCATTTTTGAAAATTCAGGACGTAATCCAGTACCTAGTTGTTATGAGACAACTTCTAATTTAATTTACCCAACTTTCTCTAATCCATCAAAATCTGTTCAATAAATGAAATGATTTTTATCCAAAGTACTTTAAAAATGAAATGAGGCTATAACTGTAGACACTGTTACACAGAACTAGCAATGAATTTCTATTTCCCTATTCTCCCACTTGTGGCATGAGGATATTACATGTTTATGAGTGGAATATTATTTCAGGGTATCTAAAACTGAAATTAGATGCTATGTTATTGGTACTTCTGTGCTTTTAAATTACAATTTTTCTTTGCAAAATACTAGTTTAATAGGGACAATCAGAATATCATTTTCCCCATTTTTTAACCATTCTGAATTTGAGGTATAATTTTAAACATTCATCGATTTTAGCATACAGTTCTATGAATTTACAGTCATGAAACCGCAACAATAATATATAAAACAATTCTGCCTTCTCTGTAAATTTTCCCATGACCTCCCCCCCGTTTTTTTTTTTTTTTTCTTTTTTTTTTTTTTCTTTTGAGACGGAGTTTCTCTCTTGTTTCCCAGGGCTAGAGTGCAATGGCACGATCTCAGTTCACTGCAACCTCTGTCTCCTGGGTTCAAGTGACTCTCCTGCCTCAGTCTCCCAAGTAGCTGGAATTATAGGTGCCCACCACCACGCCTGGCTAATTTTTTTGTATTTTTAGTAGAGACAGAGTTTCACTATATTGGCCAGGCTGGCCTCGAACTCCTGACCTCAAGTGATCCACCTGCCTTGGCTTCCCAAAGTTCTGGGATTACAGGCGTGTGTCACCTCTCCTGGCCTCTCATGTGCTTTTATAGTGTAGTCTACCAATATTCCCTGGCACCTGATATGATTTTAATCTCTACCATGTACATTTCCATGAAAGTTATACTAATGAAATCATGCAACAATAAAGAAGGAAATATTACTTTGCACATGTAATCCCAGCAACTGGGGAGACTGAGGCAGGAGAATTGCTTGAATTCAGGAGGGAGAGGTTGCCGTGAGCCAAGTTCGTACCATTGACAGAGCGAGACTCATCTCAAAAATAAAATAAATAAAATTAAATAAAATTAAATAAAAATAAAGGCCTACCCATGGTGGGTATTTAACTATACTGGGAGGAATAACAGGGTTTGCTACACTTCCCCAGCAGTTTAGGCTTATTTTCTGCAATAAAGAGTTACTGGGGCAGACATACTTGTCTTTATGGCAAAAGAAGCCACTACCCTTTTCCTCCTAAGTAGCAAGAAGAAAGCTTTCTCTCGTCTTCTGACCTGCCTCCAGTTTTTCTTTTGAAGTCCCAAAACAGATCTCTGGAAAACAGAATGGATGTAAGGGCAAAATATCTTCATATCTGTGTGTTACATGGGTTTTATATCCTGATGCCAGATTACACTTGGCCATTATCCAATTGTTAAAATTTTTAGCTGAAACTTTTAACTATTTTATCTCATGTGCTGTTTCAGTGAGTTCTTACTCACTTCCCATTACTCCTGAGACACAGTTATTTTATTTTTTTATGTTCCATTTTAGTTTTTGGATCAGTGACCTCAGCTTTCTGATGGGTTCAAAGAACATTTGACCTGTATAAATTATTTTATTATTCTTGTTGTTAGGATACGAGTGCAGTCCTTTTCAGATTTCTACATTCTATGTGGTAGTCAAAGTCCATCAAACAATGTTTCAGTCTCAGACCATTATTAAACAAGTTGATGTAAGTTCAATAATCATAGTCTACACAACATGTAGACAATTTATAATACTCATGATATCATTCATCTCAATCAGAGTAGAGCCAAGTCATCAGTTGTCCCTCTCCCCTGAAACTGTTAAGTAGAAAGTGGGAGGTCTCTCTCCATTTGCCCATAAAATCAAAGAAGTAAGATGGTAATTGTTATTGTCATGAATTTTTAATCTTATTGCAAGTATACTTTTAGGAATGTGATTTTTTTTTTTTCTGACAATGTCATGATGACCAGATCTTGAGATCTTTAACTCATAATATCATTAAGCATTCATCAAATATCTGTCTAGTCTAACTGCCTGTCATATATATATTTTTCATTCTTCCAATAAAATATTTTTAGTTTGTTTATTTTACTTACCTTCAAGCTGGGACAACCCTACAACTCTACACAGAAATACTTTATAATTCTTAAGCAGTGGTTCACTTTAGGCAGCCAGTAAAAGGTTAAATAAGTATAATGTGTATCATATTTGGGATATTTATGAATTATTAACATACTACTTTCACTGGTTTAAAATGGCATTATTCATCTAAATATTTGCCATTGCATTCAATAAGTTAAACACACCACAGAATTGTTCTTCATATTCTTCTCTTGCCCATACTTACCCATTATCTTTTAGCAAGTCTAACCTTCAACATACTTTTTACATTCATTTCAATTCTCTCTGATTCCAGTATCTCTCTCCTAATTCAAAGTTGGTGGATTAGTCCCCTACAACAATATTATAATATCTTTCACTTCATATACCCATAGAGCTCTTCTTTTTTATAGTCATTATTTCTTAAAGTAATCAGGGAAATTATTTAAAAGACAAATTGTATCATGCCCTTTAGTTTTTAATTGTTCATATTATTAAAAGCTTTTCAAGTCTAAACTATTTACTGAGGCTTTCAAGGCATTGCATGATCTGGTCCTCAATACCTGCCATCCTCACTCCAGGATATTCTACTTCTTGCTATAATTATTTCACCAGAATTTCATCCTTTAATTTCCTTAAGGATATCATGTTTGTTCTCTCATTAAAATGTTCCAAAACATATTGCCTTTGCTTGGAATCTTCACTCCTCCTACTAACTTCCAGCCTGTCTACTAATGCTACTAAATATTATTTTAGATATCACTTCCTTTGGCAGAGTTTTTCTTATCAATTTTCTTTTCTTTTGTTGAGATGAATTCTTGCTCTGTTGCCCAGGCTGGAGTGCAGTGGCCTGAGCTTGACTCACTGCAACCTCCATCTCCCAGGTGCAAGTGATTCTCCCACGTTAGCTTCCAGAGTAGCTGGGATTATAGGTGAGTGCTGCCACGTCCAGCTAATTTTTGTATTTTTAGTAGAGACAGGGTTTTGCCATGCTGGTCTGAAACTCCTGACCTCAAGTGATTTGCCCCCCTTGGCCTCCGAAATTGCTGGGATTACAAACGTAAGCCACCATGCCCAGCCTCTTACCACTTTTCAATCGGCCCCAGCCTGAGATATGCGATTGAATCTATTTTGTTTTTACTGAATTATTTCATTCATGAAACTTATCACAATAGAAATCATCAATTATTTCTCTAATTATATTTTAATAACTTTTAATCAATAAACTAGAACTCCAATTAACCAGGGGTTTTGCTTACATTCAAAACGAGAAAAGCTTTTCAGAAACATGATGTTTAGAACAAAAGCAAAAATGATTTTTGTGAGAATAAAATGGGAAAAACGTCTAAAAAAATAATGTTGCCATCACACTTCAATTTTTCAGAACTCGGGGGCAGAGCAAGATGGCCGAATAGTAAGAGCTCCAGTCTCCAGCTCCCAGAGCCAGCGACACAGAAGACAGGTGATTTCTGCATTTTCAACTGAGATACTGGGTTCATCTCACTAGGGAGTGCTGGACAATCGGTGCTGGTCAGCTGCTGCTGCCCGACCAGTGAGAGCTGAAGCAGGGCAGGCATCGCCTCACCTGGGAAGCGCAAGGGGGAAGGGAGTCCCTTTTTCTAGCCAGGGGAACTGAGACACACAACACCTGGAAAATCGGGTAACTCCCACCCCAATACTGCGCTTTACCAAGGATCTTAGGAAACGGGCACACCAGGAGACTTTATCCCACACCTGACTGGGAGGGTCCCACGCCCAGGGAGCTTCCCTCATTGCTAGCACAGCAGTCTGTGATCTAACTGCAAGGCAGCAGGGAGGCTCGGGGAGGGGCGCCCACCATTGCTGAGGCTTAAGTAGGTAAACAAAGCCGCTGGGAAGCTCCAACTTGGTGGAGCTGACGGCAGCTCAAGGAGGCCTGCCTGTCTCTGTAGACTCCACCTCTGGGGACAGGGCACAGCTAAACAACAACAACAAAGCAGCAGAAACCTCGCAAACAACTCTGTCTGATAGCTTTGAAGAGAGCAGTGGATCTTCCAACAGGGAGGTTGAGATCTAAGAACGGACAGACTGCCTGATCAAATGGGTCCCTGACCCCTGAGTAGCCTAACTGGGAGACATCCCCCACTAGGGGCAGACCAACACCCCACACCTCACACGGTGGAGTACACCCCTGAGAGGAAGCTTCCAAAGCAAGAATCAGACAGGTACACTCGCTGTTCAGCAATATTCTATCTTCTGCAGCCTCTGCTGCTGACAACCAGGCAAACAGGGTCTGGAGAGGACCTCAAGCAATCTCCAACAGACCTATAGCTGAGGGTCCTGACTGTTAGAAGGAGAACTAACAAACAGAAAGGACACCCACACCAAAACCCCATCAGTACATCACCATCATCTAAGATCAGAGGCAGATAAAACCACAAAGATGGGGAAAAAGCAGGGCAGAAATGCTGGAAATTCAAAAAATAAGAGCGCATCTCCCCCTCCAAAGGAACGCAGCTCATCGCCAGCAACGGATCAAAGTTGGACGGAGAATGACTTTGACGAGATGAGAGAAGAAGGCTTCAGTCCTTCAAACTTCTCAGAGCGAAAGGAGGAATTACATACCCAGTGCAAAGAAACTAAAAATCTTGAAAAAAGAGTGGAAGAATTGATAACTGGAATAATTAATACAGAGAAGGCCATAAACGAACTGACAGAGATGAAAACCATGACACAAGAAATACGTGACAAATGCACAAGCTTCAGTAACCAACTCGATCAACTGGAAGAAAGAATATCAGTGATTGAGGATCAAATGAATGAAATGAAGCGAGAAGAGAAATCTAAAGAAAAAAGAAGAAAAACAAATGAACAAAGCCTGCAAGAAGTATGGGATTATGTAAAAAGACCAAATCTGCGTCTGATTGGGCTGCCTGAAAGTGATGGGGAAAATGGAACCAAGTTGGAAGACACTCTTCAGGATATCATCCAGGAGAACTTCCCCAACCTAGTAGGGCAGGCCAACATTCAAGTTCAGGAAATACAGAGAACACCACAAAGATACTCCTCAAGAAGAGCAACTCTAAGACACATAATTGCCAGATTCACCAAAGTTGAAATGAAGGAAAAAATCTTAAGGGCAGCCAGAGAGAAAGGTCAGGTTACCCACAAAGGGAAGCCCATGAGACAAACAGCAGACCTCTTGGCAGAAACTCTACAAGCCAGAAGAGAGTGGGGGCCAATATTCAACATTCTTAAAGAAAAGAATTTTCAATCCAGAATTTCATATCCAGTCAAACTAAGTTTCATAAGTGAAGGAGAAATAAAATCCTTTACAGATAAGCAAATGCTTAGAGATTTTGTCACCACCAGGCCTGCCTTACAAGAGACCCTGAAGGAAGCACCAAACATGGAAAGGAACAACCAGTGCCAGCCATTGCAAAAACATGCCAAAATGTAAAGACCATCGAGGCTAGGAAGAAACTGCATCAACTAATGAGCAAAATAACCAGTTAGTATCATAATGGCAGGATCAAGTTCACACATAACAATATTAACCTTAAATGTAAATGGACTAAATGCTCCAATTAAAAGACACAGACTGGCAAACTGGATAAAGAGTCAAGACCCATCAGTCTGCTGTTTTCAGGAGACCCATCTCACATGCAGAGACATACATAGGCTCAAAATAAAGGGATGGAGGAAGATCTACCAAGGAAATGGAGAACATAAAAAAAGCAGGGGCTGCAATCCTAGTCTCTGATAAAACAGACATTAAACCATCAAAGATCAAAAGAGACAAAGAAGGCCATTACATAATGGTAAAGGGATCAATTCAACAGGAAGAGCTAACTATCCTAAATATATATGCACCCAATACAGGAGCACCCAGATTCAAAAAGCAAGTCCTTAGAGACTTACAAAGAGACTTAGACTCACATACAATAATAATGGGAGACTTCAACACCCCACTGTCAAGACTAGACAGATCAACAAGACAGAAAGTTAACAAGGATATCCAGGAATTGAACTCAACTCTGCAGCAAGCAGACCTAATAGACATCCACAGAACTCTCCACACAAAATCAACAGAATATACATTCTTCTCAGCACCATATCACATTTATTCCAAAATTGACCACCTAATTGGAAGTGAAGCACTCCTCAGCAAATGTACAAGAATAGAAATTATAACAAACTGTCTCTCAGAGCACAGTGCAATCAAACTAGAACTCAGGACTAGGAAACTCAATCAAAACCGCTCAACTACATGGAAACTGAATAACCTGCTCCTGAATGACTAATGGGTACATAACAAAATGAAGGCAGAAATAAAGATGTTCTTTGAAAGCAATGAGAACAAAGATACAACATACCAGAATCTCTGGGACACATTTAAGCAGTGTGTAGAGGGAAATTTATAGCACTGAATGCCCACAAGAGAAAGCTGGAAAGATCTAAAATTGATACTCTAACATCACAATTAAAAGAACTAGAGAAGCAAGAGGAAACACATTCAAAAGCACGCAGAAGGCAAGAAATAACTAAGATCAGAGCAGAACTGAAGGAGATAGAGACACAAAAAACCCTCCAAAATATCAGTGAATCCAGGAGTTGGTTTTTTGAAAAGATCAACAAAATTGATAGACTGGTAGCAAGACTAATAAAAAAGAAAAGAGAGAAGAATCAAATAGATGCAATAAAAAATGATAAAGGGGATATCACCACCGACCCCGCAGAAATAAAAACTACCATCAGAGAATACTATAAACACCTCTATGCAAATAAACTAAAAAATCTAGAAGAAATGGAAAATTTCCTGGACACTTACACTCTCCCAATACTAAACCAGGAATAACTTGAATCCCTGAATAGACCAATAGCAGGCTCTGAAATTGAGGCAATAATTAATAGCCTACCAACCAAAAAAAGTCCACGACCAGATGGATTCACAGCGGAATTTTACCAGAGGTACAAGGAGGAGCTGGTACCATTCCTTCTGAAACTATTCCAATCAATAGAAAAAGAGGGAATCCTCCCTAACTCATTTTATGAGGCCAACATCATCCTGATACCAAAGCCTGGCAGAGACACAACAAAAAAAGAGAATTTTAGACCAATCTCCCTGATGAACATAGATGCAAAAATCCTCAATAAAATACTGGCAAACCAGATCCAGCTGCACATCAAAAAGCTTATCCACCATGATCAAGTGGGCTTCATCCCTGGGATGCAAGACTGGTTCAACATACACAAATAAATAAACGTAATCCAGCATATAAACAGAACCAAAGACAAGAACCACATGATTATCTCAATAGATGCAGAAAAGGCCTTTGACAAAATTCAACAGCCCTTCATGCTAAAAACTCTCAATAAATTCGGTATTGATGGAACATATGTCAAAATAATAAGAGCTATTTATGACAAACCCACAGCCAATATCATACTGAATGGGCAAAAACTGGAAAAATTCCCTTTGAAAACTGGCACAAGACAGGGATGCCCTCTCTCACCACTCCTATTCAACATAGTGTTGGAAGTTCTGGCTAGGGCAATCAGGCAAGAGAAAGAAATCAAGGGTATTCAGTTAGGAAAAGAAGAAGTCAAATTGTCCCTGTTTGTGGATGACATGATTGTATATTTAGAAAATCCCATCATCTGAGCCCAAAATCTCCTTAGACTGATAAGCACCTTCAGCAAAGTCTCAGGATACAAAATCAATGTGCAAAAATCACAAGCATTCTTATACACCAGTAACAGATAAACAGAAAGCCAAATCATGAATGAACTTCCATTCACAATTGCTTCAGAGAGAATAAAATACCTAAGAATCCAACTTACAAGGGATGTAAAGGACCTCTTCAAGGAGAACTACAAACCACTGCTCAGTGAAATAAAAGAGGACACAAACAAATGGAAGAACATACCATGCTCATGGATAGGAAGAATCAATATCATGAAAATGGCCATACTGCCCAAGGTTATTTATAGATTCAATGCCATCCCCATCAAGCTACCAATGAGTTTCTTCACAGAATTGGAAAAAACTACTTTAAAGTTCATATGGAACCAAAAAAGAGCCCGCATTGCCAAGACAATCCTAAGTCAAAAGAACAAAGCTGGAGGCATCACGCTACTTGACTTCAAACTACACTACAAGGCTACAGTAACCAAAACAGCATGGTACTGGTACCAAAACAGAGATAGAGACCAATGGAACAGATCAGAGTCCTCAGAAATAATACCACACATCTACAGCCATCTGATCTTTGATAAACCTGAGAAAAACAAGAAATGGGGAAAGAATTCCCTATTTAATAAATGGTGCTGGGAAAATTGCCTAGCCATAAGTAAAAAGCTGAAACTGGATCCTTTCCTTACTCCTTATATGAAAATTAATTCAAGATGGATTAGAGACTTAAATGTTAGACCTAATACCATAAAAACCCTAGAAGAAAACTTAGGTAATACCATTCAGGGCATAGGCATGGGCAAAGATTTCATGTCTAAAACACCAAAAGCAACTGCAACAATAGCCAAAATTGACAAATGGGATCTAATTGAACAAAGAGCTTCTGCACAGCAAAAGAAATTACCATCAGCGTGAACAGGTAACCTACAGAATGGGAGAAAATTTTTGCAATCTACTTATCTGACAAAGGGCTAATATCCAGAACCTACAAAGAACTCAAACAAATTTACAAGAAAGAAACACACAACCCCATCAAAAAGTGGGCAAAAGATATGAACAGATATTTCTTAAAAGAAGACATTCATACAGCCAACAGACACATGAAAAAATGCTCATTATCACTTCCCATCAGAGAAATGCAAATCAAAACCACAATGAGATACCATCTCACACCAGTTAGAATGGCAGTCATTAAAAATTCAGGAAACAACAGGTGCTGGAGAGGATGTGGAGAAATACAAACACTTTTACACTGTTGGTGGGATTGTAAACTAGTTCAACTATTATGGAAAACAGTATGGCAATTCCTCAAGGATCTAGAACTAGAATTACCATATGACCCAGCCATCCCATTACTGGGTATATACCCAAAGGATTATAAATCATGCTGCTATAAAGACACATGCACACGTATGTTTATTGCAGTAGTATTCACAATAGCAAAGACTTGGAATCAACCCAAATGTCCATCAGTAATAGACTGGATTAAGAAAATGTGGCACATATACACCATGGAATACTATGCAGCCATAAAAGGGGATGAGTTCATGTCCTTTGTAGGGACATGGATGCAGCTGGAAACCATCATTCTCAGCAAACTCTCGCAAGAACAGAAAACCAAATACTGCATGTTCTCACTCATAGGTGGGAACTGAACAATGAGATTGCTTGGACTCTGGAAGGGGAACATCACACACCGGGGGCCTATCATGGGGAGGGGGGAGGGGGGAGGGATTACATTGGGAGTTATACCTGATGTAAATGACGAGTTGATGGGTGCTGACGAGTTGATGGGTGCAGCACACCAACATGGCACAAATATACATATGTAACAAACCTGCACGTTATGCACATATACCCTAGAACTTAAAGTATAATAATAATTTAAAAAAATAAAAAAATAAAAATAAAAAGAAATTATTCGAACTGAATGACAATGATGACATAACATACCAAAACCTCTAGCATACAGCAAAGGTGGTGCTAAGAGGAAAGGTCATAGCCCTAAATGCTTACATCAAAAAGACTGAAAGAGCACAAACTGATATTCTAAGGTCACACCTGAAGGAAATAGAGAAACAAGAACAAACCAAACCCAAATCCAACAGAAGAAGATCAGAGCAGAACTAAATGAAATTGAAACAAAAGGAAACAGCACAAAAGATAAATAAAACACAAAGCTGGTTCTTTGGAAAGATATCTTTGGATATCTTTATCTTTGGAAAGATAAAAAATTGATAGACTATTATAAGCAAGATTAACCAAGAAAACAAGAGAGAAAATCCAAATAACCTCATTAAGAAATTAAACAATAGGTATTAAAATTGACACCACTGAAATACGAAAAATCATTCAAAGCTACTATAAACACCTTTCCACATATAAACTAGAAAACCTAGAAGAGATGAATAAATTCCTGGAAAAATACAACCCTCCTAGCTTAAATCAGGAAGAATTAAATACCTTGAACAGACCAATAACAAGCAGCAAGATTGAAATAATAATTTAAAAATTATCAACAAAAAAATGTCCAGGACCAGACAGATTCACCACAGAATTCTACCAGACATTCAAAGAAGAATTGTTACCAATCCTCTTCATTTCTTTTGTTCAGCCATGACAGGCATTCCTACCTGACTCCTGTTTTTCACCTTTTTGCATTCTGATGTCAGGCACCAAACCCAGTGTTCCCTGTTGCACAGCCGTGGCTTAGGAAGTATACTCAGACTTGCTTAGATGGCTAAGGCAGTAATGGGTATTTGGGAAGTCTTCAGAGCACTATCTTCAAAGAAATTCTCACTCACTGATAATTTCTATTTAATCTTTTTTAATACTCTTATATTTAAGATCAAATTTTGTGATAAACTCTAAGGGCTGCCAAACCTGTTCTGAGCTACTGTTTTGAATCTCTAGCAAAGATGTTACAGTAGCATTCTTTAGGACTATTCTCTTCATTCTGGGGCTTCAGCTGTTATATCTAGGTAGGAAATTCAAATTTGAGCATTTTTTAAATAACAGGGTGTTGGTTAGTTTACAAATGGACGGCCGGGCGCAGTGGCTCACGCCTTAATCCCAGCACTTTGGGAGGCCGAGACTTTGGGAGGTAGATCACGAGGTCAGGAGATCAAGACCATCCTGGCTACACAGTGAAACCCTGTCTCTACTAAAAATACAAAAAAAAAAAAAAATAGCCAGGCGTGGTGCCAGGCACCTGTACTGTAGTCCCAGTTACACGGGAGGCTGAGGTAGGACAATGGCGTGAACCTGGGAGGTGGAACTTGCAGTGAGCTGAGATCGCAACACTGCACTCCAGCCTGGGCAACATTGAGCAAGACTCCATCTAAAAAAAAAGTATAAATGGACACTTTATTTTTGTTTTCTTTAATTACAAATTGGTTAAACTTTATTAAAGACTAGTTTGGCTTACTTATAAATTGTTTCAATATTATTAAAGTGTAGTTTGGAAATATGTATGAAAATATGTGACAAAAAATACACAACACATTGACATTTTAAAGAAAATCAAATTATTGTACCTAAAAATCATTTGACTAATTTATACATGTACAATTGTAACACTGTGCCATTAATAATTATAATCATATTAAATATACTGTTAAAAATAATCTGATGCTAATGGGTCACTTTCTATATTATCTTTAAAAATTAATTAATATATCACAACTAAAAGTACCTATTCCTTAAACAGTTCATCAAATGTCTGCATTAGACTGCCCCATTTGTTCTACCTCTTTTTTGGCAATCTAACTAGAATCCATAGCAACCAGGGTAACCATAATACAAAAGGGGATGACAAGTGGGGACTCAGTCTGTGGCCAAGAAGTTTTTGTACTGCATAACTCCAGATGACATCATTCACACAGGTATTAATGTTAAGGAGTCTCCCTACATGTGTGCAACACAGCAGCTCTGCTGTCCAGTAATATTTCTGAGAATTGTCAGATTATAATAACTGGAAATAACTGGAAATCTCAAAGAAAATCTAACCATTCAAAGATGTAGGAGCCCCGTTTGATTTAAGTGTGACACTGGCATGCAACTCCAAAAGAGAATGCAGTTAAATACTCATTAAAGAATTTCCGATCCTTGTATTTGAAGCAAGTTTCAAGTTCAAGAGCTAAGATGGCCCTGTTCAGGGGAAAATGGGAGTGACTCCTCTGTAACTCCTCTGTAACTGCTATGAGGTTAATTTTTCATTCTGATCTCTGATTTACAAATGAGGAATAAATAAATAAATAAAATAATCCCAGAAGATCAGTAGCACTACCATACTTGGTTCATAATGGCCAAACCTGTTCGTAGGATTCCAACTTTGTTCGTCAAGCTATCCTTCCTTTCTTTTTGGAATATGCAGGTGATTTTTATTCTATAAGAAATTCCAAAAATGAGACAAAAGAACCCAAATCTCTTTATCATAGAAATCGATTTTAAGTTGCCAGGGCATTGCAGAAGATTCAAATGGTGCCCCTGCTTATGGATGGTTAATGTGGCATCCTGAGGCTGCTGCTGCTGTGTTTCCCTGCAAGGAGCTGCATGCTCTGAAGCCTCCTGGCTCTGAGGACTCAGAGGCTGCTGGCTCTGCGCTGCTGTATTGCCCACCAGGCCTCACCATGTTAGTTTTCCAGGATGCAGATTGTAAGGACGCAGGTGGTGTTGAGATTTCCTTTTAATTAAGGTATAAGCAAGACAGAGTTATTGATCCTATGGTGCCAATTTAGCAGCATCTAAGTTGAAGTGTCATGCTCAGTTTCGAGTGTGTGATTCAAAAAGCCCCATTTTGTGCACGTGAGGAGAATAATAATTAAGAAGATGGCAGACTGCCTGTGTTCAGATTTTGGCCTCACCATTATTGCTGTACATAAATGAGTGAGTTATTCAACCACTCTAAGCCTGAGAATTCTCATATTTAAGATGGCAGTAAGATGATTAACAACAATAACCAGCATATGCTGTACAGCTCCATTGAAAGAATTTTATATTTATCTCATAAATAGCTATGTGAAGTAGGTGCTATATTCTCCCTAATTTTGAGAGACATATACTCACATCATTATTTATTATTCTCCCAAAACCCAGATCCTGAAATATGAAATCAGAATTTATTTTCAATCATAAACAAACATAGAGTCACTCTATTTCTTAATCTGTAACACAAACTCTGGTGGACAACACAGCAGAGTAAAGACATGGTTAAAATGTCTTTACTCCATGAACCTGGAGTTCATGAAGCTCCAAGAATGTGGATGAGAAAAAAAAACACGTATTTGATTTCACACATCTTTACTTCAAGATTAGCATTTGCTATTGTAGATGACAAGAGACAGTAGTATTAATAGTATCTATGAACTTGTCACTAATATAAACCAGAGATCTCTCAAAATAGAATCTAACTTAGCACTACCTCAAAATTACAGTATCTACTAAACCCACTACTCAATCTTGTTACTGAATGTATTAATAAAGATGTTCATATGCTATTATATCAAGGGTTTTGTTTGGTATTTGAATGACTTCGTTTCAGTGTAATTGTTTTTCATTTTGTGATCTTATGTATCACTGTGTCTTCTGCTTTGTTTATAATTATTCTAGCAAGTTCAATAACATATTCAATAGGAACTATACTGACACATAGTAATACATGCTTATATACGTTAGACAAGCCCATTACACCCTCACACCCATACATACACTTACACATTTAATTCTTAATGTCAGTGTGTATGCAATATGCTACCTGAAGAAATTTCTAGGAGTGATAAATACAATGCTTAAGGTCTTAACTATGCTCACGATATTACCGTGAGAAGTTTGTTTTCATTTTTTAAAAAAGATTATATTCTCTCTTATGTTCATTTGTAAGCTGAATTATGTACCTTATATAATTATATTATATTTAGTGTATAATATATATTATATATAATTTATATAAAATATATAATGTATTTTATATATTTATATATTTAATATATAGATTTAATATAGATATATTTAATATATAAGTAGTAATATATATTAAATCCCTAACTCCTAGTACCACAGAATGTGAGTGTATTTCTTGATAAGGCCATTAATCAGGTGTTTAAGATAAAATGAGGCCTTACAGTGGGCCCTAATCCGATCTCACTGATATTCTCATGTGATAGTTAATTTTGCCAATGTGACAGGGCAATGGGGTGCCCAGATACTTGGTCAAACATTATTTTGGGTGTGTCTGTGATTGTGTTTATGGATGAGATTAACATTTAAACTGGTAGACCAAGTAAAACAAATTGCTCTCTTATGTGGATAAGCCTTATTCAACTTGTTGAAGGTCTCAATAGAACAAAAAAGCTGAGTAAGAGAGAAATCACTTTCTCTGCCTAACAGTTTTGAGTGGGGACATTGAATTCTTCCTGCCTTTGGACTCAGACTAGAACTCGCACTATCAGCTCTCCTAATTCTCCTGCCTTTGGATTGAACTGGAATTATACCATTGACATTTCTGGGATTCCAGCTTACTGACTACAGCACTTGGGTTTTGTCCCTTTCATAATCATGTGAATCAATTTCTTAGATAAATCTCTCTATTTCTCTCTCTCTCTCTCTCTCTCTCTCTCTCTCTGTGTGTGTGTGTGTGTGTGTGTGTGTTTGTACATGTATGCATCTTCTTTTAGTTCTGTTTTTCTGAAGAAGCCTAATACACCTTATAAGAAGTGAAAATTTGGACACACAAAGAAGCACCAGGATTGCATACTCACAGAATAAAGACCATGTGAGGACACAGAGAGGTGGTGGCTATCTGCAAGCAGAAGAGAAAGGCTTCAGAGGAAAACAACCCCGCTGACACCTTGACCTTGGATTTCTAGCATCCAGGACTATGAGAAATGAATTTCTCTTTTTTTAAGCCACCTAGTCTGTGGTAAATTTTGATGCAGTTCTAGCAAACTAGTACATATTTTGATTATTAACAAATTATATACTCAAAACAATGACTACAAAGAATAAGAAAAAAAAAAATAAAAGTCTGAAGAAGGTCAATGGCACAGTACTCCAAATGCAAAAGCTAAAGTTCCATGTTCTTGGATTCAGGGATATATAGGAGGACCAGCAGTTGGTATCCAGGAAGTGATCTGATGATACAGAGGACTTTTCTAATCTGCTGTTGATTTCCTCCTTTAGTGGTGGCAAACAGAGAAAGAGGGGGCAACATTTTTATGTTAAATTCTAACCCACAACGTGATGGTATTAGGAGATGAGGCCTTTGGGAGACAATCAGGTCATGAGGATGAAGCCTTTATTAATAAGGTTAGTGCCTTTATGAGAAGGGGCTCCAGAGAGAGCTTGCTTCCCCTCTCTGCTCTCACCACTATGTGAAAATATAAGAAGAAGACAGCCTTCTGTAAACCAGAAAGAGTACCTTCATTGAGCACCAAATCTTCCAGCACCTTGATCCTGGACTTCTCAGACTCTAGAAAAGTGTGAAATAAATGTTTGTTGTTTGACCCAATCTATTGTATATTTCTTACAGCAGCCCAAGCTAAGACAACAACTGCATTAGTCTGTTAAGGCTGTCATATGTAATACCATGGACTCTGTGGTTTAAACAACAGAAATATAACTTCTTACAGCTCTGCAGGCTAGGAAATCCAAGACCAAGGTGCCAGCATGGTAGGTTTTATTCTGAAGTCTCTTCTTTGGCTTGTAGGTCACTGCCATCTCTTCATGTGCTCCCATGGCTTTTTTGTATGTGGATACTTTTCTGATTCCTTCTTATTTGGTCACAAATTCTACTGGATTAGGGCCCCATGCTTATGACCTCATTTAACCTTAATTACATCCTTAGAAGCGCTATCTTCAAATAAGTCTCATTGGGTGTAGGGCTTCAGCATCTGAATTTTGGAGAAAAAAAGTTAGTGCATACCCACCAACTGAAAAACATCTGAGACATTTGTCAGTTAATGCCTTCCCACCATTTATCAATTGTTACTAGAAGATGGGCATTTACTCCCCACACTTTCAAGTTTAGTTTCCCTGTGAGCAAGTTCCCACAGCTAAAGAGAAGGCACTGAGAAAAAAAAAAATGATACCCCTCATCGAGATAATATGGGGCAAAATATCAGAGTGGGTTTGAGCTTTCAGGAGGCTGTAAACCACATCACAATTGAAATCAGAGATGAGCTAATGGGGTATGCCAGGTGTGGCAACTGTTTTCAGTTCATGTGGGCCCAATAGATGTCGGCTCTTCACAAATGGAACATGGATTTATCTGGAATCTTTGAGCACAGGCCATGACAGATTTGTTGGAGACTTCAAAACTAGTGAGTGAGGGTTTTCTCTTGTAAGGATATAAAAAATTCATTCTTTCAATCAGTACAACTCTCTTGCTAATTTGAATTAGAAGCAGCCTTTCACATCTCCAGGGATTTCAAATTCCTTCATGGAAAGTCAGGAAAAGGGAACATATAGTAACTTACATATAATGTAAGATTAATTCGATATTGGTGATTTTAAATTGTGTAGAGGTTTTGATTACATGACCCCTTTATTTATTTTATTGAGAAGCATATAATTACTTCTGTATGACATTGCATCATATTTTTAAGTGTATAAAACTTTCATTTTGAGATTAAAAATAGACATTTTAGATGGCACCAGATCCCAAATTCTACCCATTAGCTTTTTCATTTTTTATTTTTATTTTTTGGAAATGTACAATGAAGTACAAATTTTAGAGAAATTTGAACTCAGATAATCAGAACACAGCACCCCTCTCTGTGGCCCATTCTTATTAGCCACCATCATTTTGATTTCAGAAACTCAGATGGTTGATGTGTGATAAAGTTTATAAAAACACAGAGCTCATTGCAGAAGCCTTATTTTGCAAGCATGAATTGTATTTTATACCTATTAAAATTTAACATATTTTATAAATATTTAAAGAAGTATTACATCTGTAGACTCTGAAACTAGTCATTAGATATCTAAAAAATCTCAAGAGGAAACAGAATTTCAAAAATCAAATAAGCCCAAGCAAACAAGAAGCTAAAATAATACACACACAAATGGAATTTGACTTTTTAACTCAGAATAGAAGCTGGAGGAAACAAGGAAGAGATAAGAAATCTTGGTGGTCAGGCTGAAGAGAAAAAATTGAAGTATTAACATAACTCAGCACTCTAAGGGTTATATTAAGAAAGATAAGGCAATACTGTTTTTACTATTACAGGAATATAAATGCTGAGTAGCATGCAAGTAAGTTTAAAGTGAGAAGAAGGAGATGGTTCATGGATCTCACAGAGCTTGGATTCAAGAAATGAATGAAATATCCTCATTAAAGTCATGGTATACAAATATTCTTTGATGAAAATAATCTATATTGGGTGGTTACACAATGAATTAGATACAATTGGGAAGAGAGTATGTGTTATATCACAAACACATACTTTAAGCAGTGTTAGATGACTTTCAAAATGACAGAATTATTGGAGGAGGAAGGGAGACCATGGCATGTTCCTTCACAGAACATGTCTGAGAAATTTCTTGAGTTATGAGCCCAATGGAGATTACAGCTGAGACTACCTAAAGGGGAAATAGGCAGGGAAACAATAATATAATCCAGCATGTGTTTGATTTTTTGTCTGATAGAATGGAATCAACTGCTCGTAAGTATTATATTTAGTAAGATGAAGATGGAGAGATTTTGTTTGAATAATAGATTATTTTTTCAGACCCCGAAATTATTAACTTCTTATCTCACTCTGTGAGGAATCCTACTTAAGATAGGAACGAATTCAGAACTGAGTTTGAAATAAAATGAAAGGAAATGGGAGGAATGCATGTAATGAAGGAATCAATGTTGGTTGCACAAGTATCAGAAAAAATAATGGATACACTTAGGATAAATATCCTAAAACTCAGCAACCTCTATCTGAAGGAAGTGGAGAAACAATGCAAGCACATGAAAGAAGTATTTTGATCCTCATTGGATAATTGAGGTTATAGGATTTGAAGAAGTCTTTTTAAATTCTTTTTCGTTATTTCACTTTCAATTGCATTAGTGATCATATTCAAAAAAATGGTAACTAATAATATTTAAAGCAGACTTCCTTGCTTTTTTTAATATTAGTATGATGTAACTGTACACCATCATTTTGGCTATTAGTATGAGCTACACATTCCTCACTCTGCTACATAAGAATGCATATACTATAGTATTTTAAGAGAATTTCCTTATTAAGTATGGCATTGGATTTTATTGAATGTCTTTTTGTGTCTGTTGGAGTCATTAGTCCTATACATATTTCATAATGTATTGATATTCATATCAACATTAAATCATCCTTAGGTTCTTGAGCTAAATAAATATTTGACTATGGCAAATTCTTTTAAGAGATTGCTTTATTTTACATGTTAATATTGTATTAAGAAATTTAGCATCTACATTCATTTATGGGATTTGTTTATACAAGTATTTCTAAAATTCTATACCATAAAATTGTTGTTCTTAAAGATATTTGCCAAAAACAGGGTTCTGTAGTTCAATAGATGTTTCAAATTCTGCTTTATCTAATGTCTCAAAATATATGGTATACTCACATATTAAATCCTTCCATAATCTTCTATTTAATCTTCCATTATTTTCTCTTTTCTTATTCTTCTGAGATTTGCCTAGCTTATTGTTTTAACACATCTATCTTTTCTCTAATAGAATATGTGTAGTAGGTAGAATTTTGATTCCCATGACCTTTGACCTCTGGTGTCATGCCCATAAATATATTACATTACATGGTGAAAGAACTTTGCAGATGTAATTGAGTTTATGAATGAGTTGGCCTTAAACTAGGGAGGCTATTCTGGATTACCTAAATAGGTATGAAATAATCACATGAACTCTTAGAAGCAAAGCTTTCTCCTGTATATGAGCAGAGGTGAAGTCAAAGGAAAAAGCAGAAGTCAGAGATATTCATCACATCACTGCTTGTTTTGAAAATGGAGGAGACCACAAGCCAAGGGATGTGGGAGGTCTCAAGAAGCTGAAAATAACCGCTGGCAGACTGTTAGCTCCCTGGTCAAGGAAAGGTGCACCTCAATCCTACAACAGAATGAAATGGAATTCTTCCAAAAACCTGAATAAACCTGCTAGTGATTTTCCCACAAAGCCTTCAATGAAGACTACAAATTGGCTGACATTTTGATTACAGCTCTGTGAGAACCTTTGCAGAATATTCAGCTTAACCCATCTGAACTTCTGAAATTAAGAGCAGTGAAATAACAAATAGGTGTTACTTTCAGCTGGTATGCATGTGGTAATTTGTTATGGCAGCAATAGAAAATGAATGCAGAATGTCTAATAACACAGGTATACTTTGGAAATATTGTGGGTGACCAGGTACATGGCTAATAAGCAGTAATATTTTAAAAGGAATATTTTTTCCAAACAGTAAGTCTTAACCATGAGCTTCACAAATTCAGTAAATCATGTTGTAAACAGATGTGTTGTCATCTAGGCTTTCTTGTTCCCTTTGGAGAGCATGTGTAGTGTAGATTTAGTATAAATCTTAAGGGCCCTAGAGTTTCTGGGATGGTAAATGAGCATTGGCTTCTACTTAAAGTTACCAGCTTCCCCTAAGGATAGAGTTAGCCTGTCCTTTGAAGGTTTAAAGCCAGGCATTCACTTCAGCTTTCTAGCTATAAAAACCCTCAATGCCATCTTCTTGCAATGTAAGGCTGCTTTATCTACATTGAAAATGTGTTTGTTTGTTTGTTTAAGTGTAGCCAATGTTCATCAATGATCTTCTGGATCGGCAGGGCGCGGTGTCTCAAGCCTGTAATCCCAGCACTTTGGGAGGCCGAGACGGGCGGATCATGAGGTCAGGAGATCGAGACCATCCTGGCTAACACGGTGAAACCCCGTCTCTACTAAAAAAAAATACAAAAAACTAGCTGAGCGAGGCGGCGGGCGCCTGTAGTCCCAGCTACGCGGGAGGCTGAGGCAGGAGAATGGCGTAAACCTGGGAGGTGGAGCTTGCAGTGAGCTGAGATCTGGCCACTGCACTCCAGCCTGGGCGACAGAGCGAGACCCCGTCTCAAAAAAAAAAAAAAAAAAAAAAAAAAAAAAAATGATCTTCTGTATCATTGGTTAGGTTGATCCAATGATCCAATGGTCACTGAATCTTGGTTAGGTTCAGATGTTTTTCTGCAGCTTCCACACCTCTCTCAGCTTTCATAGAATTGAAGAAATTTAGAGCCTTATTCCGGATTAGACTTTAGCTTAAGAGAATGTTGTGGCTAGTTTGACCTATCCAGGCCACTGAAACGTTCTCCATTTTGGCAATACATTTTACTTTCTTAAAATTTGTGTATCCACTGGAGCAACACTTTTCATTTCCTTCAAGAATATTTCCTTTGCCTTTGCAAGTTGGCTAACTTTTTGGCACAAATGGCCCAGCTTTCAACCTGTTTTAGCTTTCAACATGTCTTTCTCAGTAAACTTAATCATCTCGAGCTTTTGATTTAAAAAGACCGATGTGCGACTTTTCTTTTTGCCAAAACACTTAGAGGCCATTGGAGAGTTATTAATTGCCTTAATTTCAATATCGATATGTCTCTGAGAATAGGGAGACCCTGGAAGAGGTCTTGAAAGGGAAAGAGAGAGGGAACAGCTGGTCAGTGGAGCAGCCAGCACCCACACAACGTTTATTGGTTGAGTTTGCCTTCCCAGAAGAGTATGGTTTGTGGTTCACTAAAATAATTACAGTAGTGTCAAAAACAGATCATCGTAATAGATATGATAATAACAATAATAAAGATTGAAATATTTCAACAGCTTCCTGTTATGTTACATAAAGACAAAAAGTGAGCACATCCTGTTGGAAAAATGGTGCCAATAGACTTGCTTGACTCTGGGTTGCCACAAACCTTCAATTTATGAAAAATGAAATAGTTGCAAAGTGCAATAAAATGTGGTATGCCTATACAATTTTGTTGAAGCAATAAGTAATACAGAAACAAATTTTAAAATTCAATTGCGTTAAAATAGGAAACTTAAACTTGAGAATGCCTATAGAAAACAGTTTTTGATGTGGTACAGTGATGCTAGATTTTACTTTAGAGATAAGGAAAAACTTAGAAATGAATTCATACATTAAATTATAGTTTAAGTTTTAGGTTAACACATTTAAGTAGTTATGTTTAACTGTATTTGCAACAATTGAGAGATTGCATATGAGAAAAATAGCTCATCTTCGAGAGATTCTCCTACTTTTTATATTACAATAACATATTCAATGTATGATGATGAAGGTGATACTACTCTATAGAGTATACAAATCATGTCTGTTGAAAAGTATTTTACAATTTTGGTATTTACTGGTCATCCAAACATATTTATTCCAGTGAAAATTAGGTCTGTGAAATGTCCATCAAAGCATTTCTGCCATTTAAATATTCCTTTTCTGAAATCAAATTTTTGGGTGTGATTAAAAAAAGTGAAACCATTTAAAAAACTATTGTATAACATTTTTTGAAAATTATTATATTTACTATTGTTATACATACCACGTGTCAATTTTTGGTGAACACTGTTCCTACAATTACTACTGAAAGATTTGAAAGTTTAAAAAATTATTTCAAAGCAGTTGCAAGAGATGCCATTCAAGGGAAAGAGGGAGAGAAATAGAGAAAAAGAGAGAGAGAGGCAGAGAATGAGAGACTCATTTTTGCCTTTCACCTGCCCTATAATTTGGAATGCACAGCTGAGTTCGGCTGCAAGTCAGTTGACAGAACAAACTGGGAACTACAGCCAGCAGAAATCAGCCAGTTTATGCCACAGAGAAGAGCAGGCATGAGCAAGAAATGGAATCAACAAGAACAGGGCAAGTTTGGGAACAAATGACGAATCAGTTTTTGGTGAATTGCTTTCAGGAAATAAGTTAATTCACATTATAACCAAAATATTGGGTACAAAATAATGACAGAAGGGATGTATTTCCTGAGCAATAATATGTACACATTTTGATTGATACATACAACCTTATATTTTTTGCAACTTGCTTTAATGTGCTAATCATTTACATCTTAAAATTATGCATTGTTTAATAATTTTAGATAATTTTTTAGAGATAATTTAATAGCCAATTAATAGGTGAGAAATTTCAAAACGGGAGAACGTCAGTGATTTTTCAGACCCTCATTTCTTACTTTCAGTTATAGGTCATATCTACCATGCTGCATACTCTCTTTTATTTTTTATTTTATTTTTATTTTTTGAGATGGAGTCTCACTCTGTCACCCAGGCTGGAGTGCAGTGGCACAATCTCAGCTCACTGCAACCTCTGCATCCTGATTCTCCTGCCTCAGCCTCCCAAGTAGCTGGGATTATAGGCACCTGCCACCACATCTAATTATTATTATTATTATTATTATTATTTTGGTTTTTAGTGGAAACAGTGTTTTTCCACATTGGCCAGTCTGGTCTCGAACTCCTGACCTCAGGTGATCTATCTGCCTTTGCCTCCCAAAATGCTGGGATTACAGGTATGAACCACCATATTCAACCCACACTCTCTTTTAAAAGTTCTGAGAAAATATATGGTTAATTTATAATAAGTAATACACAGGTCATATAGGGGAGATTATAGCAATATTTATACAAAATGTGCATATGAATTCAATTTAAGAGAATTATGAATACAATCTAAAATCTACATGTTATGTATAATACAAGTCTATAAAATTCATACAAAATGATAGTTACACATTTTAAAAGGCATGTCATTGACGGTCCTGCTAACCCATTCTTCTGACAATAATCTGTCTGCAGAAAACTACAAATTATTTGTATTGATAATGTTTTCTGTAGCAATTAGAAAGCTTAACTATCATTCCATTTGCAACATGTAGGACACTTAATTGAAACCAATAGAAATATTAGCTTATTTAAACAAAGAAAATTAGAAGAAGAGTATTGTGTAGCTCAAAAATTTTGGAAAAATATGCAGAATCTATTTTGGAAACTCAGTATCACAAAAAGGAGGTTATGGAGCCAGAGTCACAGCCAGACCATGATGCACAATTAGGATGGTGAGAGCAACGCTGACTCTGAAGCTGCAGCTGAGCCCTGAAGTCCACAGCTTGCACTGGCACACTTGGCTCTGAATTGCCACTCTGCCAGCAATGCTGGGCCTTAAAAAATGTTTGCTGCTACTGCTTCATAGAGAAAGGAATCTCTGTTGCCTCTCATTATTTGCATCACTTAATCATAACTCAAAGTAGGTAACTGGTGCATTTGACTGGCTAAGACTAGTTTAGTAACCACTGGGTGGGAAATGCTTAATAACTACTCCCCAAATACCTCTGGAAGAACCTTTTGCTTTGAAGAGGCAAGAAAACTAAACACTACATTTCTGATATTCTCTTTTGAAGAAAGGATACTTGATACTTGATTTAAACTTGAGAGTTGTGTCCGTATCTTCAAGACTTTGATTCAGAGATGAGATATTTGACTATATGAGGCATCCTCTTTGCTGATACAGATCATGTAGTGGTGGTGTGTGAAGGTCTAGGCAGTAGCAATTTGATTCAACAACATTCTGATAGTGGTGAGAGGCAGAAGCTCTCTTCTCGACACAACTCTATGGTGAGATTTTGGGAATCATTCCTAGAAGCCTAGACTTTAATCTTCTTAATGCTGCTTTGGGCCACCTATGCCTCAACAAACTTCTTCATGTTTAAATATGGTACAAATAATTCTATTGCCTGTCAATTGAGAATGCTCATTAACATAATTAATGGAATCTGTGGTAGCTCCCTGTTACAGACTCCAAGAAAATAAGAATTTATAGATTGTTTCTCCTGGTTTGTTTGAAGAGTGTGAGAATCCATTAACCTTAGAAAAAGGGACTAGACTCTGGAATTGCAGGACACTCAAAACAGTTGCATTAAATCCTGTGGTTTCCTGCATGAAGTGTATTGAAAACAACCTTTGAGGCATCAAGTGGCTGGTGCAATAAACAATTATGGGGACTCAGGGAATATGTATACGAAGTGACGAGTAGGTCAATTGCTTATAATTACAATTGAGAGTTTAAGGTGAAAATGTTAGGCTAAAAGTACAAATTCTCAGCTCAATTGAGAGCACAAGAAAACATGGACAACCTAACAGTATCAAAAAATATTCTCTCATCTTTGTTGCTGCAGGGCTTACATATCTGAAATTTAGTTACAGAGAAAATTCAAGTGATATAGTGAAATGAAGTTTGTGATGTCAACTTGCTTAAGGTAAGTGGAACCGAGGATCCCAGCATTCCCAGCAATGGTTTCCATGTTTTTGTCCCTTTCAAAATTTATGTTGTGACTTAATTCCCAAAGCAACAACGTTGGGAGTGGAGCCTTTCGAAAGATGTTTATGTTATAAAGTCTCTCATTTTCATGAATGGATTAATGTCACTATGAAAAGAGCTTGTCAAAGAAGGGTTCACTCTCCTCTGCTATTCTATCATGTGAGGAAAAGTGTTCCTTCCCTCAGGAAGAAACAGCATTCAGCTTGCTATCTTAGACACACAGAGCAGGCCCTTACCAGTTACCAAGCCTGTAATAGTGCTTTGATCATAGATTTTTCAGCATTCAGAACTAGGAGAAATAAAGTATTCTTCTTAAAAATTACCCAGTCTGTAGTATTCTGCTATAGCAGCACAAAACAGATTAAGACATCCCTTTATGGCATGGTTCCATGCTACAGTTGGTCAAAAGAAAAATTTGCAAGCAATTTGGAAAGCAGAAAAGAGTAACAGTAACCATTACTCTCAGGAGGCCATTATGGATAGAGGTGATAAGAGACAGATGTAGAAATACTAGCAGATTCCAGGTTGTCTCCCTTATCTACTTGGAGACAGACAAATGCAGGAATACCAATAGATTGCCATTTGTCCTCATTACCCAGCACTCTACGTCCAAATCTCCTTTTATTACTTGTCCCAGCTGACCCATAGTAACTCCACAGTCATGCTCATCCGGTCCCTTTAGCAGCCCTCTCTGACACACCTGGCTATAGGAGGCTGGCAAGTGAACCGCCTTTCATTCTTTATCTTCTCTTTTGGATCCTTGGTTCCCCAGCTTCCTCCACAGTAGTGCAAGAGAGGACTCCTATTTAAAAATCCTTATTCTATATTACTTATAGTGTTTTGTCTTTCTAACTGCAACTTCATTGACACACCTTGCAAGATAATATCATCTTAAGTTTCATCTCAACAAACCCTCATTACCAATCTAGAGCCCAGTGTCACCCTATGGATCATATAAAGTCAATATCAGAGGCAAATTTTTGAATATCAAAAGAGCTGCTAATTTTCCACTTATATTGGCACAAATTTGAGGAATATGTATAGGGACTGATTTTGTTGGGGGCTGCATAAAACAAAGAGGAATATAACTTAAAATTGGGTTGAGTTTATCAATATGGGTACTCCTAAATGAACTGCAATGTATCATCCTATCTTGATTAATAGGGGATGATTCAAATCATTTGCTTCTCTGGTTAACTAAATCATAATCTCAGCATTTGCTTATATTGAACTTACAAAGAGATACACACAATTCACTAATCCACTCATTAATTATGTCCACTAAGGGGGCCAAAATGATCCCCCTTAATAATGACATTGACGTATATTTTGAGTAGTGTCAATATCCTTGAAAAGTACTTTAGTAACTCTCATGGCCAAGAGGAGCTTAAGGATACATGATATTTATATGTAATATGGTATATTTGATGTATGCTGGCACAGAAATGAAAATATATTATGTAAAAACTAAGGAAAACTGATGAAGCATAGACTTTAGTTAATGATAATATTTTGAAAATGTATACTAATATACAATACTAATCATAGTAGGGGAAAATGAGTGTGAGGCAAATGAGGACTTTATGTGAGCTCATCCTAAACTTTCTGTAAATTTAAAACTATTGTAAAATAAAACACCTTATTTAATTTAAAAAGTACTCTAATCACTTTTCTTTGAAGTCCTGATGTACATGTGGAAAATGTTGCCAATAAAAGGGACTCCCTGATTTTTATAAGAAGTATGAGGTCCTGGCTAGCAGAAGCAAAGTTTTAGCCCTAACTACTAGAAGTAATGGGCATTGTCATAGGTAGCAGGGCTAATGCAACATTGTGAAAAATGTTTTGTTATACAGGGAGCTTTGAAGGTGGCTAATTGTTTATGGTATCTCAAATTTTGTGGGCAATCCTCAAAGGTTCATAAAACACAAACAACACCCCTACTCAAAAAAGGAGAAAAAAACACCTTTGGTTCTGGCTGATGGAGAACTATCTTTAATCAGCAAGTTAGTTGTGAAACCCCATCAACTTTCCATTACTTTAAATAAGTTAGTATATCCAGAAGTCATTGAGTTAATATATCCAAAAGTGTGATATCCCTATGGAAACACCCTACAATATCACCCAACTCTTCTTTACTGTTTTGTATTTAGTCAAGTTACAGTCTCATGTCAACAAAAATTGTCAATATGTCTGCAGATCATTGAATGCTGACTTTAGAGAATGTTAATCTCCGAGTCAAAGAATAAAGATATCTAGGGTTCAGGTGGTAAATGGAGTTTGGTCTGAGTCCATCTATAGTGGTGTAGTGATACCAGGAACCCATTATGTAACGGTAGCAATACATAATGTGGACTGCCCTTGCCACAGTTGATCCCATTATATTACCACTACCTGCGCAATCTGCCAGCGGAAGAAACCAATACAAATCTTAAAAAGACATCACAATTAGAGTAATGGGAAAATGTAGGATCGGCCGGCCACTTGACTATGAATATAAATATAAGTATAAATATACACACACACACAAACACACACACACACACACATATATATATATTTGAGACACAGTCTCGGTCTGTCACCCAGACTGGAGTGCAATGGCACGATCTCGGCTCACTGCAACCTCCAACTCCCGGATTCAAGCAATTCTCCTGCCTCAGTCTCCCGAGAAGCTGGGATTACAGGCACGTGACACCACACCTGGCTAATTTTTGTATTTTTAGGACAGATGGGGTTTCACCGTGTTGGTCAGGCTGGTCTTGAACTTCTGAACTTGTGATCCACCCACCTCGGCCTCCCAAAGTGCTGGGATTACAGGTGTGAGCCACCATGCCCAGCACATTTGACTATATTTTTATTTTATTTAATATCTTCTACGATTCAGAACTATTACTGTCCCAGCTGACCCATAGTAACTCCACAGTCATGCTCATCAGGTCCCTTTAGAAGCCCTCTCTGACACACCTGGCTATAGGAGGCTGGCAAGTAAACCGCCTTTCATCCTTTATCTTCCCTTTTGGATCTTTGCTTCTCCAGCTTCCTCCACAGTAGTGCAAGAGAGTATTACTATTTAAAAATCCTTAGTCTATATTACTTATAGTGTTTTGCCTTTCTGACTACAACTTCATTGACACACGTTGCAAGATGATATCATCTTAAGCTTCATCTCAACAAACCCTCATTACCAATCTACAGCCCAGTGTCACCCCATAAGAATAATTATATACCAAAGAATAATTCATTCTCCTTAAAACAGATATTTGTTCTAGATATTTGTTGTAGATATGGGTTTGCCTTCCCTGCATACTGTGCTTCATTTGTAATGCTAATCACAGAATTATTATAAGTGTCATTCTAAGTTATGCTACTTTATATAGTTTTTCTTCTAAGCCAGTAATAACTAATTTTATAGCAAAAAAAAAAAAAAACCATACTCTAGCATACTATAGCAAAAAAATAAAAAAAAAAAAAAAAAAAAAAAAAAAAAAAAACATTTCTCTATTGAGAAACAGCTGGTCACGTAGAAAGATGTAATGACTTACTGAAGATTCAGTTAGTGTCAGGTAGGAAACAACAACTTGTGAGCTTGAGTTGCTTTCTGCTACCATGAGATACATATTATGCATTAGTGAATGGAAGATTGTTTCTTCAGGAGTCTGAGGAATCAATAGATGAAATAGGGAAGATGCCTCTGACTGTTCTAATTATCAGTGTCTCAACATTTTGATTCCTGAGAACATGAAAAGAGTTACATTGCACTGGGATTTGAGACTGACATTTGACAATACTGGGTCAATTGAACTCAAGACCAACACACTGGAGAGTTGTGTTGATTGAGGTAATTAAAGTGATTTATCAAGAGAAAATAAGGTTTCTGCTACAAGATGGGGATAGGGAAGAAAATACATGTAACCCCTAGAGAACTCTCTTAAGGTGTCTCCCAGTATTTGTATGTCTAATAGTAAATGATAATAAAAGATCTGGAAAATCTAATCCAGGTAGGAACATGAAGATATGAAACATTTCAGAGAAGATTTAGGTTACTCACTAAAGGAGGTGCAAACTTAGAGAACACTGTCAGCCTGAAGAAACCTTTCAGCGTGATACAATTTTTACTATTGTGTTGACTGTTTCATAGCTGTATACATATGTGTAAATTACCAAATCGTTCAATTATAACATTTACATTTTATTAAATGTCAATTATTAGTAAAGCTATGTTTTTAAAATATAAATTTTATAATCTTATATCTATTAAGGAAATTCAATTATTTAAAGATATTCCTACAAATAAAACTCCATGTCCAGTTGTCTTTACTGATAAACTTTATGACAATTTTAAAGAAGTAATAATGCCATTCAATTCAATTCTACACAAACTTTTCCAGGAAAATTAAATGGAAGGGAATACTTTTCCTTTAAATCACAAGGTAAGCAATGCCCTTATTAAAAAACAGTTCAGAAATTATAAGAAAATAAAATTACATAAACATATAAGTCAAAGTATTACTACAAAATTTCAAAATCAAAGCCAACTATATATACAGTAAATACACCATGATTAAAAGAGATTTATCCCAGGAATGCAGTTGTTTTGACATTTAAAAATTAATTAGTGCAATGTATCACATTAACCAAATGAGAAGAAAAGTCATATAATTGTCTATATGAATATGGAAAAAGTATTTTACACTAACACCAATTCCTATGAAAATTTCCAACTCATAGAAATAATATTCTTCAATCTTAAAAGGAACATTTACAAAACCCTGCAACTATCTACAGATCCAATGGTAAGATTTCATACCTCTTTCTAAACTCAGGAACAAGGAAAGGATGTTAGCTTTCTCACCACTTCTTTTCAATGTTTTACTGGAGACCTAGCCAGTACAAGGAAAAAAAAGAAGGAAAAAAAAAAAAAAAAAAGAAAAGAAAAAAGTTATCTAGATTCATAAGAAAAAAAAAAAAACTGTCTTTGTTTGCACTTTCTTGTCAATGATCTAGTAATCATTGAAGAAAATTCTATGGAATCCACAAAATATGTGAGTTTAGCTAGTTTGCAGACTACAAAACCAGAGGATAAAAACCAATTGTGTGTGTATCTGTGTGTGAATAAAATAATCTGATATTGATATTTTTAAAAGCTACCTTTTTTTATAATTAAAAATATTATTCCCTTGTTCCAACCTTCAGTATTCACATACAAAAAAAAAAAAAAAGAACAAATAAACTAATAAATTTTAATGACAAAAGAGATGTTTTTCACTGTCAGGGAAGAAACAGGAAGTAAAGACAACTTCAATTAACCCTGTGGTAATGAATTAGAGTCCATCATATATGTACAAATTCATATTGATTTTAGTTTACATTCTAATGGATGGCTACAGAAATAAATATTGATTTGTATGCATACATGGGTTACTAAACGTACATATATTTTTTAGCTGTATATGTTGGGGGGATCTATAGAAAGCAGCATTCTAGTAGCAGTGAGCATGCCAGCACCTGCATGTGGTTTCCACATCCAATTCTTCAAAAGGAGAATTGGGGCTTCCTGGAGAAATGGATGACTTAAGGGCTGGGGCAGAAAATACAAGATGAGCTTTGAGCATCCTGTAATACCATAAAGTAAGGGAGTGTTAAATGAAACAAAAACCAAAAAAATGAAGGCATGCCAGACAGACACAGGTGTATGCTTTTGTAAGTGTCCAATGTTCTAACTGGTAACAAAATAAAGGAAAATAGTGTTGGATTACAATCCACGGAATAATAGGTGCTTCTGCCAGTCATACTTATATAAGTAAGCCATTAAATAATGGAATGAATAATAAATGAGATGACAGGATAAGAAGGTTTCTAATGTAGCTATTGTCTAGTTGAATTCTCACATTTCTTTGAAGGTAAGTAATATATTCTCATTTTGTATTGGAGAAACTGTAGGATCAGTGTAGTTGGTTATACAATTAGCTTGAGGAAGTACAAACATAGTAATCTGTGTGTTTCTACTTTAAAAATCACTCTTTTATTTCATTACGTTCACTTTTTTTAGCTGATCCCTGTTAAAAACTTTTTTTTTTCTGAGTAAAAGTTGAATTTATGAGGTATACATTGTGTTCAAGAGAAAAAAGTAATCTCTTCATTTAGCACAGGAGTAGCTTCTTGCAGTTCTCCACATGAGAGTTGGAATTTTATGTTCAAGAAATTAAGAAGCTCCGTTTTCTACATATTTGGTCAAGTGTGAACCATAATATCTCCAGTTGCACATACGGTACTAACATTAGTTGGTGTGAATATTTGCCACCTGCTGGCTTTTAGATTAGAGGTATCCGCAATAGTGTCTTAAGAAAGTGTTTGTGTTGACTCTGTTCCCATAGACCAGAAAATGAAATATTTCTTTTGTAGGTGTATTTATTTTACCATTTATTTTATGACATGTTCTGTTAAATTCCAACACTAACAGTAGCCATATGCATTTGTGAAACGTTGCTCTGTTTATAACATTGTTTCTATTTTTAGTAACCTGGAAAATATTTGAATCTGGAGTATAAAACAACTTTTTATTTACTGTGAGGGATTCACATACATTTGTGTTTGTTTTACATAAAAAAGGGGGATAATATTTTACTCAGGAAAAGATCTATAAGATTTCTCTTAAATATATTATACAAAACTGCCTTTAGTCAGCATTTCTTGGTATCAAATGTCTAGTAGCTGATGTTTTATAATAGATGATAAAGTCTCTACTATCAAGTTACCAGAAAGTTATAAAAATAACTACAAAAATACTACTATGTGTATATGTGGGAAGTAATTAAAATAAAATTAAATATTTGTTCTTAATAAAGAAAATGTAAGGATTAAGTTGAGAGTAAGCGGGCTGCTCAGATGTTTGGTAATGGAAATAGACATGATTTTCTAAATCTCAGTGTCCACATTAGTAAAATGTAGCAACTCACAGTACAGTACCTACTTCATGGATTAATGGTGAGAGCGACATGAAATAATAAAAGGATCTTCAAAAATCCAGATAAAGGCATAAGCAGCAAGAAACATAAATTTATAATCTAGTTTTTTGAAGAAAGATCTCTGAGAGGGAGTTAAATTATTTACATAGTTTACAGTTAAAATTCTGTAGAGAAAACATCAAATCCTATCATTGCTTTCATTCTATGTATAACACTATCTTTAATCAAAATCTATGACTTTGGTCATAATATATAAATTGTTTGAATGAGGAGATATTTATTCTTGTCATTTATTTATTAATTTTGTAGACACCTGTTTTGTCAAATTTGTTGTGCTAGGGCCTGGAAGCTGTAACAACAAACTATTCTATTTGCCTTGAAAGAGGTGGCAGTTTCAAGAAGTAACAACTTTAAAAAAAAAAATGTAATTTATCTACTAGGTACTAATGTGTGGAATACAAATTTCCCTCAGAGAACAAAACAAGGAGCGTCACCTAATTTGGTTCTCACATATCAAGGGATATTTTCTTTATTTAAGAAAGTATGCTATGTTGAGGACTAGAGGTGATTAAAAAGTTAGCAAGATAAAGGTCAGGGACAGGGGTTGACAGTGCTGGCAAGAGAGGCAAGAATGAGTGTTCCATTGACAGACGCTTAGACATGGCCTAACCAAGAATGACAATGGGAATCATTGGAAGAACCTCAACTAGAATAGCATTGTAGAAATGTTTACAAGTGGCCATAGTAAGAAAGAAATAGGGAAGAAATATTAAAAGGACTTATAATCATTTGTAGGGAAATAGACCTCAGTATAGAGATTAGGGATATTTTTGAAGTGTTAGACTTAACAAGGCGAGGTGATATAATTGGCTATGGGGAATGGCACACAGCACTGGGGATTGTTTTGGACAAGTGTTGGAGTCATGTTCTAAAAGGAGGCAAAATTTTCAAGGGGGATGCAGGGCAATAATGAGATTACTTTTCAGCCTACTGAATTTGATTGGCTTACTTTACATCCCAGTGGAGATGTCTACCAGGAACTTGGTCTGGAGCTCAACAGAGAGTTCTTGGAAGGAGACATAGATTTAGCTCATCATATTATATGAGTAATTTAATTCACAGGCAGTACATTACATTTCTCATCAATTGTGGGTCTAGCAAGAATGGAAGAGTGCCTAGACGTCTCGAAAATGTATTACATAGTCAGAAAAAGAGCAATTCCAAAGGGATATTTTGAAGTGTCACATCAGCAAAATGAAAATAAAAGGAGTATAATGTCAATGATGTTAAAGACAAAAATTATTCTAAGGTGTGAGTATTCAACTGTCTCAAGGGCTACAGAGAGGTCTGCAAGATTAAAAGTGTGCAGTGGATTTAGCCACTGTGTGCTGTTCATTAAGTCAGTAAATTCAGGATTGTGAATCTGAAAGCAAGGGTAAAAGAGCACAAGGGTAGTAGCATTTGCAGTATTCGACTCACAGTAATCAACTCTAAGTCAGCCACTATTGAATATTTGTTGAAAGACTGCAAAAATATGAACTTATTTATCAATTCTTAGAGCATAGGACTTAGGTTTAAACTGTTGAACTTCAAAGAAAATGATACTAAAACAAATTTAAGCAAGTATTCAGTAGGGTTGTGCAGTAAATGTTTTCGCTGTCTGAACTAATATCATATAGATTATATTAACTATATCAAGGAAAGGTGAAACTTCTCATGCAGTAAGAAATCTTATAGGAAAGGTTTTTAAAATGGGCTGGTAGGCCTACTCAGGTAGAATGTAGTGATTGAGATAATTGTTTCAGACTTCGATTTTTATGTTATTAAAATTTACTTGCAATATCAAAAATTATTACCTATATGATATTAACAGTTTACCGAATTTTTCTAAGTCTCTAAATCTCAGTGTTCACTTTATTAAAATGTAGCAATTGATACTAGAGTGCCCACCTCATGGCGTTATGGTGAGGAAGACATAAAATAATCCATAATAAAGCACTCATAAATTAATGTCTGACATATGCTAGAGTCTCAATAAATATTTGCTCTATTGTTTTATTGTTTACGATGAATCACCATAAAATCTTATAAAATATTATATATTCAATTAAATGGCTAAGGAAATGTATTATGCCCGAGTAAACAAAAAATCACTTCTTAGTTATAGTTATAATTATTATCATTTGTGAATTCAAAAACTTTTTTTTTTGAGACAGGGTATTGCTCTGTCACTCAGGCTGGAGGGCAGTAGCACAATTATAGCTCACTGTAGCCTCAACCTCCCAGGCTCAAATAATGCTCCTACCGAAGCCTCCTAAGTAGTTGGGATTATAGGCGTGTGCCACCACACCAGGCTACTTTTTTTGTTTTTCGTAGATACAGGGTCTCACTATATTATTCAGGCTAGTCTGGAACACCTGGGGTCAACAGATCCTCTTGCCTATGCTTCCCAAAGTATTCGGATTATAGGCATGAGCCAACATGCCTGGCCCCGTATTCTCATACAGTAAAATAATTGCATATATAATCCCCCCTTCCTCTCCATCTCTCCAACATGAAGGAACAAACATAAAACAAGAAGTAACAAAATGTATCTATTGTAGCCTTTGGCCTCTTCCCAAGTATAAAATAACTGGAAACTGAAAGTTTCATTTCTCACAGAGCATTTGCTTCAAGCAGGAAACTTTACTTTTCAGGACTAGCATCCTGAAGGATGTTTATTAGAGTAAGAAGCTTCATTTATTCCTCAGATTATTTTTACAGTCATTCATATTGATTTCACTTTGCTAACAGTATGGAACTTCAGGTTACTTTGAGTTCCCCAGAGAGTTAAAGACTACAGGGCAGAAGAAATTGCCCCCAATCAATTTATCTGTCTTTCCATTATTTTCAGTATGTTTAGTTCTAAACTGAAACACATTTCAATAATATTAGATTATAGGAAAATGATAAGAAAATCTGTATTTATGTTGTTATGGTAAGCAGATATAAACAGCATATAAAAAGTGTCTATTTTTACTGTTTTACATAACTTTAAGTAGCTCATAAGTTTTTTGTTCAAATTTTTTGTTTGTTTTACCACAGGCCAAATGAAACCATTTTATTTTTAGTTTATGTTTTATAACTTTGTTTTGGAAATCATTACCTATAAATTATTCATAACAAATTCCTATTGCTCAGTCTTTTCATGAAGCTACATAACATATTATGAATGCTTTGGTTCAAAAACATTTTAAGAAGAGAGACTTTGTAAAGATATGAGGAATGGAATCCATTAGCTCATTTTTGAAGAAGTAATATAGTGGCAACACTAGCAAAAAAGAATAAGCACCAACTATAATGATGACATACATATATATATATTAGGTGCTTATTATTTTTTCTACTATTAGGCTCTGACTATATAAATTGCAATAATAAATCACATTGATTACAGTTCTTAAAATAATTTTGTTTTTAACAAACTTTATGTGGAAACAGAAAATACATTTGGACACTTTGAAGAAACTTTGCAGTAATATGTTCTTTCACTTTTCTTCGGTTTACAACTTCAGAATGCACCATTTTACTGCTACGAATATACTGTATTAGTCCGTTTCCACACTGATGATAAAGACATACGTAAGACTGGGAAGAAAAAACAGGTTTAATTGGACTTACAGTTCCACATGGCTGGGGAGGCTTCAGAAGCATAGCAGGAAGCCAAAGGCATTTCTTACATGGAGACAGCAAGAGAAATGAGGAAGAAGCAAAAGCAGAAACCCCTGATAAACCTATCAGGTCTCGTGAGACTTATTAACTATCATGAGAATAGCAGAGGAAAGACTAGCCTTAATGATTCAATTACCTCCCCGTGGGTCCCTCCCAAAACACATGGGAATTCTGAGAGATACAAGTCAAGTGGAGATTTGGGTGGGGACACAATCAAACCATATCACACACTGTTACATTTCTTCCCTGTTATATAAACCTCTAGTTTTAGTCAGTCAGAGAGATGGATTTGAGGCAGAGCTCCCATCTCTTCAGTTGCAGCACCTTATTAAAGAATTCTTCCATGGCAATACTTGTGCACTCAGTGATTGACTTTCTCTGCAATGAGCAGCAGGACCTAGCCTGAACTCCTGGTGTTTTGGTAACAAATGTGCTAACAACTCCCAAATGTGCACCTCTAGCCAGACTTTAACACCGAAATCCAGAGACATCTATACAACTGTCTACTAATTATTTGTCCATCTTTTAAACTGCATTTGTCTCAAATGAAGCTTCTGCTTCTCTCCACAAAAACCTACTCCTCTCCTCGTCTCTCTAATCTCAATAAAATCTTCTCTTTACTTAGTTCAAAAGTTGTAGAATCACTCTTTAGTTTCTTTCTTCCATGTCCACAAATAAAATAATACATCCTGCCAAATTTATCTTCAAAATATATTGAGAATCTTACCACTTTTTGTGACTTACATTTCTACCACTCTATACAGAAAAAAATCACCTACTAACTGTCTCTGGACTGTTCTTCCTGCTTTTATCCTTGTCCATGTTGTCTTTTGTTGTTGTTTTTATGCGGAAGCCATGACGAATCTCTCAATACTTACATACAATCATATACTTCTATGTTACAGCTATTCAAATGGATTCCCACCCTAATAGAATAAATATAAGGATCACTTAAAGAAACTTACAGAATTTGATTTCATCTGCTTCTTTCAATTCATTATCTGTCAAAACACTGTCTCTCTTCTTCAGCTACATTTGTCTTCTTAGGTTTATTTAACATGTTAAGCATGTTCTATATATTGGCCTTTGAACTAAATAGTTTTCTCTTTTTGGAATATACTTCCTATGGATATGCACATGTCTGGTTCATTCAACTCTTACCATTTAAGTATTTTTCTATGTATATCTATCTTTGTATACATGTATCTAGATATTATATATAAATGCATTATTGTCTATATATTCTCACCAAATGTAGCAGGTAAGACAGTGCTAATAATGCCTGGCATATAAACAACTTAAATACATTCTGAATGAACAGATAAATGAGGAATTTAGTTATAAGACTCATCTTTTGGTTTTAGGAATTTGTATATGGTCTTTCTGATATTTTACGTCATGTTTCTTTTGTTCTAATGGGATTGGACTTGGCTGATCTCACAGAAGACCTGTGATTTCCTGACAAGAAATCTGTGCTCCAGCCTGTCTGTGAAGAACTTCACCCTGAATCAAGTCTCACCATGATTAATTCGGCTAGGTCATCCTGTACCTTGGAAGGTGGAATTAATTTAAAACTCAATGATGTCTTCTCTGCATTCAGATGCAGCTGGTGATATATCACCATCTAAACAGAGTGGTGACTTGCTTTTGTTTTCACTAGCGTTTTGTTGTTTTTAACTTCATCAATAACTTATTCCATATTCACTTAGTTGGGCAGGTTTGATATAAAAGGTTGTAGATGTCACAATTTTCCATGTTTCCTGGTGTAAATTAAGTCTGACTTCTGATCTATTTGGCTGAATGTCATAAAACAACATTATTACTAAATGAATGTATTGGTGTATGGTAAGTGAACAGCAAATTCAGAGCTTTTTTTTTTTTTTTTTTTTTTTTTTTTTTTAGGCATAGTCTTCCTCTGTCACCAGACTGGAGTGCAGTGGTATGATCTTGGCTTACTGCAACCTCCGACTAGCTGGTTCAAGTGATTCTCCTGCCTCAGCCTCCCGAGAAATTGGGATTGCAGGCACATGCCACAATGCCCAGCTAATTTTTGTATTTTTAGTAGAAATGGGATTTCACCATGTTGGCCAGGATGGTCTCAATCTCCTGACCTCGTGATCCACCAGCCTCTGCCTCCCAAAGTGCTAGGATTACAGGCGTAAGCCACCATGCCTGGCCAGGGCTACTATCTTCTTACCATTTTGACTTCTTATTCTAATAACTTTTGAGCAAAACTAAAATTTTAACAAAATGCCATTTTTTAAATTATTGGAGTAATGATTCCAAATTCAAAAATCATATGTGCTTGAATTTTTTGAAATGAAATAATGATATATGATCTCAGTACTACCTCAAAAAAACTACAATGAAAGTAGAATGATGCTAATCAAATCACACATAATACATTATGACATGTACTATTTCAATTCAATTAGAAAGGATTTGCTAACTCGTAATCTTGAATTTCTATTTGAAAAATAATGGTGTAGGCCAGGCGCGGTGGCTCAAGCCTGTAATCCCAGCACTTTGGGAGGCCGAGACGGGCGGATCACGAGGTCAGGAGATCGAGACCATCCTGGCTAACATGGTGAAACCCCGTCTCTACTAAAAAATACAAAAATCTAGCCGGGCGAGGTGGCGGGCGCCTGTAGTCCCAGCTACTCGGGAGGCTGAGGCAGGAGAATGGCGTAAACCCGGGAGGCGGAGCTTGCAGTGAGCTGAGATCCGGCCACTGCACTCCAGCCCGGGCGACAGAGTGAGACTCCATCTCAAAAAAAAAAAAAAAAAAGAAAGAAAAATAATGGTGTATATAAAATAAACCTCAGATGGATTAAAGACACAATTTTAAAATTTAGATTAAATTATCAGAAAATGATTTTATAACCTATTGAGTAGATAGTCTAAATGAAAATTAAAATCTATAACCCATGAAAATGTGATAAAAATCAAGATTAAAAATTTGATTAATCATCTATATCTGCATAATAAACACCTCAAATCATGGTGTCTTAAAAAAAAGAATTATTTATTATTCATGGTTCTGTTGCTATCTGTTAGCTCTGTTGGTCTGAGTCAGACTTAATTGATCTTGACTAAACTTGCTTATATATATGTTATCAAATATTGGATGGACTGGGGACTGGCTACTCCTTAGTAGCTTCAATTTCAAGGCAGAAGGTAGACTATTTGGCTGAAGAAGCTGGAGTAAAAGGACCACTTGTCTCTCCTCATCCAGTAAGACAATCTGGGCCCGCTCACATGGTAGTAGCAGGTTTCTAGAAGAATACGCTACAATGTGTAAGGCTTCTTAAGGCTTACTTTCAAAACTAGAACACCATCTTTTTCAGGGGATTCTATTGGCCAAAATAAGTTACAATGTGAACCCAGATACAAAGTGTGCAGAAATATACTTTACCCATTATTGGAGGAACTGAAAACTAGATTGCAAGGAGTGTGTAAAAAGAAAAGGCTGAAGAACTGGGGATACTTTTGCAAGCAATTAACAATAATACATGCAATTTATATATCATTTCAAAGTTTAATATCACTAATACATTTAGAATTTCTAAATTAAAGACAAGAAATTTGTTTTGATTAGAAGAATACTAGAATGCAATTCATAGAAAAGGCAATATAGGTAAGCAATGATCTGAACATTTTTTTCAACCATATTCGAAGTTGCTGAAATGCAAATTTAGGAAATGAAGTATCAAATTTTCAAATAGGCAACAACAAACAATCCACCAAATAAACATAAGGAGTGAAAAATGTAGGGACTCTAATACACATCATTACTGTATTGACAGAAATGTAAATAAGTAAAAAAATACTTCAGAAAGAATTTGGTACACTTATTAAAATTCAGAATGGTTGTATGTTTTGATCTCAGAATCCTCTTCTATAAATTTATTGCATAGAACTAAGTCAGCTGACAGTTTACTATATTTTACAATGTTTTTAATGGAGTTTATAGTTCAAAATAAATGTAATTTAATCTAAATGTTTATCAAAAGGAAAGTTATAGAATAATGATACTACCATAAAATATAAATTTTTGTAACAATTTAAAAATAATAATAAGTTTTACAGACTTAGATATATGATAATAATCCAGTAGGATCAACAGAATAGTGAAATTATGACAATCTTTGTAATCATTTTGAATAAGCTAGTTTCCAACTGGAGGAGGTGAAAAACTTATTCCCTACCTCATACCATATATAAAAATCAATCAAGATAATTTTTACATGTAATAATAAAATTCTATAAATAAAATAGGAAAATATCCTTGACCTCTGGGTAGGAAACATTGCTTAAAGAAGGGACAAAAAATATTTCCCATACAGGAATAGATAACAAAATTGAATATGATTTTGAAAAATTGAAATAAAAGAAAGAATCACAGCTGATGAATGATAACATTAAAATAATATGGAATGAGAAGGAAAAAGTCACATAATAGGATAATATTTACACCAAATATAACAGAAAATCTCATATCAAATATTTTTTAAAGTGCTACAATTTAATAATAAAAGAAACACCAAAATAGAAAACAACTGAAAGCCTTAAACAGGCATATTAAAAAGATTAAATATATGAATTATCATTATTTATTAGAAAAATATAAATTAAAAGCTTCGATATGATACCTACCCCCACCATCACTCTTTAATGTTGAAAGAAAAAAGAGGAGGAAGTATGAAAGGCAGAAAGGAAACGAAGAATGTAGAAACAAAGGAAAGAAGGCAGTCCTGGAAAGGAAGGAAGGAAAGAAAGAAAATAGGAAGGAAGGAGGAGAATGAAGGAGAGAGGGAACAAGAGAGAGAGGGAGGAAGAATAAGAACTAAATGCTACTAAGTATTGGCACAAATAGGAATCATGGCAAATTGCTGTACTGAATATACGGTGATTCCTCACTTTGTAAAACTAGAATTTTCTATCAACCTTAGAAATATGTAGTACCCATATGATTTAGCAGTGTTTCTCCTAGGCATATGCCCCAACAATTTATCCAAATTCAAAGAAATAAAATATTTTAATACTGTCCATAGAAGCATTATGCTAATAATCACAAACTGGAAACAATTCAAATTTTCCTAACCAGAAAAATGCTTGAAAAGTGAACATGTCTAACAAACCTGCACATCGTGCACATGTACCCTAGAACTTACACTATAATAATAAAAAAAAAAAATGAGCATGTCTTCCTAAGATGGAATAATATAGAACAATAAAGATGGGGAAAAACGTAATAAAAAAATATAAAAAGACACATACCATGTTATTGTATTTTTAAAATAAAAAACAATATTAAAGATACAAACTCAGATGGTAAAATCATAAGGAAAAAGAAAAAAATGCTATAAAAATTAATAAAGAGAGTATTTTTGTTACGAATATTGGTGAGTAGGAGAAAGTGTGAGAAAGTTTTAGGGTTGTTAGTAATGTTCTTTTATATAATTTGGTGCTTATTCAAGTGTCTGCTTTATGATAAAACATAGGCCTGCTTTCTTTTTTGTTCAACTCTTAGAAATATAAACCATTTTTCACATTATAGAGGCTACAAAATTTAGCTTGACCTCTTATTCTCTGAAGCTATTTTATCAAAAAAAAAAAAAGGCAAGCATTAATATTCTAGCATTAAAGGAGTCACAGTATAAAACAAATGATGGTATTACCTTTATTCAATTATTGATAATAGCTTAATATTTTACATTTAAAAATATTTGTTATTATGAATTCCATCTACTCAAACTCTATGACAAGGAAAAAATTCCCTTAGTATGTTGAAGGCAGAAATGTTGGAACCCCTTTTTTATTTATAAAAGAGAAATTGAACATTAGTTTCATTAATGATTTGGCTTAAGATACACAGATACATGGAGGCACAGACAGAGAAAGAAGCAAGGTGCTGCAAAGTCAGTGTGTTACTAATATATTGTACAAACTTTCCATAATGTAGATATGCCCAAATGTCAACTCTTCTATGTTTGTACTTTCTGTGCCTCTGTACAATTATTGATTGCAGTTAACTTCATGCTTTCTAGAGATTTTCATATCTAACTAGGTTGGATTATGGGGAAAAGAAAGAATAGACTTTAAAGGTTTGGAGCTGTCTAGAAGAGTGGCATATGATTAAGTAAGAATAGATTTGATGAATACAAAACAGAAATACTAGTTGCTCTGTTAGTCAATTTAAAAGTGTCAAATTTCTAGAAGAAATTACCTTCAGGAGGACACAAACTTGTATGGATACTAAGGACTTCATTGACACAACCATATAAACTGTCTATATTTATGTACATTTTTCCTCTGTAAGAAGGACATTTTGTAATTCCAAAAGAAAATTTGACATTTAAATATGATTTGAATTGAAATGGGGCACTGGAAATAAAAAAAAAAATTGATACTGTTCACAAATTATTAAATGCGATAAAATTAGTCTTATGTTTAACATAATTGGAATATTAATAGTTTTAAACATAATTTCTTATTATTCTTAAAAATCATTTATTTGATGTTGATTTCACCTTAAATATTACTGTCCTATATATTTCACTTCTCATCCAAAATTTTTGAAAGAATAACTCACTATTGTCATCTCCATTTCCCTGGCCTCCAATCATTCCCCAGTTTCTTTCAATCAGCTAACTGCACCACTGTAATTGTACTGATTGCTTAAGGTCTTTTTATTTTTCCTTATAGTTTTCTAATCTAATGGAATACTTCAGTACTCATCATGTTTCACTCTTCTGAAAGTAATTTTTCCAAAGTTATGTAAAATTATAATGAAGCATTACTTATGAGCTTTTACATGTGTTAAAGTTTTTCTAAAATTGTGTTTTTACATTTTTATTTCAGTAAAAACACTTAATATAAGATCTACTCTTAAAATTTTAAAAATATGTAATACAATATTGTTTAGTATAGGCACAATGTTGTACAGCAGATCTCTAGAATTTAATTATGTTGCATAACTGAAATTTCATACCCATAGAAGAACAACTCCCCCGTTCTTACCACCCAGCTCCTAGTAGCTGTAATTCTATTTACTCCTTTTAGGAGTTTGACTATTTTTGCCTTATATAAGTAGAACGTGTCCTTTTGTAACTAGCTTATCACTTAGCATAATATCCTGAAGGTTCTTCCATGATGCCTCACATTACAGCATTTCCTTCTTTTTAAATGCTGAACAATATTGCAATGTGTGCACATACCACATTTTCTTCATCCATTCATCCATTTGTGGACATTGTTTGTTCCACATCTTGGTTTCTGCAAATAATATGGTAATAAAATATGGGAATATAAGTATCTTTTTCAGATTCCAATGTCAATTCTTTTTTATAAATATCCAGAGATGGAATTGCTAGATCATAAAACAGTTCTTTTTATTTTTTTAAGGATACTTCCTACTGTTTTTCATAGAGGCTATAACACTGCACATTCCTATGTACAAGAGTGAGCAACTTCTCTACATCCTGGGAATACTTATTATCTTTTTCTTTCTGTAGTGGCCATGGTAACAGGCAAAATCAGGTAAAGTGATATCTAATTTTGGTTTCATTTTATTTGCATTTTCCACATGATTAATCATAAGTATCTTTTCATGTTGGTGATTTGTATGTCTTCTTTGGAGAAATGTTTGTTCAAGTCCTGTGCCCAGTTATTAATCAGGATTTGTTGTTTTGTTTGTTTGTCCGTTTGTTTTGTTTCACTATAGATTTCTAGGAGTCCAGTCTATATTTTGAATATTAAGTCTTTATTAGATATACGGCTTGCAAATATTTTCTCCCATTCTGAAGATTGCCTTTTCACCCTATTGTTGCCTGTGTAGAAGCTTTTGAGTTAATGTAGTCTCAGCTGGCTATTTTAGCTTTTGTTGCTTGTGCTTTTTGTGTTATATCCAAGAGAGCATTACCCAGACTAATGACATGAAGCTTTTCTGCTGTTATCTTCTAGAACTTTTACAGTTTCAAGTCTTAAGTTTAAGTCTTTTGTGCATTTTTTTTTTTTTTTTTTAATTGAGACAGAGTCTTGCTCTGTCACCCAGGCTGGAGTGCAATGTTGTGATCTTGGCTCACTGCAACCTCAGTCTCCTAGGTTCAAGCAATTCTCCTGTCTCAGCCTTCTGAGTAGCTGGTATTACAGGTGCCCGCCACCATGCTATGGTAATTTCTTGTATTCATAGCACAGATGGGGTTTCACCATTTGGCCATGCTGGTCTCAAACTCCTGACCTCAAGTGATCCACTCACCTCAGTCTCCCAAAGTGCTGGGATTACAGGCATGAGTCACTGTGCCTGGCCTTTAATACATTTTGAATTGATTTTTCTATATGGTATAATACAAAAAAAAAAAAAAAAACTAATGGGTACTCGACTTACTACCTGTGTGATGAAATGGTTTGTGCAACAAACCCCCATGACACTAGTTTACCTATGTAAAAAACCTGCATTTTTATTCCTGAACTTAAAAGTTAAAGAAAAAAAAAAAGAGGGGAAAAGAAAAAGAAAAGAAACGAAACCATGAACCAATATCCTTGGTGAATATAGATGCAAAAATCCTCCACAAAATACTGGGAAGCCAACTTTAACAGCACATTAAAGTGATCATACTCCATAACTGAATGGGATATAACTCTGGAATGCAAGAATGGTACAACACACAAAATTCAATTGATCAGAACACATTAGTAGAATGAAGGATACAATTATGTCATCCTCTCAATACATGTAGAAAAAGAGCTGAAAAATATTAACACGCTTTTACAATCAAAACCCACTTTGAACAAACTAGGAATAAAAGAAAGTTATATCAACATACTAGAGGCCATATATGAATATCCCACAGCTACTATCATACTCAGTGGTGAAAAACTGAAAGCCTTTACTCTAAGATTGGGATGGAGGCAAGCATGTACACTCTCATCATTATATTCAACATAGTACTGAAAGTTCTAGCTGGAGCAATTAGGCAAGGAAAAAAAGCCAAATCAGAAAAAATGAAGTAAAATTATTGGTTTCCAGATGACATGATATTACTTTTAGAAAATCCTAGAGTTTTGACACACACCCACACCCACACACATGCAGTTAGAACTAATAGGTCTAGTTACATAATAAAAAATCAACATACAGGATTCAGTTGTGCTTCTATATACCAGGTCATTGTCTAAAAAGAAAATTAAGAGAATAATCCCACTTACAGTAGCATCAGAATGAATAAAATACTTAGAATAAACTGCGGAGATGAATGTTTTGTACAGTGAAAACCACAAAACATTGCTGAAAGTAAGTAAGAAAGTACAAATAGATGGAAAGTGATCATATGTAAATGGAGTAGAAATTTGATGTTGTTAAAATGCTGATACTTCCCAAAGGGATCAACAGATTCAGTGCAATTCCACAAAATACCAACATCAGTTTCACGGAAGTAGAAAACTGAAATTCTAAATTTAATATGGATTCACTAAGGACCCTGAATAACTAAACATTCTTTAGAAAGAAAAACAAAGCTGGATGCATCACCCTTCCTGATTTCAATATATATGACAAAGATACAGTAATTAAAATAGTACAAAACTGGCATAAAAACATACATATAAACCAATGGAAGAAAAGCAAGTCCAGAATTAAAATCTTTGACAAGGGTGCCAAGAATGCACAACAGGGAAAGGATGTCTTGAATTCACCTCTGTCAATCTACCATCTTTTATCATGATAAATCCTATTGTATTTGAAGCCTCAGCCCCTAGGTTTTATACTTTGCAACTCTTCCCTTTATCTCTCATGGAAATAGGCTTCTACTACTTTGCAACTTATTTAGTAATTAATAGTTTTGCAATAATTTTATAACTTCTATTTATATATAAGAATAATTGATTCATTTTCAAATTATTCATGTAACAAATATTCTTGAAGATACATATTGGCTAGATGTTGAGAATATTTCAGTTCTGAATCCTCAACACAGACAAATTATACCTTTAAAAACTGTGTGTTATATGGATAAGAGAAATGAATTAACTATTCTCAAATTCTGCCACCCCTTAAAATTAGAACCTAAGTAAAATTTGAAATTATTTTATAACAGCTTAATTTGACACATATCTACATATCATCTGATGTGTTCAGTATTTATATTGTCTAGTAGATTCTTTTTACTGCTTGTTTGGAAAGAATAACATATGTTACTTTTCTTAACTTCTAAATATAAGTTTAAGAAATATCAAAGTAAATTCTAGTAATACTTGTCATGATTCATTGAGTATGTAAATGTAAAAAATTCTAAGAGAAAAAATGTTGCATTAGGAAAATGCAATCAGTCTTCATGTACCCAAAATCATTAGCACAGCACGATGCTACTCAGTGGTTGATTAAAAGTATATATTAATATATTTGTATCAATTATATGTGCTACTATGTTACAATGTGCAATGAAACCAGAAGGAGATATTTCTGACTTTATACAAGACTCTTTTATGCAGTAAAGGCAAAAATTTAGCATTCAAAGATGTCAGTACAAATTGATGGACAGCAAAACACAACAAATGTATTGTTTTATTGAATAACTTTGTTAGTGAAGGAAATCTCATATATAAACATTCATGGTTAAATATGACATTTTAACAGTAGCTGTTATCAAACTGGCACAAAAATATGTACACAAAAAATAGAGAAACCATACAGTTACTAAAATCCATAATGGATAAGGCTTCTAGAATTTAAGAGACAGTAATAACCTATAATGTCCAATTAAATACAAAATTATTTTTATATATTAAAGTGAAAAAGCACATTTAGATATTCACTGTAAAAGGGAATAGATGATCACAAGATTGTTTTTACATTCATTATTCTCTCATCCCTATATCAAAACCATTATTCCTAACAACTGAAGATATTGGTATATACATATTTTCCATGTGTGCTATCCTTCAGATATTGCTTAAATATTTTTCTGCAACATCTTTCTGTGTCCACTCAGAAGCAGACAGAAGGGAGTGTTGTTGCAGAGGTTAGAGGGAAGAGTACAGAGAGTTTCCACGATACAAATGACAAAATATAATAGGCACAAAAAAGATTTTGGATTCAACATTTGAAACTGAAAAAAAAAAAAAAAAAAAAGATAGTAACAATATTAGCTGCATGCCAGAAGAATGGGAAAAACAACTGAAAAGTGTAAAGGCAGCTGAAATAAGCTGATTTCTGTTCACACCAACTTGCAGTTATAGATTTCAGAAACTTGTTTAACCCCACAACAGAGAATGACACAGGAATTATGCAGAGTTACATATATGTTCGTACACAAACATGAAAATTGACAAACAAAAGATTAAACAGGATTTCCTTTGTTAGAAGGTAATTACTGTAAATTTAAAAAACAGGTATAAAGAAAAAGTATTTTATTCTATGAAATAGCCAGCAGAACAAGAAAAGGAAAATAGAAATTTAAGGCCCCTTAAAAATTATATTGGTAAAGTTCTTGCCCATTTTTAATCAGTTTTGGGGATTTTTACCATTTGCTTTTATTTTTTAATTGCGTTGTTTTTTGTTGTTGCTGTTGCTATTGTTGAAGGAATCCTTATGTATTTTGGAAAACAACATCTTGTCAGATATACATTTTGCAAATATTTTCTCCCATTTCACAGGTTGCCTTTCCACTCTGTCAATGGATTTAATTGCTGGGAAGCAGCTTTTAGATTTGATGTAATTCCACTTGTCTATTTTATTTTTGTTGTCTGTGCTTTTCAAGTCATAGCCAAGAAATTCATACCTACAAGTAATGTCAATAAGTTTCCCCCTTATGTTTTCTGAAACAGTCAAAATTATAGAAGCAGAGAATAATATATTAGATGCCAGAATCTGGGAGTGGGGTGACAAAAATGGGGGAGTTGTTACACACACACACACACACACACACACACAAGGGACACAAGGAAGCTTTAGGTGATATTCAATATGTCTATTACCTTCATTATGGTGATGATATCATAGTGTTGGCGTATGTCTAAACTTATCAAACTGTATACATTAAGTGTGTGCAGTTCTTTGTATATCAATTGTACCCCAAGAAAGCTGTTTAAAAATTACATTGAAAAAAATCTAGCCCTAAAATCCAAAAGAAAATGTTATGAACTCATGTGGTATCTCAGTGGATCGCAAGAAGACCTACTGTTTATAAAAAGGAACAGTATGTTATAAGAAGGCACTAATCTGAAATGAAAATGCTCAGAAAAAGATAAATAGGAAGAGGGGTAAAATAAATAAGATTTTCAAAATAAAAATATCTAAATTATAATACACTGGATTTTGGAAATAATAAAACAGACAATACTGGAAATCAGATAAATTATTAAGAAAACCAACTTGGGTAAATAACCTAAAAAGCAGAATGGGATACAGAAAAAAGTATTGGAAAAGAGATTTGTATATACAAAGGAGAAGAATAGAGATGAAAATTGTGGCTGCTATATTTTCCTTCAAAAACAGACTAGTTGCCACTGCACTAAGAAACTGTTAGAAAGGATAAATAAAAAGGAAAGAAAAAGAGATGAGTGAAGGGAAAACAAAACAGAAAATGTTTAAAGTTCAACAGCAGGGGAGAATCCTGAGAGCCACATATAGTCCCAAGACCTCTAGAACCCTCAAACATTTGGGATGACACTTATAAACAAACAGTTAAATAAAATCATTGATTTGGAAAATGAACTAATAAAAAACTTGTCAGAAATTTCAGATAATACCTCATGAACGAACAAACGCTAGTTTATAGACCTGAAGGAAAGGAATGCTCTGAACAGCTTTTTATAGCAATATCAGGTAGCTCTAGAGAAGTAAAAAGACCAGGATATTATTTTTCAAAGGACTCAAAAAGAAAATACATGTAGAAATTGATGGAACCAGAATGTATGGGATAGATTCAAGTGATGATTGACAGTGAGCATCAGATAGTCAGCAGAGAAGAGAACAAAGGTCATAAGGAGACAGAACTTCCAGCCTGGAGTTTCATGTGAAGCAATCGGCTGTCCACAGCTCAGTTGTCCATGACCGTAAAAGCAGCATGTAGTCATGAGTGCAAGTCACGAATGCACATGCTCACTCACCAGCATAAGTCAGGACCTGTTAATCTATTCATCATGTAATATAGCAACCACTTAACGCAAGACATAACATTCCTATCAGTTTTAATGTGCCAAATAGAAAATTAGAGCACCAAGTTATCGGGAAAATCTTACCAACCAGAATTCATTTTCAGATGATTTCAATGTTAAATGCTATCCATGTTTGTGATTTTAATATTCTCACTTTTCTTCAGTGAGTCTTCACTATTTTAAGAGGGAATATTAACAGCTACATTATATGTCTATGCACGTGTGAGGACTAAATATATGCAAGTATAATTTTAAATACATCTTAAATATAAAGTTTCTAAAATATTAACTAAACATTAATGTGCCCAAATTCTGAATTATTTAGTATATGTATAGACATTAAGCCGAGGTTAACTACCTGCATAGATAGCCAGGGTGCGGATACAATATGGGCCACATTAGAGCAAAACAGATCCACAGCTCCATACTCATAATCATTGAAAAAGACCACTGTGCCTCTGAGCACCCTCAAGGAGCAGAGGAAGAAGCCAGACTGTTGCATTCAGGAAAGTTTCAAGGTAATAGAAAGATGGAAAATGAGGATTTAAGGATTGACAATTAAGTGAACGAAATGCTCAGAGGTAGCTAGAAAGTGACAAAGTCAGAAGTTAAACCCAATACTTATAATTATGAAGATAATCTTTTAGTTAATTAAATACAAGATATTTAAATTGTTATACCTTGTGTGAAGATGGCCAACTAGCCAAAGCCAGGAGGAATGTCTCCCACTGAAGGACCAGGACATTGGAAAGAATGATACATTCTGAGCAGATCGTCAGAGAGAAGGCAGTAAGAGTGGATGGATGGAGGATGCAGATGCTGCACTGAAGGCAGAAGAGGCTGGGAACCCTCTGCAGGGCTGCCAAACACCAGGACTTGCTCCTGACCCCCAGCGACTCATAAGGAAGGGGTGAGTTGAGCAGGTGAGGGGGTTTCCCACTGTCACCATGAAATTCCTCAACACAGGAGAATTGATGACACCACAGACACTTGAGTTGTCAGGGAAAGCAGTTTACAGAGGTGACAGAGGTAGGACTCCAGTCTATATAGACTTCAGAGGGTTTGGCATGGGAATGTCTGCAGTGGAGCACAGCAAGACCCTCAAGGCTCATCATGATCCTCTAAAAGACTTTATTCTTGGGGTGAGTATCAGTCCTGGAGAGAAGGGTAGCCTTGCCTATAGGACAGGGCCAGTTCAATCACAGCACCTCCCTCTCCGCCATCCCCTCTTGGGGTCCTAGCCTGGCTGCACCCACTTACTTACAGTGCAACATTGGAGATGCAACGAGGGTGCTTTCTGGAGGTCCACTTCAGAGCTTCTTTGCTGGCAGACCTCACCTAACTGTTGGAGAGCTCCAGATGACTAGCCCCTGCCATTGTACATCCCTCCACCAGGATCCTCACCCCACTGCAGCCTCTTCCCGCCACTTTGCCAGCATGCACTCACTCGTAGACCATTCCTCACTGTTTTGCCAGCATCCTCACGAGAGCAGACTTCACTCCCCCTCCCTTGATGGCTCATGTGCATGCAAACCCTGCTTCCCAACCCACCCCTGCCAGTGCTGCTGCCGGTCCAAGTATGTCCCCAGATGCCAGAACCACACACCCACTGTGCCGTCACCACTGGGGTGAGTGGCATGAACAGACACTAGTAGTGCCCTCTACTCTGGCCCCACTGCATGCATCCTACCACACTGCTGTGTCTAGCAGGATACACAAGTGAGCATGGATTCTGCTGCCACTGCCTGTAAGAAGTGCTTTGGCCAACACCCCAACATCGGAGTGTTGAGACTAGCAGACTGGAAACATATCAGCTTCTCCTGTACAGCAGATTCCTAACCTTGAGGAGCCACAGAACAAAGCTGTGGGTCCAGTACCAGCCCTACAGAATTAGAGCATGCAGCACAGGAGTGCTGAGCTGAGCAGCTGGTCCCATAAAATCTTCCAGAATTAAAGCCAGTAGACCAAACCTACCTTATACCATAATCAAACTATCAAACTCCCAAGGGCATCAAAGAAGGAAAAGCAAGAAAAAGAATTTAAAGGATAGGTGCTTCAAAGATTAAAGGAACGTCAGCCCACACATATGAGAAAGAACTAGACCAAGAACTTTGGCAACTCAAAAAGCCGGAGTGTTTTCTTACCTCCAGACTACTTCACTGGTTCCCCAGCAATGATTCTTAATTTGGCTGAAATGGCTGAAATTAAAGACACCAAATTTATAATATAGATAGGAACAAAGATTATCAAGATTAAAGAGAAAACCAAAACCAATCAAATAAATCTAAGAAATACAATAAAATGACAGAAAAGCTGAAAGATGAAAGGGTCTTTTTAAGAAAGATCAAAACTGATCTTATAGACTGAAAAACAGCCTACAAGTATTTTATAATACAATTGCAAGTATTAACAACAAAATGGACCAAGCTGAGCAAAGAATCTCAGAGCTCAAAGACTGGTTCTCTGAATTAATTCAGTTAAACAAAAATAAAGAAAAAAGCATTTAAAAAATAGAAAAATAAAAAAGCATAAAAAAGAGAAAAGCATAAAAAAGCGTAAGAAAGCATGAACAAATCCTCTCAAATATGAGATTATGTACAAAAAACCAAATCTATGACTCAATGGTGTTCCTGATAGAAATGGAGAGAAAGCAAGCAACTTGGAAAACATATGGGAGGATACTACCCATGAAAATTTCTTCAATCCTATTAAAGAGGCTAATACTTCAAATTCAGGATATGCAGAGAACTCCAGTGAGATATTATACAAGAAGGCTATCCTCAAGACATGTGGTTATCAGATATTCCAAGAGCTGCAAAAAAGAAAAAAATATTAAAAGCAGCTAGAGAGATAGGGAAATTCACCTACAAAGGGAACCTCATCAGGCTAACAGTGGACCTTTAAGCAGAAACTCTACAAACAAGAGGAGATTGTAACCCTGTATTCAGCATTCTTAAAGAAAGGAAATTCCAACTAAGAATTTCATATCCAGCCAAACTAAACTTCATAAGTAAAGGAGAAATATAGACCTTTTCAGACAAGCAAATGCTCAGGGAATTTATTACCGCCAGACCTGCTCTACAAGAGGTCTTTAACAGAGTGTTAAATATGGGGGAAAAAAGAGAAGATTTTACTATCCCCCTCAAAACCACATTTAACTACATAGATCATTGATACTATAAAGCAACTACACAATCAAATCTGAATAACAGCAATTCAAATCAGTATGACGGGATCAAATACATGCATATCAATATTAACCTTGACTATAAGCAGGCTAAATGTCCCCACTTAAAAGGCACACTTTCAAGTTGGATAAAGGAAGAAGACCCAACTGTAAGCTGTCTTCCGGAGACCCATGTCACATGCAGTGATGCCCATAGGCTCAGTGTAGATGGATGGGTAAAAATCTACCAAGCAAATGGAAAACACAAAAGCAGGGGAGGCTATTCTAAATTCAAACAAAACAGAGTTTAATATGACAATGATTTTTTTTAAAAAAGAAAGACATTACATGATGATATAGGGTTAAATTCAACAATAAGACTTAAATATCCTGAATATATATGTACCCAACACAGGAACACCAAGATTCATGAAACAAGTTCTTAGAGACCTACAAAGAGACTTAGATAAGTACACAATAATAGTGGGAGACTCCAGTACCTCACCAACAGTATTAGACTGATCACTGAGACAGAAAACTAATACTCAACACTTGACCAAATAAAACCAGCAGACATCTTCATAATTATCCACCCCAAAACAATATATATTCTTCTCATCTGTACATGGTACACACTCTAAAATCAACCACACAATTGTCCATAAAACAATTATCAGCAAATTAAAAAAAAATGATTCCAATGACATTCTCAGATTATAGCACATTAAAAACAGAAATCAACCTAAAAAGTTTACTCGAAACAGTACAATTACATAGAAATTATATAATCTGCTCCTGAATGATTTCTGGGTATGCAATGAAATTAAAGTGAAAGTCAAGAAATTCTTTGAAACTAATGAGAACACAGATACAACATACTAGAATTTCTGTGACACAGTTAAAGCAGTGTTAGGAGGACTGCTAACATGTAGTTGTGGGCACTACATGCCCACATCAAAAAGTTAGACAGAGCTCAAATTAACAACCTAACATCACACCTTGAAGAACTAGAATAACAAGAGTAAACCAACTCCAAAGCTAGTAGAAGATAAGAAATAACCAAATCAGAGCTGAACAGAATGAAAGTGAAATTCAAAAACATACAAACAAAATACCGAAGACAAACTAATCTAGATATTGGTTCCTTGAAATAATAAATAAGATTAATAGACTGCTAGATAGATTAATAAAGAAAAAAAGAGAGAGAAGATTCAAATAAACACAATCAGAAATGAGAAAGGTGACATTACTATCTACCCCACAGAAATATAAAAACCCCTCAGAGACTATTACAAAAACCTTTGTGCATACAATCTAGAAAACCTATATGAATTAAGATTCCTGGAAACATATAAACTCTTAAGTTTGAACCAGGAATAAATGGAAAACCTGAACAGATCAAAAATGTGTTACAAAATTTAATTGGTAACTAAAAGCCTTCCAGCCAGAGAAAACCCACAACCAGAGGGATTCACAGCCAAATCTACCCAACATATGAAATAGAAATGGTACCATTCTTACTGAAACTACTCAAGAAAATTGAGGAGGAGACACCAGTCCCTAACTCATTCTATACGGCCAAGATCATTCTGATAGCAAAACCTAACAGAATTGCAACAACAATAACAGAAAAGAAAGCATCAAGTCAATATCCTTCATGAACATAGATGCAAAAACCTCTACAAAATACTAGCAAATCAAATCCAGCAGCACATCAAAAAGCTAACCCATTATTACTAAGTAGGTTTTATGCCTGGGGTGCAAGGTTGGTTCAAAATATACAAATCAATAAATAATTCATCACGTGAACTAAAAACCAAAACCACATGATCATCTGAATGGATTCAGAAAAGGGTTTCAGTAGCATTTACCATCCCTTTATGTTAAAAACCCTTGATAAACTAGTCACTGAAGGAACATCCGTCAAAATAATAAGACAAATTCACAGACAACATCATAGTGAATGGACAAAATAATAGACAAAACTATATGACAAATTCACAGACAACATCAACTGAATGGAGAAAAGTGAGTAGCATCACCACTGAGAACCAGAAAAAGACAAGATTGCCCACTCTCACCACTCCTATTTAATGTAGTCTTGGCCAGAGCAATCAGGCAAGAGAAAGATATACGAGGCATCCAAATAGAAAGAAAGGAAGTCAAACTATGTCTGTTTGCAGATGATATGACTTGATACATAGAAAACCTTATAGTCTTTGCTCAAAAGCTCCTAGATCTCACAAAAGACTTCAACAAAGTTCCAGGACACAAAATCAATGTACAAAAGTCAGTAGCATTTCTATACATCAATGACGTCCATGCTGTGTGACAAATCAAGAATGCAATCCCATTTCCAATACACACACATACACACACACACACACATAAAAATACAATACACGAGAATACAGCTAACCAAGGAGGTGAAAGATCACTACAATGAGAATTACAAAATATGCTTAAAGAAATCAGAGATGACACAAAACATTCCATGCTCATGAATAAGAAAAATAAATATTGTTAATGCTCTTCCTGTCAAACTACCAATGATATTCTGCACAGAGTTAGAAAAACTATATTCTAAAATTAATATGGAACCAAAAAATAGCTTGAATAGCCAAAGTAATCCTAAACAAAAAGTACAATGCTTGAGTCACCACATTGCCTGACCCCAAACTATATTACAAGGCTGCAGTAACCAAAAAAGCCTGATACTGGTACACAAACAGACACATAGACAAATGGAACAGAATAGAGAGTCCAGAAATAAAACCACACATCTACAACTATCTGATCTTCAACAAAGTTGACCAAAACAAGCAATGGAGGAAAGAATCATTATTCAATAAATTGTGCTGGGATAACAGGCTAGCCATATGCATAAGATTGAAACTGGACCCCTGTCGTACACCATATATAAAAGTCATCTCAAGATTGACTAAAGACTTACATTTAAAACCTAAACTTATAAAAACTCTAAAAAAAAAAAAAAAAAAACTAGTAAATACCATTCTGGACGTAGGCCCTGGCAAAGATTTCACAATGAAGAAACCAAAAGCAATTGCAACAAAAACAAAATTGACATATGGGACCTAATTAAACCAAAGAGCTTTTGCACAGTAAAAGAAACTGTTAACAGGGTAAATGACAGACTTATAGAAAGGCAGAAAATATTTGCAAACTATACATCCAAGGAAGGTCTAATATCCAGAATCTATAAGAAACTTAAATTCACCGGCAAAAGTAAAAAAAAAAAAAAAAAAAAAAAGCATTAAAAAGTGGGCAAAGGACATGAACAGATATTTTCAAAAGAAGATATACACGCAGTCAACAAGAAAATGAAAAAATACTCAATGTCACTACTTATTAGAGAAATTCAAATCAAAACCACAATGCAATATCATCTCAAGCCAATCAAGAATGGCTATTATTTAAAAGCTAAAAAATAGCAGGTACTGGTGAGGTTGCAGAGAAAAGGGAATGCTTATACACTACTGGTGGGAATGTAATTGAGTTCAGCCATTGTGAAAAGCAGTTTGGCAATTTCTCAAAGAACTAAAGACAGCACTACCATTCTACCAGCAATCCCATTACTGGGTATATATCCAGAAATTGCCAAACTGCTTTTCACAATGGCTGAACTCAATTACATTCCCACCAGTAGTGTATAAGCATTCCCTTTTCTCTGCAACCTCACCAGTACCTGCTATTTTTTAGCTTTTAAATAATAGCCATTCTTGATTGGCTTGAGATGATACTGCATTGTGGTTTTGATTTGAATTTCTCTAATAAGTAGTGACATTGAGTATTTTTTCATTTTCTTGTTGACTGCGTGTATATCTTCTTTTGAAAATGTCTGTTCATGTCCTCCTACTTTCATTGTAAATGTTTAACTGCCAAATAAGACTTTGGATACAGATTCAGAATAAAAATATTGAAACACTTAAAAAAAAAAAAATCCCATTACTGGGTATATATCCAAAGAAATAGAAATCGTTCTATCATAAAGACACATGCACACATATGTTTAGCACAGCACTATTCACAATAGCAAAGACGTAAAATCAAGTGGAATGCCCATCAGTGGAAATCCGTATAAATAAAATATGGTGCACATACATTGAATACCATGTAGCCATAAAAAAGAACTGAGATTATGTCCTTTGCAGCAACATGGATGGAGCTGGAGGCCATTATCCTAAGCGAACTAATGCAGAAACAGAAAGCCAAATACCAATTTTTCTCACTTAAATTTGGGAGCTGAACATTGAGTACACATAAACAAAAAGAAGGGAACAACAGATAATGGACCTTACTTGAAGGTAGAGGGTGAGAAGAGAGAGAGGACAGAAAAACTAACTATTTGGTACCATGCTTATTACCTGTGTGATGAAATAATTTGCACACCAAACCTCATGACACAAAATTTGTCTATATAACAAACCTGCACATTTATCCCAAAACTAAAAGTTAAAAAATAAGTAAATGTATTCTATATAGTAATTACCTCATTTATCTGCATGTCAGTATCTCAGACAACTCAGATGAGAAAAAAAAAAATTGTACATTAAAAGGATTTCTGAGCAACTGAAAGTTCCTAATGAATAATCTTATGCAGCATAATCAATCTATATTAGTAAATTGTTTAATAAATGAATTCTGTAGAAGAATTATTACTTTCTGATATTAGACAGCTGGGGAGTAATAAAGTTGAGCCTTTTTTAGGTAGCCAGGCTATCCATACTCTAGAACTTAGATATGTTCCTTACAAAAGTATTTTTCACACTTTAATTGTTTTTCCTAAATATTTTATTATAATGTTTTTGTTATAACATGTGATGTATAAATAGGCAAATAATCCTCCACCCAGACATCAAACACATCTGCCTCATAGAAGTAATGTAAACAGACTAGTGAATACAATCCTATATTTTCCATGTTGTGTGTATGGTTTGTGTATATACACACTGGGTTTTGGAGGAGCTTAAGGACAACAATATAACGCTATTCATATTTCACTGATACCTACGTTTTCCAATCGTTTTATTTTAGGTATCATTTCAGGTAATCAACCCAGATGTATTGTTTCATAGCTGTAAAATAGTATATAACAGAAATACACTTTTTCAAATATTTATCTATTTTGGGATATTCAGAACATTTCTAATTTTTACAGTGCAAACAAATGCACCTACTTCTACCCTTATTTCTATTTAATAAATTTCCTAAAATTATCATGATGGGTCATAGGACAGTCAAACTTAAAATTTCAATATCATTGATATATTGTTTTTCAAACAAATTTCCAATATCTTTAAATCATGACATAATTTTATATTGAAAATGGTTTTCCTACTGGTATGCTATACCTATATCATGAGATCCCACACATATTTGCTACTATTTCTAGTCTGACTTTAAATTTTATTACCTATTCTTTTTCCAATATCGAGTTTTTGATTAAGTGAATTCATAATAATTTGTAATGACTGGTAAAAATATAACCCACCTAATATTTCTTTTCCACATGTATTGGGCTCTACTACATGTTCAGCTGAACAAAATAACAAAATATGGGAAACCACCAGGTATGTATTAATTTTTAAATTAGTGAAATTTAAATTTATTATAATGGAAAAAAGACTAAAATTGTAATTATAATTAGTATTTATCAATTTTGACATATTCCTATTTAATGTTATTAAGCCTTTTATTTCAAAATTACCCTATCTCTCTATATTTATATATACATTGCTTTGTTCTTTAAAAAATAAATTTACATAATCATATGTAAGTCATAAACATATCCACATATGTTCTGTATATATCTTTTAAAATTTGTTCCTCAGTATTATTTGTTTGGCCATTTGTTTTTAGCGTTATGTTGAATTTTGTTTTTTCTACCTCATACCCTAGCCATTATTTCTGATAAGATTTTAGCATTTTTAACACTTAATCTTTCCATAATACACATTATTCTATTGTTTGCAAGCTAAAATGTGGCTTTATATATACATGTGAAAGATAATAAATGCTACTTTTAAAATATGCAAATTTTTTTGGTCTTGAGTATGAAATAAATTAAGGAGCACATGCCCCATATGAATGCCAAGCATGTTCTCCATATTAATGCCAATTTCAAGAAAATAGTATTCCTTAGAAAAGCATCTGTGTTATCAGCATATTACCCAAAATAATGATGAATTATCCTAGAGAGTTTAAAAGAAATTTTTGTATGAGTTCAATTCACTTTATCTGCACATCAGTTTGTTACAATTACATGTCTTTTTTTTCCTTTTGTCTTCATATAAGAATATGAAGAGGCCGGGCGCGGTGGCTCAAGCCTGTAATCCCAGCACTTTGGGAGGCCGAGACAGGCGGATCACGAGATCAGGAGATCAAGACCATCCTGGCTAACACGGTGAAACCCCGTCTCTACTAAAAACTACAAAAAACTAGCCGGGCGACGTGGTGGCGCCTGTAGTCCCAGCTACCTGCGAGGCTGAGGCAGGAGAATGGCGTGAACTCGGGAGGCGGAGCTTGCAGTGAGCTGAGATCCGGCCACAGCACTCCAGCCTGGGTGACAGAGCGAGACTCCGTCTCAAAAAAAAAATAAATAAATAAATAAAAAAAAAAAAAAAAGAATATGAAGACTATACCTTTTATTTTAGATACAAACCATTTACTTTCAGATATCAAGATATTTTGTTATTAGGCTATTGTAACTAAGCTCAGTTATTTTTATTTTTTAATCTACAAAACATAAAACACCTTTGAAAAGTTAAAATAACTACATTCATATCCAGAATATTTAAAGATATATTTTATTAAATTGGTAAACAGACAATAAAATGCTAAAGAACAGAAAAGGGAGCTACAGGGGCTTAAGAACTGATACTATAAGAACAGGAACAAGTACAAGCATCAAGACAGTGTGGTGTTGGTGAAGGAATAGGTAAATAGACCAATGGAAGAGAAATGGAGTACCCTATAAATAGACTCCTATAAATATAGGCAACTGACTTTGATAAAGGAGCACAGGGAATACAATAGAGAAAAAAAGTAGTCTTGTCAATAAATTGTGCTTGAACAACTAACATCCACATGCAAAAAATGAATCTAGATGGAGACCTTACAATCGCCACAAAAATTAACTTAAAATATATCATGGACATAAAGGAAAGAAAAAATAGAACTATACAACTTCTAGAAAATAACATAGGAGAAAATCTAGATGATCTTGGGTTTGACAGTAACTTTTAAAATACAATCCCACAGCCATGACCCATCAAAGAAAGATCAATAAGCTGGACTTTATTAAAATTAAAAACTTATGTTCTGCAAAAGACACTGCCAAAGAAATGAAAAGAAGAAAGCCACAGACTGGGAGAACATATTTGCGAAGTCTTACCAGATAAAGAATTACTATCCAAAATATACAAAGAAACCTTAATTCTCAACAATAAAAACACAAACAACCCAAAAATATGTTGGCCAACGACCTCAACAAATATGGCACATAGATGACAAATAAATATATGAAAAACTGTTCCACATCATATGTTATTGAGAAAATGTAAATTAAAACAACTAGATACACTGACCTACCTATTAGAATAACCAAAATCCAGAGCTGAATGCTGGCAAGTATGTGAAGCAACAGGAACTCTCATTCATTGGTGGCGGGAATGCAAAATGGTACAGTTACCTTTGAAGACAGTTTGCCAGTTTTGTAGAGAACTAAATATATCCTTATGATAGGATTCAGCAATTACGCTCCTTGGTATTTCCCCAAATGAGTTGCAATCTAAAGTCCCCACAAAAAACCTGTACATTAATGCTTATAGAAGCTTTATTCACAATTGCCAAAACTTGGAAGTAGCCAAAATATCCTTCAGTAAGTGAATAAGTAAACTGTGGTACATCCAGATAGTGAAATATTATTCAGCACTAAAAAGGAATGAGTCTTTAAGCCATGGGGAAAAAAAAAAAAAAAAAAAAATAAAGGAAAAGTAAATGTGTATTACTAAGCAAAAAAGTCCATCTACATACTGTGTGATTTCAAGCATACGACATCTGAAAAACTACGGAAAAAGTGAAAACTGTCAGTGGTTGCTAGGGATTAGAGAGGAGGGAGGGATGAGTAGGTGGAGCACAGAGAATTTTTAGGGCACTGTAACTACTCTGTATGTTACTATAATATTAGCTGCACGTCATTATAAATATTTCCAAAAAAATAGAATGTAAAATTCAAGGAGTTAACTCTAATTTAAACTATGGATTCTAGGTGACAATGATGTGTCAACAGACATTCATCAATTGAGACAAACGTGTCACTCTGGTGAAGCATGTTGACAAAGAAGGAGGCTATGCATGTGTGGGGAAAGAGGGTATATAAGATATCTCTGTATCTTATGCTCAATTTTGCTATAAACCTGAAAGTGCTGTAAAAGTAGTCTGTTAAAATATGAAGGAACAATGAAGGGGACAAAAGTGATTTAAGAATTTATAAGTACTGTCATATCTTGTCAAACAAAAATACAACCTTTATCAGTAATACCTTGAATTTTTAAAGCACAAATTAAATAATATATTTCATGGAGAAATACATAGAGCAAATAAACAATATGTGCATAGTTACAAATATTATGATAAATATGTCATCAAACGCATTTCTCATAACAATGAATGTGAATGCACTTGTTTCACTTATTAGAAGAAAACAATGTTTAATAGTGTTGCAAATCAGACCCCAAGTTTCATGTTTTTACAAGGAGCAATTCTAAAGTGAAGGCTTTGAAAAGACCAAAAAGAAATTGGCAGAAGTATACGAGGCAAGTGAGATCAAAATCAGAACAGAAGTATCAATCTTGTTATCAAAGTAGGATACAAGCCTCAGTGCAGTAACCATGATAAAAAAGGACAAACTTAATTGCTAAGAGCTATAATCCACAATGAATATGTAAATTTATTACTAATTATGAATCAAAAAACACAGCAACCAGCTCTATAAAGCTGGTAATAGGATATCCAAGGAGATATTGATATAAACATATTAGTAAAATCACTCTTTAATACATAACTCTCAGTAAAAGACAAATGAAGTGGACAATAAAAATAAGGAGACAAAAGATTTAATCAATATAATAAATGTGGGAGTTACTATGAAAATAAATCAAATTTCAAACATTTTTAGTAAAACAAACATCTTCTCAAAGTTCAAAAAATACACAGAAAAATGAATCACATATAAGTCACAAAGAAAAAATCAGTAATTTCCATAAAGTAGGAAGACTACAAGCAACACTCACTGATTACAGTGTAACACAACTAGAATTTACAAACAAAAACATAAAACAAAAAGATTCTTCCCCTGGGAAATTAAAGCAAACAAACAAAGCAAACACAAAACCTTTCATTACATACTGCTTGGTAAAAGGAAAAAAAATAAACTAAAATTAAAGAACATTTAAAAAATAATGACAGACGGCCTGGCATGGTGGCTCATGCCTGTAATCCCAGCACTTTGGGAGGCCTAGGCAGGTGGATCACAAGGTCAGGAGATCGAGACCATCCTGGCTAACACGGTGAAACCCTATCTCTACTAAAAAAAAAACAAACAAACAAAAAAATTAGCTGAGAGTGGTAGTGGGCACCTGTAGTCTCAGCTACTCAGGAGGCTGAGGCAGGAGAATGGCATGAACCTGGGAGGTGGAGCTTGCAGTGAGCCGAGATCATGCCACTGCACTCCAGCCTGGACAATAGAGCAAGACCCCCATCTCAAAAAAAAAAAAAAAAAAAAAAGGAAGAAAAAGAAAAAATGAAAAGAAAATAATAACTACAGAAAAAGCACTGTATATCAGAATCAATGAAATTCAATCAAAACAGTTCTCAGAGGATGATTAATTATATAGCATTAAATAATTTTATCAATAAAGAGGAAAGAAAATATATCAATTAAATTTCTAGTTAATAAAGTAAGCAAGTAAATAATAAACAAAAAGTATAGTAAAGGAAATAAAAGTATATCAAAGAAACCTTTTTTGACATTTTTTGTAAAAACAATTATAGAGACAAGTAACCGATCTAATGAATAAATCAAAATCATGGTATTTTAAAAAGTTAAAATACATAAAACTGTAAGATAACTTAATCATAAGAAAAGGAGAAGAAACGTGATGATACAAATTACGAAATGACAAAGGAGCAATCATTGAAACAGAAGAAATGGTTAGTAAATCGTAAGAGAAGACTTTGTAGACCTCTATTGAATGAATTTGAAAACCTCAGTAAAATGGGAAATTTCCTAAGGAAAACAAAACTGACCCCATCAGAATTGAAAGGAAAGATAAGCAAGAACTTCTTGAAATTAGTTACCTACAAGGAGTGGGTGGGAAAGAAGCAGAAAGAAGAATGGAATGGAAGGTCAGTGTGTCAGGGACAGTAAAATGTCTGAGGATCTCTCAGTACATATATTTTATACATAGTAAGACAGGAAAATAGAGTCTAGAGGCAGGAAAGTTACGACCAATTTATGCTGAACCAAGGAAAATCACTAAGGTCTGGGGCCAGGGAATCTAAGGCCAATTTGTGCTGACTTCCTTAAAGAGAAACCACCAAGGTTTGTGGGCAGGAAACATAAGGCTCATTAACACAAACTTCCTAAAGTTAAACCCAAAGGGAAAAACCCCTTGCCCCATGCTGATAACAAAAGATCAAAGGCTACTCTCCGTACAATCTCCTCCTTCCACCATGTCTCAGATGGAAAGGAAAAGTGCCCTGGATTGGCCTGGGGGCCAAGCATGTGCCATCTGTTCATCTGCATAGAGTGCCAATTCATCCACGTCAGCCTTTAATTAGCCACAGACCAAATCCTTCATCTGGATAATGCGTAACCAATAGGGTCCTCAAAAGGAAGTTCCTAAAACCCAGAAAACTTTGTAACATGTAACCTGGCAGTTGAATTGCTTGCTTGCACCCACTTCCACCCTATGGAGTCCTTTCTTACTTTGATAAATTTCTGCTTTCACTGCTTCATTTCTGTTTTGTTACGTTGTCCAATTCTGTGTTCAAAATGCCAAGGACCTGGAAAACTTACACTCGAGGTCCTCCTTGCAGTAACAATATGATCCTTAGAACCGTAGTACTATTTTATTTACTCTTAACATACCCCCAAAATTAACAAACACAATTAAACTGCAAAAGCGAGCATACCTAGCAATCACTTTTAGTTTCTAAAAACTAATCTCAACAAAAGGAACATGGGATCCTTGGACACTAAGGTGATTCCAGGAAAAATACAAGTTAACCTGGAATATCTTTTGGCATCAGAAAGTAATAAACTGTTCAAAAAATGAATAAAATGAGGGCTTCATAAAAGAACCAAAGTGGTCAACTTGGAGGAGCCCCTAGTAGTCAAAGCTGTATTAATTTGAGCAACAATATTAAGGATAACATTAAGTTATAACCTTGTGAATAAAATGAACATTAATGAGACCATGCTGATATAAATTTATAAATGACGGCAAATGAACAGCTTTTTCTAACAAGAGGTTTTTATATGTGTTAAAGGAAAGAGGGAAATAAAGCATCACCATTATGCAAATACCCCTAATAATTACTGAAGACAAGATTGGCCAGTGAATGTTAAAATTAGTGTACAAGGGTTATAGGAGAAACAATATATCCATATTTTCAAATATATTTCCCAAAATATTTATTAAATACAAGGGTGAAGTTAATAACCTTACACTTGACAATCCAGCAGACACCAAGTTAACAGAATTATCGAGTAAATATCCCCAGTACTAAAACACTGTCATGATGAACCATATGCTGTGATATGCTAGTAAGGGCACCGTATCATTTCTGTGGTGTTCTTTCTGAAAATGATAACCTCATTTCAATCATGGAAATATATCAGACAAATCAAAGTTGAAGGTCATTTGAAAAATAACTAATTAGTACTCTTCCAAAGTGTCAGATAATAAAAGACAAGGAAATACTGAAAAAATTGAAGGTCTGAAAGAGATTAGGGAGAAATCATAATGAAATGCTATGTAAAATCCTCAGTAGTATTCTTGAACCAAAAAAAAAAAAAAAACATTAGAAAAAAATGATGAAATTTAAATGATATTTCCATTTTAGTTACTAATATTGTACCAGTATTAATTTCTTCTTCCTGATAATTACATATAATCATAGAAGTTGCTAACATTAGGTGAAGCTGGTGAGGAATATATGAATACTTCATATAATATTTATGCAACATTTCTGTAAGTCTAAAATTAGTTCAAATTAAATGTTTCAGAAAATGAGCTTATTGTTTCCATCTGCACATTAACATTACTGAATTCGGGTGTTATATCAGGGATCCACAAGATTTTATTCTTTCCCCACATTTGTTTCTATATTTAATGCTGATGATAGATCTAACTCTAGTGATTTGTTCACGAAAATTCATTACTTTCAACACCTCTTTTCTGCATAGAGTAATTATTTCATTTATAAAATAATGTATTTTAGGTTTATTTGTACATATCAAAATTATACATTAAAATGTCCCTTCTTTAATATAATAAACTACTAAAACATCAGTGATATATTCAAAGTAGGTGAAAGGAAAACTTCAGAACACATTTTTGTAAAATATTTAATTCTCAAATAACCAATTAAGCTAACAATTTCAATTGTGGCTTTCTAACCTAAGTTTAATTAGTTTTGACTTGGAGCTGTGGAGATCTGAGAACTACACATGAACCAATTTTGCAGAAGATGTCAATGAAAATACCCAATTAAAAAGTTTAAATTATGACCATTTAATTATGACCATTTAAATCAGTTTTTCTGTGTCACTTAAAAATGTATGTTCACTGCATCTTGTAAGAATTATATGTATTTGCACCATTGTTTATTTTTCAAATTGTAGGGTTTAAATAAATTCAGTTTCTACAGTTGTATTTAAAATAAATGCTATCTGCTAAATATTAACAATGATGAATACATTTGGTAATCTAGTAAACAAGGACAAACCATTATTATATTGTATTCATATTTAAGCAATTTCATGGACAATGACATGTTATAACGAGAAAAGCATCTAGTTAAGTCTTATATCTTAATAAACTATCAGCTATATTTAAAATGCCTTTTTATATATACATAGCAAAATAACACCATAATAGGTATTCTAAAACAAAGATATTTTAATTTATGTTACATAACTCCTTGGATTTATTATAGAATTTGTGGCTATATTTCTATTTTCCTTACATTAGTTTTTTGAAACTTAATACTATAGCCTGTACATTGAAGTTCACCAAGAAATTAAAAGCAGTAAATATTAAAACCGATTTTAGAATTTCTAAAATGAGTTCATTTCTATCACATCATTTAAAGTTTAAGTTTTTTCAATTTGAATTTACATTAGAAATTCAAAAGCTCCTTAAATGCATTAAAGATTATTTAATGCATTTTAATCACCACAGGATTCATCAGAATCAATAGGTTAGCAATTGAGGCTCACTATTTATTGCGAGGTTTAAATGCCGTGATAGAAAAAACACTTTCCTTAAAATTTTAGATACTTAATCAGATGAATCAGACTACTGGCTAGGGAGAATTCTGTGTAAAATAATATCTTTAAACTTCTTAAATCTATGCTCCACAAAACAAGTTCTACAGTACTTTTAAATATCTAAAGTTTTATTTTTTTTCACTTAATATCTAATTTATGAGACTTGTCATTGAAATTTGATATTCTTCAATAAGGTATAAAGTATTTAGATTTTAATAATTTACTTTCTGGTGATTTCTACAGCCTGCTATGTGGTGATTTCTGCCACATTTTCTTTTGCTGCTTATATGAAACTCATAATTAACAAAATAATCTCAGGATTTGTTTTTATGCTTTTGTCAAATTGCTTTTCATTTAACTCTTTCTTAGGACAATTTCCTAAATTGAACACTCTTTCATGGAAAAAAGTAAATTGGAACCTGCACTTGTGAGGTTTGGAAACTACCGCCTAAGATGTTTACAATGAACACTGTTGTTTGCCTCAAAATGTTTATCCTTGGGAAGGAATCAATATTGTGCTGAGTTTCTCGCCATACCTAATTTGGCTTTGCTCCAATAATATTATTTCCCTGTTTACAAAGTAAAAGTCCAAACAAAAAAATATGTTACTTAAATAAGTTCCTCTCTAATGTATTTGTTCCCTAGTGTCACCAGCTCAAAGACATTTATAATAAACTCCATATCGGAAATTGCAAATCTTTCCACATTGCCAGCACCCATGGTCACCTTATAAATTATATCTTTCTTCTTTCATTGTTTTGTGTGGTTATATATATGTGCATATATATATATATATATGTATACACACACACACACACACGTATATATACACACACACAAAAAAAAATACCTGTTCAAACATTTATTGTTTACTATTAATATTGTTTGGCTCTATGTCCCCACCCAAATCTCATCTCAAATTGTATTCCCCACACATCAAGGGAGGGACCTTGTGGGAGGTGACTGTATCATGGGGGGTGGATTTCCCCGTGCTGTTCTTGTGATGGTGAGATAGTTCTCACAAGACCCGGTGGTTTAAAAGTGTTTGGCAGTTTCCCCCTCACTCTCTCTCTCCAGTCGCCTTATGAAGAAGGTCCGTGCCTCCCCTTTACCTTCCACCATGATTGTAAGTTTCCTGAGGCCTCCCCAGCCATGTGGAACTGTCAGTCAGTTAAACCTTTTTTCTTCATGAATTACCTAGTCTCAGGAAGTTCTTTATAGCACTGTGGAAACACACTAATACAACTATTCACCAGTGTAGTTTTGCTGGCATAATTTGTACTCTCTCTGCCGCACTCCCAGAAAAATAGTAATACTCCTTCAGTGTTCTAAAAATCTTGGACAATGGGCTATATCTGTTCTCCAGCTTGGGTTTCAGCTCACCATTTACTGCTTTGGTCTCATTGTCAAATGGACATTAGTGGCGGGGCTCTTTATTCCAATTCAAAATGCAGCTACAACATTCAGATAACTTTGGGATTGTTCAAAGAGAAGACCACCTACCTACATCTACGATTATTTTTTTTTTCATATATTTAGTCAGAGACACAGCATTTAATGGGACTCTCATTAATAGAGTTACCATCATTGGTGTACATGCAAGAAATCTTGGTAATATTTTTTTTCTCATCTCTTGTATCCCTAATTCAGTGCACCTCAGTTGGTAATATTTTTTAAACTGATAGAGTCTTACCAGTTTTTTAAAAATAAATCACTTTTAGCTATGCCAATGCCCTTTTATCCAATGAGTCATGAAGCCACTGTGGGGATTCTTCCAGTAACCAAACATGCCGATCCCAATTACAGATTTAGTCACTGGAGGGGAAAACACCGGATAGACCTCTGGGCCCACTGGGCCCACTGTGAATTTGACCTCAGTCTCCATCTATCACCAGAGCACTTTATGTTCCCTCTCTGGTGGACCACAGTGCAATTTTGGGTCCCTACAAATTAGTGTTCATTCAGAGTCAGGGCCTCGTAATCTCCAAAAGTTCTGCTCATTTTATTTTCCCCTGTGCAGTCACTCTTGTAAATGGCCACAGCCCTTTCAGGAAGGCTAGATGGAAGATTTATTGTGTGTACATATGGCAGTGGTCCATTATTGCAGAACAGGTAGTAAAGAGTAAATTTGTAGCTGAAGGGCAATAAATTGATAACTGGCACAAAGTGTGAAGAGAATATAGAGCATTTCAAATGAAGGACTTAGGCCATTATAATAAAATGTGGCAACATTTATATCAAAGACAATTTAGTCCCTAAGGAGAATAAATGTCAAATAAGAGGAATGCTTTTTTGAGGAGCAGATATTTGATGCCATATTGTAAAACATTAGAAGAATATATTCACCCCTATTCAATTGTCTTATAAGGTTAACAATATCAAGGGATGTGTCCTAGGAATATTATCCATCCTGCCAGGGTTGAAAGTATACTTGACACATAATAATTTTGTACTGAATCCACTTTTCTTTTTGATGAGTTTAGAATGTATATACATGTCTAATGACAAAACTATTTGAAGGCATCTGTTCTGTAGGGGAATAAAAGTTTCAGCTGTGTACATTTCTTATAAAACTAGTGTTATTATACTATAAGCACTTTAATATCTGCTTTTCACCTCTCATTTAAACATGTCTGTTAACAACCTTCTATTACCATCATATGCTAAATATTTATCAGTTGTCCCCAAACAGATAAACCTTAGAAAATATATTGTTGTAGACAACATTAAGCTTTGTTAATGATAATTCAAATATTAATTAAAGTAAGTTGGAGTCTTCTTTATTGATGGAGTGTATTTGAGAATAAGGTAAGAATGAGAAAAAAATAGTTTCATCATTTCTATTTTCAAATATTCTGCAAATTATATCTATGAGGTGAATGATAAAAAGTGATTTTATACCACTATGAAGGTGAAACTATCAAAAATATTTTCATTTCTTTACTTGATTGTAACTAAGCTATTTATTAGTTATTATAAGGAAAAAGGGGAATATCTGCATTAATTGATTTGATGTATTTGTCCTTTACTTAGAAAAAAATAAATTGAGCAATTGTAAATCTCTGTGACCCAGTGTTTAATTAACCAAATCTATTGCATTTAATAAGCAGAGATAATCCAAATAAGCTTTGTATTTACTCAGGTTTTTGATAAATTGAACATTTTATAGATAGAATACATATAAGAACTGCTCTAGAATATTATGTACGCAATTTCATAATATAAAAGCAAATCAGTGAGCATATGTTACAACAGAGAGAAAATGCAGAATTAAGCACATGTATAATACATGTGTGCTTAATACCTGAACTAGTAAAAACAGTGACAAATTTTCTCTATGCTAACCATTAAGTACTAAAGAATTTTTCATTAATTGATTACAGACTATACAAAAAGCCTCTGTATATTTTGGGTTGTCTACATGCTTCATAGTCAAATTGAGTAAGATGCAACGAGTAGGTGACATTTTCAACAGGATTTCCCAAAAAAAAAAAAAAAAAAAAAAAGGATTTTAAGGCCATGCTACACAGCATGGTCTTATGCATATACCATGGCCAATTGGATGTGGCTGGGTATTTTAGTTCTATTCAAATTATGCACATGCACAACCTTTGTCATATAGATAAAATGGTTCTGAAAGAATGGTGTTTGACAATGAACCTTATTTAGAGAAACCATACAATCAGATAATTAACACAAAATAAGAGAATTGTGATAATTTTTCCAAACCAGCTAAATTTATTTATGATGATAGAATCCAAATAAAATCAGCTTGGAAAGTAAGCATTTAGGGAGAAATTTTTTCCTAGCTTATCTTGTTAAAATAGTCAAATTGGCATGGAATTCCTGGAGATTTGGAATATACTCTACCAAAAATGCCCCACCACCTTTGTGTACATCATCTAATGCTGACTCTTCCTATTTTTGCTATTTTGCTTTTCTCTGTCACTGTATAGAATGGAGACCACTCTTAGCAGAATCTATTAATTAACCAGGTTAGCTTTGAAGTAAAATGAGAAGCTGTGTATTCATGTGAATCTAGCATGTCACTGCACAGAAACAACTCTCTTCCGTTTATAAAAAGAAATACTCCATTTTCCTGTACAGCTTTCTCTAGCAAAATATTTTGCTGACCAAACTTTGTTTCACTGTTTAAATGGTATTTCTATAAAATCTGTTTAGCAATGCATTATTCAAGAAGTTAAGGTCTTTACTGGCAATACAGCAGGGAGACTAATGATGTTAGGATGGTAATTAATCTTCTTGGAAAAACTTAAGGTTTTATGCATTTTTGTTAAATCTAAAAAAGATTTCATATTCCTCCAAGCATAATTGTGCCACCCATGTTTCTGAAATAAAATCAAGATAGGTAGCGATAAAGTTAGCAAGTTTTTGGGTGGTTTTGGAAAAGGAAACATTCAAGTGGAGAAACAAGGTCTCACTTTGGGCTGCAGTTACAGGCTTGAGGGTGGGGTTTTGTTAGGGATCTGCCCTTTTCTGCCTAGAATTTCTCTGATTCCTCTCCCTATCAATAGCCTGGGAAATATCATTCTGGACATAGGCCCTGGCAAAGATTTCATGAAGAAGACACAAAAAGCAGTTGCAACAAAAACAAAAATTGACAAATAGGCCCTAATTAAACTGAAAAGCTTCAGCACAGTAAAAGAAACTATCAGAGTAAACAGATAACCTACCAAATGGGAGAATATATTTGCAACTGTGTATCCAACAAAAGTCTAATATCCAGAATCTATAAGGAACATAAGTACATTTACCTGAAAAAACAATCTCATTAAAAAGTGAGCAAAGACATGAAGACACTTCTCAAAAGAAGACATAAACATGTCCAGCAAACTTACAGAAAAATGCTCAACATCTCTAATTATTAGAGAAATAAAAATCAAAACCACAATGAGATACCATGTCACACCAGTCAGAGTGGCTATTATCAAGAAGTGGCCGGATGTGGTGGCTCACACCTGTAATCCCAGCACTTCGGGAGGCCAAGGTGGGCTGATCACAAGGTCAGGAGATCGAGACCATCCTAACACAGTGAAAACCCATCTCTACTAAAAATAGAAAAATTAGCTGGGCGTGGTGGCGGGCACCTGTAATCCCAGCTACTCAGGAAGCTGAGGCAGGAGAATGGTGTGAACCTGGGAGGCGGAGCTTGCAGTGAGCTGATATTGCACCACTGCACTCTAGCCTGGGCGACACAGCCAGACTCCATCTAAAAAAAAAAAAAAAGAAGTCAGAAAACAACATGGTGATGAGCCTATGGAGAAAATTGAATGATTATACACTGTTGGTGGAAATGTAAAATAGTTTAGTCTCTGTGGAAAACAGGTTGGAGATTTCTCAAGGAACTTAAAACAGAACTACCATTTGATCCAGCAATTCCATTACTGGGCATATACCCAGTGGAAATAGAACATTTTACCAAAAAGATACATGCCTTCATATGTTCATTGCAGTACTACTGACAGTAGCAAAGACATGGAATCAACCTCGGAGACCATCACTGGTGGACTGGAGAAAGAAAATCTGGTACACATACACCATGAAATGCTATGCAGTCATACAAAAAAGAATGAGATTATGTCCTTTGCACCAACATGGAGCTGTAGGTCATTATCTGAAGCAAATTGATGCAGGAAAAGAAAACCAAATACTGCATGTTCTCACTTATAAGTGGGAGATAAACATTGAGTACACATGGACACAAAGAAGGGAACAACAGACACTGAGCTAACAACAGACCTAATTCACGGTGTAGGGTGGGAGGAGAGTAAAGATCGAAAACCACCTGTCAGATACTATGCTTACTACCTGTGTCATAAGGATAGTGCCTGTAACCCATCGGGTACATCAAAGCCCCGTGACACGCAATTTACCTATATAACAAACCTGCACTTGTACCTTTGAATCTAAAATAAAAGTTAAAAAAATTAAAAAAGAGAAGGCTATAAAAACTAGGAAAACAATTTAGGAAATGCAAAATCTGACTTACAGCCATTCCAGAAAGAATGAAAAAAATGATCATTAAAGTAACATGAATGTTTTCCAGATCTAATATTTATGAATCTCCAAATTGAAAATACTAATTACTTTGCACAACAAATTTAAAAAGCCTAATGCCAAAGCACATAATTACCAGATTTTTAAATGTTCCAGATAATAAGATTCTAACAGCTCACAGAAACAAAACAAGTCATACTACAAGAACTGAAAAATCAAATAGAGTTCTCAACGAAAAAACAAATAGAGTCACTGGATCTGGAAGACAATTGTGATAGTAATTTCTTTTGTTACTTACCTGGATCATGCTATGCTTAGATATCTGGTTAAATATGATTTCTCCATGTGTCTGTGAGGATGTTTCTGGAAGAGATTATCATTTGAATCACTAGACAGAGTAAAGTGAATTGCTCTCCCAAATGTGGGTAGGTCTCATCTAACCAGTTCAGAGTGTGAATAGAACAGAAAGGTGGAGGAAGATTGTATTCACTGGTTCTCTGCGTGAGTGGTTGATCAGGGACATTGGTGTTGCACATTCAGTGCTCCTGGTTCTCAGGCATTCAGAGTCAGAATAGAATCTATGTCATTAGCTTTCCAGCTTTCCAGGCCTTCTAACTACACCAATGGCTTCCCTGGTTCTCCAGTTTGAAGATGGCAGATTGTGGAACTTCTCGTTTTCCATAACCTCATGAACCAATCTCTCATATGAGCCAATATCTCATGAGTCAATACAAGACGCACACACACTCACACACACACACACACACACACATTCTGTTTGATTGTTTCTTTGGAGAATCCTCACTGATATAATGATGAATTGTTTTTATCATCCTGTGTAGAAATGCTTTTTTTCAAATATGACTTAAATTGCTGGCCACATTATCAATCAAATGTGATAATATAATAAATGCTGTCATGTATAATGTCGTACTTACCATCCGTACAGCTTCAGAAAATTCTGCAATAATATGTTCTTCCAAATATGTATAACTAAACAAGAGAGAGAAAGAGAAGGGAGATCAAAAAAAAAAAAAAAAATTCCTAGAATACTGACAAATAAAAGTTCTTGAAGAGCAGAACAGCAAGTTCTAGAGAGAAAAGCGTTTGAAACGGAGCAAGACATTAGAGGGCTTAAGAGAGGGTTATGAAATAAAATTATGTTTCTGCTTTAAAGCTTATAGGATGTTAAATCACAGTATCTTATAGATGTGAAAATGAATTAGCAAAGATAACACAAAAATAAAATAAACAAAAGGAAAATATAAAGACTGACTCCAGTAAAAATAAAAGTTAGTCAAGGAGGAGAATATAACTATAGAACTGCTGGAATTTGATATCATTATAATAACCAAAATACTGAATATGAATTTAACCAGAACCGAAGAAGTAATTTTATGTGGAGGATGGATGAAGAAAAAATATGTGTTTGAAAATGAGATAAAAATTTTTATCTCCCATTAAAAAAATCACTTAAGTGTTTAAAAGTAATGAATAAGGATATGTAAGAATTCTTTTTGTTTTGTCAATATATAGAGATAAATTTCAACACACACACACACGCACACACACATAAATGCACACTTCTAAGTTCTTTTCTTCTCTGAAAAGGAAAGTGTTGAGGAAGAGATGAGAGAGGAACTTTAGTCATTATTATTGTTATTGATGTCGTAATGCTTTCTGCGTTTTAAAAGTAAAGAGCTTACATTTCATAATGTGACAAAAATTTAAATTAAAATTAACAAAAATTAAAGAATGATTTAGTGTTTTCAAAAATACTAAAATCAATAACTTAAATACCTTTAATACTTAATCTGTGTGCTATCTGGAAATTACAGCAGTAAGTTTAACTTTTTTCATTAATTCATGAGATACCCTCAACTCTCGATTTTTCATTAATTATCCTTAGTAAGTTATTATGCCAGTTTGACATACCTTAGGTACTATCCTGCTTAAGGCCTCTTCTCTCCAATACTAGTTGGTAAATTCCCATGGAATGTAAATTGATTTTAATATTAATATTACAAAAAATATAATTAGGAAGTTGACCCTGGAGCACTATCATCAAACTTTTGCATAAAAACCCATGAATTCACAGGTGTCTTCTACTCCATAATAAGGATTTTTAAAAAGATGTATTTTTACTCATTTCATCTCTACTGGCATTATATTTAATGATTTATTGGGTTTTTAATGACATTATTAATATTACATGATACTCATCTCTGGTAAAGTCCCCAAACAATTTGTATTAAAATGCTTAAAAATATTGCAGTGGAAAAAAGTTAAACACAAAGAACTAATACAAGTCATAAAATATAATTTAAAATGCAATGAGTTATTTACCTTTGAACACATCTGTAGGAAAATAATATACGGTCCCAAAATATTTTTTTAAATAGTCATGAAATCACTGGTAAATATGAATAATGAGCCAAAGTTTCTACCATCAAATTAACAGAATACAGAAATTATTACAATCATGCTATAATGTTCATGTGAGTGGATTAGAAGTACTCACAACCATAAAAAACCATGTTTTGTTCAATAAATACATAAGTTACCAAGAAAATTATACAATGGATATTAAGTTGATCAATACATACCTGAAAAAATTATTTTCTTCCTTCTTCCTTTCCTTTCTTTGACATACAAAAGGATTAGTATTTAATAAGCATTCAGCTTGATGTTTAGGAATACTCAGATGAATGGGCATGCTTCCTACATCCACCTCACACCTTATTTTAGGAACCACTCAGGAAAATAATTGTTTTATATAAAAATTGTATTGGTGCTACAAAAGAGGACCATAATCTCTGTGAGATTAGACACTTTGTCTTGTTTCTGGATATATCTAAGTATCTAAAACAGGCATTGCAAATATTTTCATAAAGTGTCAGACAGTAAATATCTTAGGCTTTCTGGCCTAAGTCTGGCCAGCAACAGTCTCTGTGGCACAGAGTCTCTAGTCTTACAGTGTTGCTGGCAACTGTGAATTCAGCGATACACAAAAACACACTCACCCACCGTGTTGTGGCCAGTAGTTGATTGATCTTTGATCTTGAAAAATGCCCGACTCATTTTGGTGCTGAGGACAAGCATGTGAGTAACACACATATTTATTCAGTATCATACCATCCCGATACAACTTCTTACTATCTTTTATATGCACGTATATGTGTGACATTGAATTACACATAAAGACAACTGTCAAATAAAGACAAAGTCATACTTAGATAAGAAGAGACTTTGTTCAAAAAGAGTATTCCAATAGGCAGAATATTCTTATTTCATAAATCTGCAAGCATATGAAAATAAATAAAGAAAAAGGTTTATTTTGTAAGGAGAGGTAAGCAATGCTTAGCAGAAACTTTTAAGGAGAAGTTGAGTAACCAAAAGGGAGTATAATCCTGGTTTGACAGAAAATCTGTCTTTTATCATTAGCAAGAACACAAGATACGCTGACAAGGGGAGCAAGCTAAAGTTCAAGGGCCTGTGTGAAAGAGAGATGCCTGACTAATGTTTGGTCGAGGTAAAGCAGAGGGTTAGAAGGTTGGTAAGAGACAGTAAGTATTATGTTAGCACTTCTGGATTCTGGAACTCCACACTCATCTGAATTTCATAATACATTGTTAGCTACTCCCTCTCCATCTTTTCTTCCTGCCCACCCCCCCACCCCACCCAAGAGAGGATCTCACTCTGTCACCAAGGCTGGCATGTAGTGGCATGGTTGCAGCTCACTGCAGACTTGAACTCCTAGGCTCATGAGATCCTCCTACTTCAGCCTCCCAAGTAGCTGGGTCTTCAGGTGCATGCCACCACACCCAGCTAATTAAAAACAAATTTGCAGAGACAGGGGCTTCACTATGTCACCCAAGTTGGTCTTGAACTCCCAGACTTAAGCAATCCTCCTGCCTTGGTCTCCCAAAGTGCTGGGATTATAAGCATGAGTCATGGTGCCCAGCTCCATCTCTTTTCTGATTCACATTGTCTTAGTGACTCAACATCCTAGGAAATCTCTGAATCACAGAATGTATTCTTCTCTAATTTTAGGTAGAGGCCAGGACACATAAGTAAGAAGGTCTGCCTTTCCTGTTTTAAAGTCATGGTTGCATCTACTTTCATAAGAACTTATTGTGTACTTTTTCTGTCAGTAACCTGGGAATAAAGAGTGGAGTTTATTCTGCACTACAGATCAAGTGTGAGCTGCTCTTTAATAAATATTTATTTGTGAATTTGGGTTTGATCTGGAACTTGTTTTTACGGTAGTATACCACTTTGTTGCTGAAACTGTACAGGGAGGAATATATAACACATACCTGACTGTAACCATAGCAGCTGAATACAATTTACCAGAAATAAGTCATTTCATAACAGATTTAGAATTTCCTAACTTTAAACATTTTATTCTTATATAAATGTACACTTTAGCTCTAGAAAAATTTTAAAAAATTGTTTTAAAAGAAATCAAATTAATTCAAAGAAATAAATACACTTTTGCTTTCATCCATGATAAAAAAAAAATAGAGGATTCAATTTACTCTTTGACATTAAACAAAACAGCTAGAATATTTTTTAAAGATAGTGGTTAGATATTGAAAAGTGGCCAGTGTCACAATATTAGTGAAAGGAGAAGGGAAATAAGGCAAGCGCTACAATTATGCCAGTTTTCTGCCTAGAGCTAGTTTCCAGATAGCAGTGTGGATGGAGGAGGAATTTGAGAAGATCCAGATGTTTCCTTGAGTTTAGGAAACAGAGTTAAAAGTTCTGGAAGGTCAAGGCAGAATTCATGGAACAATTTAATGAGGGAGGGAGAGGGAGGGGGGGAGGAGGGAAGAGAGAGAGAGAGAGAGACAGAGAGAGAGAACCAGAGAGAACCAGAGACAGAGAAAATGCAAGTGCATATACAGTCTGGAGACAGATGATTCCACTGTAGTTTTCACTGGAGTACTGACTAACACATGTACAAAAAACATTCTGACAGCAGAAAAAGCTTCTCCAGAAACATACCTAAAATCCCTAGGGATAGGAAAAGTTTGTAATTCCAAACAGCCAGAGTGGGGAAAACTTCATAATACCTGAGAAACTGAGTAGAATACTCACAATGGTATTGCCTTCATATCACTTTAGCCCTAAAGTCAGCTCTGGACCTCTCTAGCAATGATAAATGAGAGCCTCAAAGGATCAAACTGTTTTTAGTAATTTAATTACATTCCACAACAAACTCCATAATAAAAAAAAAATCATTTAAAAAATAAAGAAAACATGTATAATACTTGCCACCTGATTTGAAGCTGGAACCTAGTGAGAGGTGATTAGGCCCTGTGGGTGGAGTGAATGGATTTATGCCATTAGTGTAGGAGTACGTTAATTATCGTAGAAATGAGTTTTTTATAAAATGCAGCACTCAGCCCCCTTTTCCTTTGTGTTCATGTGTTCACTTGCCCATGTGATGCTTCCCACCATATTGTGAACATGGCAAGAAGACCCTTACCAGATACAGGCCCTTGACCTCAGACTTCCCAGCTTCCAGAACTGTAAGTTAAATAAATTTCTGTTTACCATAAATTACCAGACTCTGGTATTATGTTATAGCAGCATAAAACACAATGCTATTTTATAAAGAAGAAAGAAAAAAATAATTGGGGATGCAGAGTAGCAGGAAAACCAGAAATGAGACAAATGTTAGAAACACTAGGCAAGTATATTCTTATAAATAAGCTTAATTTGTTCAAAAATAGAAAAACATATACCTGATGAAAAATAGAGGATACATATATGAGTCATATTGGGAAATAATATTGATAAAAAAAAATTGTCTGAGATGGAGTATACCCACCAAATGAGACACTGCAGGATTAAAGTTAGGGAACATGAAGGCCTACAAATAGAAACAATTTGAAGTGAAACACAAAGAAAAAAATACTAATCAAAATGGACAATTAGTGAGTGGTCTGTATCAAGTGGTCAATATAAATTGGTGTAAAATAAGTATAATTGGAGTCTCCTCCAAAATAACTAATGGCTAAGACTGTTTCAAAATTTAATGAAAACCATAAAGACACAGATGAAATAATTTTAATGAGCATCAAGAGGAAGACACTTGAAGAAGACTACAGAGATACAAATAATTAATTTTCTGAAAATCAGTGAAGAAAAAAATCTTTAAAGCAACCAGAGGAAAAATACACATTATGTACAGAGATACAGAATTAAAATAACAGCCAACTTATCATTAAAAACAATTCAAAGCAGAATGGTAGAACTATATTTCAAAAGTTCACAAAATGAAAAGCATTTGTATTATTTACTCATCAAAATTCATCCAAATACATTTAACCAATTCATTTATTGGAATATGTATTTAAAATGTTTCCACTCTTCACAATTTCATCTTACTTATAAATGGAAGGTGAGCATTAAACAAAATAAATTTTTGAGTAAATAAAAACGTATTGTATGTAAGAATGTTAAAGACAGAAAGAGACATATAAGTTTACATTTATCCCATTTGAAAGAGCCAGATTTTTATTTTGTTGTTGTTGTTGTTCACTATGATTAAGTTATTTTTCCTCTTAATTTTCAGTCCTCTTTTGTTGTTGTTGTTGTTGTTGTTGTTGTTGTTGAGACAGAGTCTCGATCTGTCACCCAGACATTCTCAGCTTACTGCAACCTCTGCCTCCCAGGTTCCAGCGATTCTCATGCCTCAGCCTCTGGAGTAGCTGAAACTACAGGTGTGCACCATCGCCCGGACAATTTTGGTATTTTTAGTAGAGAAGGGTTTTCACCATGTTGGCCAGGCTGGTCTCAAACTCCTGGTCTCAAGTGATCTGCCCACCTTGGCCTCCCAAAGTGCTGAGATTACATGCATGAGGCACTGTGCCAGGCTCAGTCCTGCATTTTTGATTGATTGTGGAAAATTTTCTGTCACTGAAATGGATTAGTTTTCTTCTAAGCAAATAACTTAGCCACTTGATATTCTTCTGTATTGAGAGATTTATATGACAACATATTTCTTTGGGTAAACAACTGACTGACATAAAAAAAGTTAAGTGGAATATTGGTGTTGAGCAAGACATTTAATTTTCTCTCTATGTGTAAACATTTTAGTATTGGCTTGATCTGCACAGTAAACATGAAGGATAAAATAAATATATCCTTCTTTTGATTTTCAGCCCAAAATGTCACAGAGTGACATTTCTCTTACATTTATTTGTCTATTTAGTTCTAAGGGTTATAGTTTAAATAAAAATTGTAATACAGGTGAAAAGACAATTCAAACATTTTGTATATTCAGAACAAACAGTAGTACAAGCTTGGGTAAAATAATACAAGAGAAGGGATTAAATATGGAATGTATTGATTGTTATTATCTAAACATTCCCTAACTTGGTCTTTTAAAATTTACACATAAAGAATATGTCATATAAGCAGTATTAGATTCTCATAAGAAAAGATGATAATTTGGATGAACACTTGAGTCTGATGAAATTAAAAACCTAAAACTCTCCATGTTACATTCATTCAATAATTCTATATAATTTCTATAGACTTGGTTTTTATTAAGATCTTGCATATGAAATGACTGAATAAATATTTTTACTTCCCATCTTTTTCAAAGATTAAGAACTCTGATTTCTTATTCAGTCAGTCAGATAGGTGAAATTGTGCTGTTAAAAAAATCTTAAAGTAGTTTATAATTGAAAGAAATCCTGATAATCACCAATGTGATTTTTAAAAACTCTTATAGTTGGCCTAAAGGGCCAAAACACTTGACCTGATTCAAAAAGTGCCATGTAAATATACCATTCATTTCCTACCAGTCTCAATTTCTTGAACATATTATTATTAGAATACTGAAATCTCCAAGTCTCTCAATGTTTCTCAATAGGGTAAAGCACCAATGTTCACAAGAAAGAAACAATATAAATAAAAAGAAAGGTAATATAGCATGAAGCTGTACACTTCAGGATATGCTGGAGTTCTCGCAGAAAACAAAAAAAAAAAATGCTTTGAAAAGTCAATTCATGTTAAATGAATAAGGCCTGTCTTTTGTGTTCTCCCATTTGATGATTTTGAGTTGCCTGAGTTGGAAACTTATGTGATTTGCTTTCAATTTTTTATCCAATTAGTTATACGCCCCTTCAATATTGTTTTTAAAATATCATTCAAGTTTGCTTACTTCTCTCCATTCATAACCCCTGTCCAGAGCCCCATCACCTCCTGCTAGAATTCTTCAACAGTTTCTTTAGTTCATCTCCTTGCATACAATATTGCCCACAACATCCAATTTAATACACTGTAACCTGAACAGGGGTTTATCACACTTTTTGACCTCATTAAGACTCTTTTAGATGATTAAAATTTATTTAAAATCTTCCAACATATTTGGTCAGCTATATGGATTAATATTTATGATATTAGACATTGGAACTTTAAAAAGCATTTATGAACCAATTAAAAATAACAATAAACCCATTAGATGTTGTTGGGGATTTGAAAAAAATACCCCAAAATGAAGGCCTCAGGAGTAGCCTCAGAGGCAAAAGTTTTTGTCTGACTTTTTCCTGCCCTCCTTTCTCTCAGTCCCATTCCTCACTCCTCCATCCTCCCCACACCTGCCAGGTTAGCCATAGAAACTAGAATCCATCTTCCCCAAGGTGGGTCATAGAAACTAGAACCTCATTTCCCCAAAGCTAGTCCTAAAAGTTAAAAATATTACTCTAATTTTTCCTCCACCTTTTCGTGTAAAAACTGGCCTAATAGAATTATCTTACCTATCTTGTTTGACTATGAGTCACAAGGCTCCCATTCCAGAGAAGGTCCTATCCCACACCCAAAGGAAGGAATGCAAGCTCAGATGGCCACGAAGAATGTAGACAGACAGAGCTTCCTGGGTTTCCCTACTCAGTCTATCAGCATTAGATCATAGTCTTTTTGCCTAATCAGATTTCTATACAGCTGTCCACACTTTGTGGAACCTAATCATTAAAAGAAACGTTCTCCTGTTATTTTTGAGTCTTCATTCTGAAGACTCCCATATATACACATTAAATAAACTTGTTTGACTTTTCTCCTACTAATATGTCTCATATTAGTAATTCTTGAACCTCCAGAGGGGCAAGGGCCTTAGCCCCTACAATAAAAACATTATATATTTTTTAAAAACTTACTTTCCAATTCAAAAACAGCATAAAGAATGGCAATGATTTTACATTTTTGACTATCTCCTTAATGGTTTGCTTAATAGATAATAGTTACATTCTCATATATAATTTTGCATTGATACTGTTACAATACAGTGCTTGGGTTAAAGTAAATGAAGTCCATTCATCCTTCCGTAGACATGTTCTTGGTGTTTCAGTCAGTATTCTTCAGAGAAAGAGAACAAAAAATATATGTATTTTTATACATATATTATATATACACTTGCACACACACATATGTAGATAGGTATATCTTATACATAGATATCAAAATATATGTAATATACCTATATTATATATAATTATACATTATATAAAATTTATATATAAAATAAATTTATATTTATAAAATATACCTATATATACCTATATACAGGTATATACCTATATTATGAGAACCTATTTTTTATTTCACATATTATATGAATTATATTAATATACAAATATTTATATTTTTATTGTTAAATCCCAAACATCTGAAGAACCCCAAATATCTGAGACAGGTCTCAGTTAATTTAGGAAGTTTATAGTGCCAAAGTTAAAGACACATGCCCATGCCACAAACTTAGGAAGTCCTGACAACATGTGCCCAAGGTGGTCTGAGTATAATTTGGTTTTATACATTTTAGGGAGATATGTGACATCAATCAATATATGTAAAGAAAAGATGGGACAACTCAGAGTGGGGAGAGGGTCCCAGGTCATAGGTAAATAAGAGGCAAATAGTTTCATTCTTCTGCGTTTCTGATTAGCATTTCCAATGGAGGCAATCAGAAATGCATTTATCTCAATGACCAGAGGGATGAATTTGAATAGAATAGGAGGCAGGTTTGCCCTAAGCAAAGCTGTTCTCAGCTTGACTCTTTCCTTTAGTTTAGTGATTTTGAGGCTCTAAGATTTATTTCCTTTTCACATTTCCCCCCTTTAGGAGAATGCATTTTACAAGAAAATGAGTCTCTGGTATCAGGTTTTGTCTGATCACTCATGGTTAGGATGATTTAATCCTACATAGCTAGGTCCCATATTATTAGGAAAGCTCATTTTTAGCAGGTTGTGAACTATCATGTCCCACGAAGAGAAAATGAGGACAGGGAAGGGAGAAAGACAACAAACAAAAAAAATAATTCTGGAAAATTGATATAGATTAGATTACTCTTAAGTCCATACATCCATAAGCAAGTATGAAAGTGACTTATGTGTGTAAAAAGGTTGCTGTTACTTTCTTCTGAAGCTTAAGTTGTCTAGCTTCAGTTTGCAGGGATTTAAGGAAGCACAGCTTAGTTTTAAGTGACCTCAAATTAGGAAAAAAATGGTGGAAAAAAGAAATGAAAGAAGGAAAAAAATTGAAAACATTATTTTTGAGAACTGTATCCAGGAAAAATTATAATTCAGTTCAAATTGGAAAAACTAATAAGAATTGGAAATCATTAGGCAAGACTAGAATCTGACAACAAGTGTACTATAGTTTTTACAACATAATTTTTCTCTCGCCAGTTTTTCATTTTTATTAAAGACAAATTATGATAGGACCAATTTGTTTTATTATACCTGGCCAGATTCTTTTTGTATAAAGTGCAGAAAGAATAATTATTTTTCATGTATGCTTTTTAAATTGACTTTGATGGAACGTTGTTCCATAGAAGGAATGTCAGATAAGACTTTCTTAAAGCTGAACTCAGCCATGGATTTGAACCATCAAATACCCACAAGTTGAGTAAATTCCTCTCCTCTTGAGGTCCCAAGATAACCAGGGCCTCCATGGCCAATCAGAAAGTTACATTCTTTACTAACCATAGGTCAGGAAGTCTGTACAAGGAATGTGTAGACAAGCTATGAAGCCAGTTTTCATAAGAGACTTTTATTAGCTCTATAAGTCAAGTTTGATTCTTTAAAGAAAGCACACCATTCCAGTGAAAGTCTTAGTAAAAAAAAAACAGTTTCTCCAGTGATGTCCCATTGCAAAAGAAAATTTTTTCATTGCACTTATGCAGATAACTATATTGCGATAAGTTAAGAATACTCACAAAAAGTTTCCAAATTCTGGAGAAATAATGTAGAGAGGAACAAATACACTCCAAATTTTATTGACAGGAGTATATTTTACTCAGTTGCTACAAGCTGTGAATAGGTCAAAAGAAAAATTTTTTTGATTCTGAAAAACAAAACAATGTTTTAAGAAAAAAAAGTCAAAAGATTACTTCAGTCCCCTGTTAGTTCAGTCCATGCAGTTAACTCCTGTTTTGCATGATATTCATGAACATTCCAGCTCTCCACGAGAGTCCTGAAAGTTTCTTCTCTATTCTAATGTCACAATCTCCAAAGTTATCAGAACCTTGCATTTAAAAACATCTGTCAGAATTTTATAGCTAATTGTAAAACCACCTTCTAAAGAAGAACAAAATAACACAGCAATTGTTTGTGGATGAGCAAAAAGTTTTAGGGCAGCTCAAGTCAAAGACATAATTTATAAGAAAATTTATTTCCTCCATGGCATACAATAATTTAATATAGAACTTATAATTAATACTGATAACATACAATAAGCCATATCAGAATTATAAGAGTTTCAGATAATTTGGGAACATATACCAATAATATTTATGCAAACAGATCCCAAAGAAATCCAAACACCATTTCATATTTGACAATGATTGCTGTTATGATTTAGATAGCAAATAAGCCAAATATGTTATTTTTGGACTTTAGGAAAACTAATAGCTTCAAGAATTAATTAAGTCAGAAAAAGACATAACTTATAATTTGATTTCAGAAAGTTTGTTAAATATCAAAGGTTTCAAACACTTGATATCACAAAATAGGATTAGAGGTCATTGTAAAATTAGTCATTCATTTAATCAACGTGATAACTCAAGGATTTCAACAACAAAAAGGTGACCACCTTCATTCTTTGACAGAAGAGACTTAATTTTCCTAACAATAAACCCTAATAAAAACAGCATAAAGCCAATTAAGTTTGTTTTCCAAAACTGTATAAATATTAATGTATAAAATTTTAATCACATTTACCATAAGGTATAATTTTCATAAAACTTTTTTAACTTTATTATAACCTTTATTAAGGAGTCAGTTAATGCTCCAAGAAAACCTTGCTAATCTGACAGATGGGCCCATATGCTGGTCCTGCATCAGTGTGCCTTTCACATTAATGTCAAATAATTTATAAAGAAACTGACTTGTTTGATCTCTCAAAATCAGTCCTTACAATCTCAAGCACCCACCTCTTCCATGCTAGTCCCTGAGGAGTTGAATTGCTTTCATTTCTGGCCCTGTGTCTCATGAAAACAGTTTACTTTTATTGATATCTACTCTGAGCATGAGGCTTTAACTGCTGCCAGTGTAAGATTGATCAGGACTTTGGGTCCTTCAAGACAGGATTCAAAGCCCTGTAACTTAATGATACAAGGACTGTAAAAGCACATATAGGCAGGGACACAGTGACTCACACTTGCAATACCAGTACTTTGGGAAGCTTAGGTGGGCAGATCACTTGAAGTCAGGAGTTTGAGACCTGGTCAACTTGTTAAAACCCCATAACTACTAAAAATACAAAAATTAGCCAGTCATGGTATTGGGCAGCCATAATTCCAGCTACTTAGGAGGCTGAGGCAGGAGAATCACTTGAACCTAAAAGGAAGAGGTTACAGTGAGCCAAGATCAAGTCATTGCACTCCAGCCTGGGTGACGGAGTGAGACTCTGCCTTAAAATAATAATAATAATAATAATAATAATAATAATAATAATAATAATAATAACAACAACAACAACAACAACAAATAAAAAACACATAATGTTACATGGATGTAAGAACCTTAATTTTAAAAATGGTTTTCATGTCAGTTTTTTCTAACCAAACCAAACTTAGTATTAATGATATAGAAATTATTTTGATAAAGTACGAGATCAGTTTATTAGGCCAGATTACTCAACACAAGAGAAAAGACCTTTTGCAGTGTGACTGCTGTTCCTTGTGGTGAATATTATATTGCAAGGAAACATTTCTTTCATACCTTTAAGAGAAAGCTTTTTGTTTTTCTAGCATCAGGTCAAGAACAGTTAGAACCCAAAGGAAAAACAAACTTACAGCCACTGAAAATGATTTATTATTTCAGGTCCTTTAAAGGGGAGAGAAAGCTGAAAACAGCAAGATGCAATAAAAGTTGAACTTTGAGTAAACATATATATATATATATATATATATATATATATATATATATATGTATATTATCTGTAATTTATAAAGAGTAAAATAATACCTTAAGAAAATTCCACAGGTTCAAACCAATTATTTAGTATGTAAGTGCTTTCTTTTTTAATGAAAATGCAATTTCTAGAAAGACCATTATAATTTCCCTTTAATTATAGCCATCTTGATCATATAAAAGTTTTTTTTTTTAAATCGTCTTATTATGAATTTCACAGACTCCTTATGACATGCTTGGACTTTCTTGCTTGTCCTGAACATCCCTCTTTGTTAAACAACCAGTCATTTTATTCTAGGACAAAATTCACCACACAAGATTCTTTCTCATATAAAATTATTTCACTGTAAGCTTTCTTACCAAAAAATTACCTCCTTTATTTCTGTAAATTTCTTTCTGTCTCTCTTATTTCCTGCTTCCTTTTACCTTGTTTTACATATAATCTTTAAATAAGCTTTAAATTAAACAAAAATAATTCACCTTTATTAAAAAAAACACTTTTTTCTAGAAAGAATGTTTTCCTACAATATATTATTATTAGAAAATACCCAAATAATGAAATATCTATTACTTACTATAACTGTAGATTTTAAATTATGGCATGTTTGCCTACAAGTATTTATCCTATTGCATTCACCTAATTATTTTATTTTAATTATTTAACTAGTTTATAAAAACTGTGACAATCATCATTTAAAGTTATGAAACTGCCATTGCAAAATTATAACTGAGACAGTGAAAAATATCTTACCTAACTGACTCCATCTTACTTCTAACCTCCAACCTGTCTTTGTTTTTTCCTGGGCATAAGTCGAACTAACTTTTGGAGGAACTTAGTTTATAGTTTAGCTTTGAAACAAACAAGGTAACAACAGTCCTTTCCTGAAACACACCCCTTTCCTGCTTGGGGACTAGATTGCCTAAAGCCACAAGATTAGAAGTTATGATTATTTTACTAAATAGTTTAAGATTTAGTTATTTTAATTAAGCCAGTGTCAATGTCTTATTTATTAAAAACTACACAAGCAATTATCATTCTTTGATCTTTGCTTGAGGCTGGGTTTATAGTTTTATAACCCCTATTTTGACACCATATAGTATTTGGCAGGGGTAGGTATAAAATTGCTTGATCAATAAATGCAAACACAAATGCATGCTGTCAATTCTTAAGACATTTCTAATATTGTTTTACCAATAATTTTAAAGCTAGATTATTATTAAAGATTATAATTAAGTCATGTAAACTTTAAAGAGCATTTGACTAGTCTTTTTTTCTGATAAAGTATTTGATTTAAGCTCTTTTATTTTCCTTAAGCCAATTAATTAGAGCTCTTTTACATATTTTTAGTGAAACATTGTATACATAAAACACATACACAAAAACGTATTAGGCATGCTGATAGAAGTACATCTTACAATTTTATAAGACCTCCTTTTTTGTTGTAGACTTTCAAATTCTTGATAACCTGTTTTATCAGCCTTTGCAACTGTCAGCTACATAGACCTAAATTTGCATATTGAAGGAAACAACTCTTAGGTATAAAATCAGACAGCAAAACTTACATCTTAAGGTACAAAGAGAAAGTCTGGTGTGCTAGAGGGAAATTAAAACCTATCTAATTGCCAGTTAAACATAGAATTATACAAATCTATTATAAGGGTCTTTTAAATACATATATATGTATACACATATAGACACACTAACACACACATTTCTTATAACTTTTACTTCAGAACTCTAGCTATGAGATAGTAATACAAATTGATCAGCTTGCAAAAAAAATAAAAAATAAAAACAAAAAACAAACAAACAAACAAAAAAACAAGCAACAAACAAAAAATGGTTGGATCCAAACAGTGGCTTTTATCTCAGTAGAAAAGTATCAGTAGATTTAAAGCAGGCAGAAAAGAAGATAGAGAAAAAGAGAACTTGCGGACTCTATAATTTGCAAGTCTTCTCTCTCTTTCTTTCTTTCTTTCTTTCTCTCTCTCTGTCTTTCTCTCTCTCTCTCAAGGAGGAACTGAGCTATGGCCTAGGGTTATTTGTGGAGTGGCTCAAAGTGTGCTAGTTGTGGGTGGGACTCCAAAGAGTGCCACCATTGAGTCATTGCCATCCTCTAAATGTCTCAGTTGTTCTCTCCGGAGGTCTAAGCCCTTCCAGGATGGCTCAAAGTGGGAGCAGCTCCTATAGGCACTTACTGGACAAGACTTTTTTTTTTTTTGACAGAGTCTTGCTCTGTCACCAGGATGGAGTACAGTGGTGCAATCTCGGCTCACTACAACCTCCGTCTCCCAGATTCAAGCGATTTTTCGTGCCTCACCCTCCAGAGTAGCTGGGATTACAGGCACATGCCACCACACCTGGCTAATTTTTTGTATTTTAGTAGAGACTGGGTTTCGTCATGTTGGTCAGGGCAGTCTCGATCTTCTGACCTCATGATTCACCCACCTCGGCCTCCCAAAGTGCTGGGATTACAGGCATGAGCCACCATGCCCGACTGAAAAGCCTTTTTTAAACTAATTTTGTTAGGGGTTCCCTGTAGGGCTACTGCATGTCATGAGGGGGTCAACCCCCCAGACAACCCATGAGGCCTGTGGTCACCCAGGGGTACCTTAAGGCTGGGAGGAGCAACATGCTCTTTCTCATTGGGGCTGAGAAAACTCAGTCTCTCATTAACCTATAAAAATAACAATTCACCTCCTCACCCAAATGTTCACGGGCAAGCCAAATTGAGATTAATTCTGTGAGAAAAGCAATGGAGAAGACCTTTAGAATACATCTCTGAACTAGAAAGAGTAGGATTCTTAAACAACAACTTCCTAGGAGATAAAACAACAGCCAAGACCATTTCCTGTACTGTCCTCAGCCACCCCTAACTTTGTAGCTCTCATCCACCCTTACACATTCCAAGATCAATACTAGGTCATCTCTGGTACCCCCAAAGCCAAAGAGGTCAGGTCATGTAATACAGGAAAATAGAGCTTTAGACCAAAGAAGAATCATCCCATGATTCTTAAAACTTCACAAAGAAAATAGAACAACCCCAAAGGGGTGAGTGTTGCTTCTGTTCTGAATTCCTTAAGAGGTTCAAGTCATTGGAACTCTTCTCTACATTTTTTTCTTTTTTTCGTAGTACTGAAGATGGCAAAGGGGGAAGAAGGTATAGGGTTGAAGAAATGTAACTGAAATAACTGTTTTTTTTTTAAGGCAGTACTTCCAAGCTTCAGCAAACTGTTTTATTGGTTTGAGCCATCAAGGTAGCTCAAGCTGGTACCAAGCACCAATAGGAGGTTTGTTAAAAGTCAGTTAAAACCTCAACTCAAAATCACTTAACGGTTACAAAAATGTGAATCCAGAATATCTGAGACAGATCTCAGTCAATTTAGGAAGTTTAGTTTGCCAGAGTTAAGGACACTTGCCCATGACACAGCCTCAGTGGGTCCTGACGACATGTGCCAAAGTGATCCAAACTCAGCTTGGTTTTACACATTTTAGGGAGGCATGAGACATCAATCAATATACGTAAAGCAAAGACAGGACAACTCCTCCTTTTGGGGAGGGGGCTTCCAGGTCACAGGTAGATAAGAGACAAATGGTTGTGTTCTTCTGAGTTTCTGATTTAGCCTTTCCAAAGGAAGGAATCAGATATAAATTTATCTCAGTGGGAAGAGGAATGACTTTGAATAGAATGGGAGGCAAGTTTGCCCTAAGCAGGTCCCAGCTTGACATTTCCCTTTAGCTTAATGATTTTGAGGCCCCAGGATTTATTTTTTCATTTATAATACATTATATATATAGAATAGGTTCACATGATTATGGAAGCTAAGAAGTCCCAAAATCTGCAGTCAATAAGCTGGAGATCCTGAGATACAGGATGGTCCAAAGCAGGAGAAGAACATGTCCCAGGATGAAGGCAGTAATTCAGACAGAGTGAATTCTCTCTTACTTCATCTTTTGTTCTGTTAAGGCTTTCCATAGATTGGATCAGGCTCACCCATATTGGGGAGGCAGTCTGCTTTACTCAGTCTACCTATTCAGATGTTAACTTAGTCCAAAAACACCTTCACAAACACACCCAGAATAATATTTAACCAAATATCTGAACATACATAGTACCCATCAAAAATTAAATAAAAGAGAGCATCTAATGAGAAAACTGAGTTAGAAGAAATAGCGAATGAAAGAGTAATAAAAGTATCTTTGTAAACATTTTTATAAAAGTAGAGGTAGATAATTAAGACTCAATAAATAGTACTCAAAATAATAATTCAGTGAATAATTAAACAGAATTCTAATAAATTATCAAACACTATATAAAACATGTTTCCAGTTTGAGGTAAAATGAAATGATTTACTGAATACTGCAGTGAAATAAAAAAAATTCTTACATAACATTCATATATACTTCAATGTTTCTTTACGTTTATGTCTGAATCATTTTCAAATGATCCACTTATACAGTGAGATAACAAAATAAATGCAATTTCTAAAAAGATATAACAACAAAAGCAGTAGAAACACATAAAAAGTGATAACAAAAAAGTAATAAAAAATTCAAATAAGCAATTCTTAGGTTGAGGCTGACTGAAGGATTTACTCTGAGAGCTGCCAATTAATGCTGATTATCTTTCAAATTCACCGTCAAGAGGACTGATCGTCATGTTTTACAACTCCATGCCTAGACAGAAAAGAGAGCTTTTCAAAACAATAGTTGAATAAAGACAGTTACCTAAGACTTACAATGGGTTGCAATGATGTTTCTGAGAGGATTATTTATTTACTGATGGCAACAAGAAATGAAAAACAATTACAATATTCAACAATGTCATTGGCATGGGAACCATCTATGGTACTCTTGAATTCTATGTTATTACTTTTTAAATTAATATCTTATTTTAGAGCAGTTTTGTGTTTACATAGAAGTAAGCAGATAATGCAATATTTTCTCTCTTACTGTTCCTCCTTTTATTAACACTTTGCATATATTTACTATAATTGCTAAAATAATATTGATATATTGTTATTAACTAAAGTTCATAGTTTGTCATGTATGCACCATTATAGTATCACATAGAACAGTTTCACTGCCCTAAAAATCTCCTGTTCACTATTAATCCCTCTCTCTTGCCTAACTCCTGGCATCCATGGATCCTTTTACTGTCCCATAGTTTTACCTATTAAAAAGTGTCATATAGTTGAAGTCATGCAGTATGAGGCCTTTTAGATTGGCTTCTGTCATTAAACAATATGCATTTATGGTCCCTTCATGTCTTCATGTGGCATGTTAGCTTATTTCGTTTTATATCTGAATAGTGTTTCTGGGATATGGACATACCACAGCTCTGTTGCTTTAGTTTTTGACAGTTATTAGGGCTACAAACATTATGTGCAAGTTTTTGTGGACATACGTTTTTAACTAATTTGAGTAAATACTAAGGAACACAGTAGTTGGATTATATGATAAGACAATATTTATGTTAGTCAAAAAGCTTCCCAACTGTTTTCCAGTGGCTGTACCATTTTTCATTTCAACTAATAATGAATGAAAATTCTCATTGCTGTACATTCTCACCAACATTTGATGCTATCTGTTTTTTTTTTTTTTTTTTTTTTTTTTAGTTAGCTATATGCTTGTAGCAGTATCTCATTTTTTTAATTTTCAATGCCCTACTGACATACGATGTTGAGTATTTTTTCATTTCTATATTTGACACTGTATATCTTATTTGGAGAGGTGTCTGTTCAGATCTTTTGCCCACTTTTTAAGTGGGTTATTTTCTTAGTTGTTTTAAATGCAACTAGTTTAAAACTCAGACACTAGTTCTTTACAAATACATGTTTTACAAATATTTTCTCCCAGTTTGTGGCTTGCCTTTTATTTTCTTAATGAGTATTTGTGATGGTATAACATGTAACGCAGTCAGTAGTGAGAATCTTTGCAATTTTTACAGTACTCTCTCAATGTTTAATGGATGCAGTTTGTGGGGAAGTTAGCAATTTACCTAGATTAATATATGTGCACCTGTGATGTTAACTAATATAAGCAATATCTTTCTACCTTGATAATCTTCTACTCATTTTGCAACAATTTGGTATAAGTTACCATTCCAAGAATTGTGTAGGTGTTATAAGTTGTCTATACCTATATGCAGACCCATTTTCGGGGTGGTTCAGGTTCACTTAGGTATGTCGCAGTTTCATTTCACATTTAGATCTCACTTAATCTAAATCCTATTTTCTCTTCCATTATGCAATGCTCTTCTCAGATACATATTATAACAATATATAAAAATTTCAGTTACTTTTATTTGTAAACATAACCTTGTATACCATAAATGATTTGACTAAGATACATAGGTAACCCCTATAGAATTATCACAGTAAAAAGGTTAACGTTTTTATAGGAAAACAACTCAATATCAAATAAAAATAACTTGAATTAAATATATACCTTCTATGAAGTTTGATAAGGTAGCAAAACTGTAGGAAAAATCTGTATTTTCATAGATTTGCTTGTGGGATTATTTTCTTAATTATTTGCATAAGGGAACAATATTATTAATAATGTATTTCCTAATCCATTAGTGTTTCAGGTTGCTGATAAAAAAGTGCACATTTCAGATTGATATATAATACCAATTAAATATAAAGTTTCAGGATTACACGTTTCTGTTTAATCATGTTTCTTCATTTAATAATACTAAAATTTTTTATGTTAAGAAATATAACTTGATTGATCAGGGTTATATAAATAAGCCACTTAAAATTTAATCTTATAACCTTATTTTGGAAGAAACCTCTACATATCTCTATAGCAATTCTGTCCTTCCTCTGTTATACTAGAAACAGAAAAATTCTTAGAATGTAAGTTCTAAGAGTTTCTTGGACATTCTTCCTAATTTCCCCTTTGACTAGTTTACTCCCAGTAATATTTCAAGTGTCACCTGCAAGATATTCTTTGTCTCTCAATACATGATTAGCTACTGCTTCAATGCATTTCAGCAGTATCAAAGGAATACTGTATTTCTTTTCCTGTTTGTTTGCTTTTGTATTTCTATAGAGGGTGCAATAAAGTTACTTGTTTCCAAAAGGAGCCTAAAGGATTCTGCTGAGATACAAAAAGAAAATATAAGAACTTGTATTTCTACCTATTTTTATCTTACAAAGGTCAACTCATATTGAATACACTCAGTTTGTATGCTATTAATAGTAGTGTATGCATATGTGTCATATATGCTATTAATATTTACAATATATCCACTTCTCCCTATTCTAAACACTTGAAAAAGTCTACTAGGCTTTCACAGTTAGGAAGGACCATGTGAGTACTTCTGACTAATAATATGAAACTAGAAGTGATGGGTTTCATATTAGAAATGGCAAATCTATATTGATCTCCATTTGATGATGAACAGTTGCCCTAAAGTTTCAATATTCAATGATATATATTTTTTCATAAAAAGAACTTAACCTACGAATAAAAACAGCAAATGACATCTCCTAAAGAAACTTACAAGTACAGAATGGTCAATTGCCTTGCCCTAGCTAGTTTCTTCAGATTTAATGTATTTTAGTGTACTATAACTTCCATATACCTGATAAATAGATTTATAGATTATATTATCTTAATGGATAGATACTTGTGAAACTTTGTAATGAGATGGGAAATAATCATAATTACCTATTTTCTTTTTACTCTACACAGTTTTAATATTTGTCTCATAGCAAATCACTTAAAAGAGTTATTGGACAACTGATTTCAATTAAAGATATAGCACATTAGAAAGAGTATTACTGCCACTGTTACAACAACGAACTCAACAAACTTCAAGTTTGTAAATTGACATCAATTCAACAGAGAATTAAGTTTACAAGGAAAACAACTAGACTCAAATTTAAGGACAGAGAGGCTAGGATGAGAGGAAAAGAATGCTCAAAGTGTTGTGTCAAGACCACTGATGGAGCATCGCAAAAGTTTAATCTAAACTCGGTTTCATAGTCTTCACAAATGCTCACTGAAGAAAATTCCCAGGATGATTCAGGGTCTCTTAAAATTTCTGCTACAAGACGTTGATAAAGAACCTTAGTAAGTTGACTGTCAACCCTAGTACTGAATTCCCTTCCCCTCTTCCAGAAAGTTCACCCCAACAGTATACAGGAGCAACAATCCTCAGGGAAGTCAGATGACTTGCTTTACAGGGGGAGGGGAGTAAGAATTTTGCTGTCTGTGTGGAAAGAAAGAATGGCAAGATTAAGATACATGTTATTCAGCAGAGTTCCTAGGCTTGAAAGGGAACTAACAAATATTGGGCATAAGGGAGTTCAGAATGAACCAATAAGTGGATGATTCAGATGGCACAGCAGTGTCTGCATGTGTAACAGTTGGGATCCTTCTGAGAATGTTAGAATAGGGAATTATGACACTGAGCCACTACAGCCATGAGCCTTATTCTTGTACTTTTTGTTTTTTTCTTGCTGGTAATTTTATGTAGCAGGTTGAAAAAGTGACTCTATGCTAGGATAGAATATACACAAATAACTTTGATTATGAGTTCTAGGATGTATTTTCCTTCTTGTATCTTCCTTGCTACCATGATACTAGTAATTTATAAGGGATCTGTGCATTTTGAATGTATTTGAATAACTTCAGTATTCTTTAGTTCTACTGTTTGATTAGACCCAAAGAAGTCAAAAGGACATATATATTCCTATGTGTTTTAAAAGCCCAAAGTCAGTGAGATGAAATCCAATATTAAGAATTTGAAGCAAAGTCACTTGTGGGTAAAGAAAGCTTTGAGTTTTTTGGCTAGAGCATAAAAGTTAGATTTTTCTGGCTCTCAAAAATGTGGATTGCAATTAGAGGAGACTGTGATATTTTTACAATTTTTAATATAAATAAAGGTGTATGTAGAGAAAAAAATAATGCTGTTGTATTAAAAAAAAAAAAAAAAAAAAAAAAAGAAGAAGGAGATTGCTTGCTTGCTTGCTTATTACAACAGATATAGCCAGACACAGGTAAAAAGAATTCAGCTAAAATCCTGAATTGGTAGCAGTCGAATGCATGCTAAGAATGGAGTATGGGAGGTTAGGGCATAGATAGAGGGTGAATTAACATCATTTTACAAGCAATTTTTTTTTCTACGAATCTCCCTGATGCTCAATTTAAAGTCCTGGCAAAGCATCCATCATTATGTAGGCTTGAGAATGGGAAATGGTAGCTGCTGACTGAGAGGCCGAAATCTCTACATATACCCTTTACACTATCTTTCCCATGAACAAAGCTTCAATCTGCAGGACAAATGACAAAGAACACAATTGTCCATCAGCCACTTTTGACAATCTATTGCAGTTATGGGAAAGAAACATTTGAAAAACAAACAAAACACTGTAACTCTGAGAGAGAAGCAGGAATATATTATACAGGGCCCAGAACTATACCAGTAAGAAGCATAGGATCACTGAGTTATGCAAATTACAGTAAAGAGGAAGAAAAAATGCTTTCAAGATGTTTATTTATCAGCACACTAATTACAACTTCAAGTAAGATACCTTTTTGTGTATTCAAGATAGCTAAATATAAATATATGGACAAAAAGAAAAAGACTAAATGCATGTTTCTTTATTCTTCTCATTAACTACAACTAAAAACCCTGTATATTTTATATGATATAAATTCAAGAACAATCTGAAAAGAAGAGAGAAAAGCTATAATATAATCATAAAATGGTGAATTATCGTGGAAAATAGAGCAGTATTAAATTTGTATGTACCTAACAACAGAACTTCATAATACATGGAGCAGAATTTATCAATCTGAAAGAAAAAAATAGACAAACTCACAAATGGAGTTAGAAATTTCAAGACACTCATCTCAGTACAAGGCAGAAAATGTATATAAAATCAATAAGGATAAAGAATACCTGAAAAACCCTCTATACCAACCCCACTTAACAATAGTTGATTGTATCATTTTCAATACGTTAAATGAGTTGAATGTGTTTAGTAAAAATATTATCAATTAAGATAATATTCTGCACTCTCCCCATCCCCTAATTTTTTTTTTTTTTTTTTTTTTTTTTTTTTTGAGACGGAGTCTCGCTCTGTCACCCAGGCTGGAGTGTAGTGGCCGGATCTCAGCTCACTGCAAGCTCCGCCTCCCGGGTTTACGCCATTCTCCTGCCTCAGCCTCCCGAGTAGCTGGGACTACAGGCGCCCGCCACCTCGCCCGGCTAGTTTTTTGTATTTTTTTTAGTAGAGACGGGGTTTCACCGTATTACCCAGGATGGTCTCGATCTCCTGACCTCGTGATCCGCCCGTCTTGGCCTCCCAAAGTACTGGGATTACAGGCTTGAGCCACCGCGCCCGGCCCCCACCCCCAAATTTTTACACATCGACTAGAATAGAAATCATACAAAATACTTCCTCCCCAAAAAATTGAATAAAAATCCTCAAATATTTGGAAATTAGGTAGCAGTTATAAATAACCCCAAATAAAAAAAGAAATTGTTACATATGCTCTACCAAAAATGTGTAACATAATTACACCATACAGGACAAGGAAGAAAATAACTAACCTAAGTAACTGAAAAATAGTAGTTAGACATAATACTGAGGACTACAGAAAGAAAAACTAGAAACAAATATTATATTGTAGTAAGATAATAGGCAAGAAATTTTGAACTACTTTTCTATGTATGCTAGGGTTAAAAAATAATATTAAATAACATTGTCAATAATAAAAGGCAGATTTCTTACTCATGGAAAAACATGTTACAAATAGGAAAAGGAAGAAAGAATGAAAGTTGTGGTATTAGATTGAAATCAGAAGTATCAATATGAACCCATGAGTTTCACAGACATAGTAGATAGATAACAATGATGGCAAAGAGAAAGAGAAAATGTGTATGCATTGGTTAGTGTACCTATTGATATATCTCAGTATTTAGGAGCAATGACACCCTAGCAGCAATGAGCACTACTGCTGAGATGTGATGTCTAATTACCCTTCTTCAGTAAAAGAAAGCAAGGCTCTTTAGAAAACCAGTAGGTTCCAGTACCGTGGACAAGAAAATTCAAAGTAAGGCTAGAGTAGCTTGTAGCAGGAAGAGTTTGAAAAAGTTTCGAGGCATCATTGACGGGGCAATGGAGCTAACCAGAAGAGCTCCTGACAAAACTGGAACAATTTTATTCACAAAATAAATTACCATCATATTGTGAAAAGCTTATAATTATCAAGTATAAAATATCAGAGTTCATATTGACATAAATAACTAAATAAGTACATTCAGGGAGAAGGGACAGCTGGTTCTTACAGAATATTCCAGTTAATAAAAGTAAACTGGAATAAAGGAAAGGGAAAATCACCCTTGGAATACCATCATAATTTTTACAGTGAAGATGCACCCAATGTAGCTATCATTGGTTAAAGTGTAGCATTCATGTTAGCTTTACATTTTTGTGCAAATATTTGAGAGAAAAGACAATACTTGCAGTATCAAAGTCTGTACCTCAAGATGTTTATTAATCATACATTTTAAAATAATGGCTATTGTTCAGAAACCAGCAGACACTACCTAACAAAATGGTCAAATTAACATCAACTATTAGAAGACATTTATATTACATAATCCTTATCATATCCCTTTTGTGCTACTCCTGCCAGAAGTTCAGGTCCACAATCAAAACGTGAAATAATATCAGATAATCCAATTGAGGAACATTCTAGAATACAATTGCTGGTACTGTTTAAAAGTACCAATGCCATAAAAGATAAAGAAAGCCTGAAAATGTCACAGAAAGGATGCTGAGGAGATGGGCAACTAAATTCAATATGAGATCCTAGAGCGATCCTGGAATAGAAAAAAGACGTAGTGGAAAGACTGATGAAATTTAAATAAAGTCCTCCATTAATTAATAGCTTTTACTGGTGATAATTTTTTAGTTTAACAATTGTGCTATGGTATATAGGATGTCAACATTAAGGGAGATTAAGTTAAGGGCATTAGGGAACTCTGTGCTATTTTGGCAATTGTTTTATAAGTTTAAAATTGCTTATAAATTTAAAATTGTTATTGAACCGTATGATAAATCATTTATATGTTTTTTTCTGTATTGGAAAGGTATTCTCAATTGTCTACCTTTTCTGTGATGACAAATAACTGTCAGTAGTATGTTACACATATAGTCTAAAATGTATCCTTTTAAGATAAATATAGTATTGAAAGTGAATAGAAAAGTAATTGCTTTGGGAAAGAAGTACAGAATAAGAAATAACTTATAAATGTCTTATTTACGTGACTTCGCTGCCAAAAATGATAGGAGGGCGCCATCTGTAACAAACTGCAATGTTGGCACAGTCTTCAACTAAACTAGGAAAGGTAACTTATTAACCTTTATAAAAATTATTTTAAAAAATTCATTGGGTTTTCTATGACTTTTTGAACATTTATCTATATAATATTCTCTAGATGCTTTGACAGAACACTAAAAAATAAACAAAAGAGGAAATGTACTGGCTAACAATGATAAATTTCTAAGTGATCAATGTGAGGAACTGATAAAGAAAAGTCATATCTACTTCTTGAAATCAACCACATACTTTTTCCATTAGAGTGTGTTTATCATCTTTTAGTAAAATTTTCTATTTTGAAAGCCATGAAAATTAAAATTTCAAATATAAGATTAAAACTCTAGAATTATTATATCAAAAGATTCAATTCTATATTTTATAAGATCATGAAATATTCAATATTTATATTTTAAAATGTTATAGTAATGCTTAAAAAAGAAAATGTATATTAAATATGTTAAATATATAAATGTTAAGTAGTATCACTATTAATATAATCTTGTTAGTAATGTTAATATGACTACAGGCCTAAAAGTGGATGAGTATTTATATTTTAAAACGTTATCAATAGTAATGTATAAATAACAAAATATTTGTATAACAGATGAAATTTCTTTAAACTATTATTTACTTAACATTTATTTTAATTGTTCAATGTATATTTTAGGTTTTATGAGTTAAGTAGAATTACTATTACTATATTCTTCTGAATGTTAATATGACTACAGACATATAAGTGGATGAGTTGTAAACATTAATAAAATATATATGGCATTAACAATTTTCAAAAATTAATATATACTGCCTTAATGGATTATAAACACCTTTAAGACAATTATCATGGATTGTCCTCAGTTGAGCCCTGCAAAGACTAGCTCATGTTTTGGTATTTAGTAAGCTTGAAATAAAGATTTTTTATAAAAAAGTGATTAATGTTGAATGGATGAATGAAGTGATGCCATTATAATACAGATGACAAAAACACCTATTTATTTTCTCAGATGAGAACCAAAATCTAGGATTTCTGAGTTTCTTAGTGCTAAATCTTCAGGAACTCAGTTTCTCAATTATTTTATTTTTTTCCTTTTAATGTCAAGATAATTTGAGAATTGTGATTGATTAGGCATAAAAGGAAAAATCGAAGAGTAGGATAATTCAAACAAAAAAGATACAGAGATTGATTGCTGTTAATTCTTCATACAGAGTGTCAAAAATATGATTAAGAATTTACAGATCGTGAAGAGAAAATAATCTATGTGCTTTCTCTTGATACATAATAGACTATGAAGAAATTCATCTTGATGGATCCCAGAGGACTGCTATTATGATAAAACATCCTAAAGCTGGGTTGACAGTAAAAATAGGAATGGTGTGCTATTATGTGAGCTTTAACAAAAATTCATCAACTATGTCAAGAGCTTCCTATCAAGGTGGAGATAAAATAGTTATATTTTACAGACATATATAAATCACAATAAAAGGTTATACACAAATTGACTTTACTTTAATATCATGCCGTTTCAGAAGTCTAATTCTCATGTTTCTGTTATTTGCCATTATAGTATTTTGCATACGTATTTTTATTATTAAAATATGATTATGAATAAACTCTCCAGTTTCTCTTAAATTGTACATTTAGAAAAAAACAGGAAACCTCTGAAGGTTTCCTTATGCTATTTTCATGAGAAAGAGCATCAGTCCTGTAACCTTGCAAAATACACCCCTTTCTGTGCATTTCTGTGAGTGCTCAGTCTCAAAAATATGTAGGAGAAAGAGTAAATTAACTTCAATGCAGAAAGTAAATATTCAGAAATATCTCAAAGCATTTCAAATAATTCATAGAACATTTCTAAAAGCACCATGCTCTAGGCTTGATGTAAAATTACCTGCTATTAATATTAAATCTCTGATGCAGTGGATTTCATTCTTTCTGACTAAATTAATACCTATGCCGTGAAAGAATAATGCTCTTTCACATTTCTAACTCTTTCAAATGGATTGAAGATATGCATGACATTAAGCAAATACAAACCTCTAAGTCATTTTATAAGAAAAAATGTAATACACCATAGATATACAAGTTTGTTTTGTTACAGTAATCCTATGGAAAACAATTTGTCTGAGAACACAGACTTCACTAGCACACAATGATTTTATTTTTCTTCAGGGGTTCCAGTCAATGCTTAAGAAGAAGCAATTTACTAAGTTGTACCTTGGGGCATTGTAATTCACCACACATGAGTGAACATTTTACTTTGGAAAGGTAGTTACTCATGGCAAGATCAAATCTATCCAGTTCTATTTTGCACTGACAATAGTACCTTGTATAAGAATGGCAATTATTGTGTAAAGTCCACCTTCGTTTTGTAGAAATTCTTCAGTCCCTCAAAATTTTAGTTTGCTTTTTAGCACCTTCCTATTTGATTTTCTCTGTGTAATAGTAGCACCTTAACAATGTGACATAAAGTAAAAAAAAGAATTACTACAGGATTTTTGTGTATGTGTGTGTGATTTCTACCTCTTCAGTAAAGCTTTCTTTTGATTCCACAAGACTACACTGATCTTCTTTTCATACTGTGTCTCAAGGCACAAACAGTGTCTATCATTCACAGCACATTATATCAAGTGCAGATAGATATTATTTTTGTTATTTAAAGAGAGAGCTTTGTATATGCTATATCACTTAATCTTTTCAAGAACATTAAAAGATAAGTAGTGGTCTCTTTCTCACATAAGGAAATTCAGGTTAGTAAAGATTAACATTCCCAAGATCACATTGTTTGTAAATAGCGAAGTTTGGGTTCAAAATTTTTAAGTCTATCTGAGATGAAATTCTTATGTCCATTTATCAAGTTAATTAAAACTGAACTAATGTGTCCTAATGCACTTGATATGAACCATACCAGGCATTCAAAAAATGGCATAGAAGGGAATACAAGTCAATTTTGAGATTTTTTATAGTTCTAGGGCCAGTCGAGTACATTGCCATTAGAGAAACGCCAATTTTATAACTGGAAACTGACAGAAATTCAAATAATAATTGAATTTGGTAAGTATCCCTAATATGCGCCTCTAAATGCACAATTCCCAGTTTCTGGATCCATCAGTGATCAAGATCCACGTGGTGATCTCTCAAACATGAAGAACTTAGAAAGTGATAAAAATTCCTGTCAAATATTCTAGTTGCCTGTAACTGAAGATTTTTGTCTGGATACTTCCTCCCATAGAATCGTTGTGTACTTATGTTCTGATATGGCATTGTAACTATAAATTACCAGACACCATTTTCATTATTGATGGCACCATTGCTTTAAAGTCTCTCTACAATTAGAAGAATGAGGTAAAGCATGTTTACTACTACTAACACTGCCTAATGTTTTGAAAACTGATTATTACATGGGGAATATAAGGGATGCATTAGTAGTAATTTCCTTTCCCACTTTTTGTTTCTTTTTTGCCCCCGTTTTAAATTTCATATGATGTGTCCTGCTTCATTTGATAAATGGCTCCCAAATCCAATCCCATTAGCTCGGCATACCCTTTATAATCTGCCTCATGATTAGTTCTCCAGCATCACAATTTGGCAATTTCCTCTCACACCTGTGCTCCAGGCACATTGCACAACTTGCTGTAGCTTGGAGTTACTGTGTTTTTTCACGCCTCAGTGCCTTCACGAGTTCTACCCAGTGAGTACTTACACTCATTTCCCTGCATAGCTAATCCTGTTTATCTCTCAAAACCCAGTTCAAACATCTACTAGAAATATTTCCCACTTGACCTAGCTGGATAAGGTAACTATATATAGACACAAATATGGAACTGGATATGAATTTGGGTACAGTTATAGATACAGATATAGTCATATATTAGAATTGTTTTATATAGTACTTTGTAAAATGTAGTTGGTCCAAAAAAGATTTTAATATTCTAATGATGAGAACCATGTGTGTGCAAGTACTTGTTCTGACAACATTGTTGAATGTGGTCAGGTAGGAAAAGATGCTTGGAGACTTAAATAATTACACATTTTGACATAAGACACTGTCCATTACCTTGAATCAAAGATGAATATAAAATATACGACTTCAATTTATCTTTTCACTGGAAAGGTAAGATGCAATTTGTCTTTATCAACATGATTACTTCTAATACAGCCACCAGAGACTAGTCAGCTTTACTTATTCTAAAGATATAGACACTTAGAAGACTTGTAAGGTTTTTTTGTTCTTCCAAAGGACATTGGATCAGATTTTTCTAATTAGAAATGCATTTTATGCCACTGAATCTTTTAAATCATATTATTTATGATTTCTAAAAATCATAGAACCAATGTTTGTTCTGCAGTTTATATAGACCTGCTTTGATAGAATATATTTTTAAAGTAATGCTGTTTTGTACTATTAAGAGCAAGGGGCTTTTCAAGGTAATAAGGTGCTTGACATACCAATGCCAATAAAAAGAAAGTCCTGCAGAAGATCATGTTAATTCTATATCATTTTATTGTTTAAAAAGAATTCAAATCAACCCATTAATTTGTGAGTTTTCCCATATGGTTTAAATATCAAAATATGCTTACAAATGAAACTCTATCTTTTCTTGAACTTTCTGTTTTTCTTTATTGGCTTTTTAACCATAGAATTATATCCTTTTTTTTTGGGGATCATTCTGTAAATACTGTTATATGGTTTGGCTGTGCCCTACCCAAACCTTATTTTCAATTGTAGTTCCCATAATCCCCACGTGTGGTGGGAGGAACCCAGTGGTAGGTAACTGAATCATGGAGACTGTTTCCCCCATGCTCGTCTCATGAAAGTAAGTAATGAGATACTATGGTTTTATAAGGGGCTTTCCCTTTCACTTGGCTTTCATTCTCCTCTTTCCTGCTGCCCTGTGAAGAAGGACAGACGTGCTTGCTTCCCTTTCCTCCATGATTGTAAGTTTACTGAGGCCTCCCAAGCCATGCAGAACTGCGAGTTAATTAAACTTCTTTTCCTTGTAAGTTACCCAGTGGGGCAGTTCTTTATAGCAGCATGAGAATGGACTAATACATACTGCCATTTAGGCTATCTATTTGTGTGTGTGTGTGTGTGTGTGTGTTTGTGTAACAAAACTAAAATTGTAGTGGTTTAAAAAAACAATAAAATTGTAATATCTTAAGATTTTGTTTTGTGAGAATTTGGGCAGTGTTCATCTTCGTGATTTTTCTGTTCCATATGACCATTTACAGATTGAGTATTCCTTACCTGAAATTTTTGAAACCAGAATGTTTCAGATTTCAATTTTTTTCAGATTTTGGAATATTTTCATATGCATAATGACATACCTTAAATATCAAAATATGCTTAAAAATGAAACTCTATCTTTTCTTTAAACTTTGTTTTTCTTTATCGGCTTTTAACCATAGAATTGTATCATCTTTTTTGGACCATTCTGTAAATACTGTGATGGTTTGGCTGTGCCCCACCCAAATCTCATTTTCAATTGTAGTTCTCATAATTCCCATGTTTGGTGGGAGGAACCAAGTGGGAGGTAACTGAATCATGGGAGCTGTTTGCCCCATGCTAGTCTCATGAAAGTAAGTAATGAGCAGGATCAGAGTCTAAAAGCAAAATGTATTTATGTTCCATACATATCTTATACACATAGCCTGAAAGCAATGATACATCATATTTTTGATAATTTTGTGCATAAGACAAAGTTTATATATATTGAACTATTGGAAGCAAAGTTGTCCCTATCTCAGTCATCCCTGTGAACAATCTGTGGTTATTTGGCATCACTATTATTCCTGACTTTGAGTGTATATGCTACCAATGAGCAATCATTTTTTATACTTATTCACATATAAGAGCTTAACTGTAAAAGAAATATGACAAACTCTTAATAGATTGAAAAGATAATGCATTCAGGGTAACTATGCAGCACAATAGTATCACCAGAATACCTGTATCAGCTATTAGACAACAACAGTAAAAAGCGAGGGCAGACTTTCAGTCTCTATGATGCTGCGTTTTGATTAAAATGTTACATCTACTGTATTTTATTTTTTAGATGAGGAGAAACATCAGAAGCAGTGAGAAACTAGGAAGTGGGTTCTCTAGGGATGAGGAGGTATTCTGCTGGATAGTTTTAAAAAATGTTTCCTTAAGTCATCTGCTTCATTAACAATGTTTTTTGTCTTTGAAGTTTCTCTTTGATTTTATAAACTGATATGATTTATTGTTTTGTTATGAATGCATGCTTTTGCAGTCCTTCAATAAGCCCATCATGTATTTTTACCACGCCATCTTTAGGCATTTTTTCTGACTTGTAAACATCATCATCATTATTGCTATTATCACAATTGCCTTAATTTGGAACCATTTTGGCTATTTCACCATGGATCAATGAATGAACAATTGGACCTTTATTATCATTGTTAAAAATTTCTTTAACATCCACTTCTTCCAGCTTCCTGATGGACTCTGGGGTATATTTGTTGTCTATGTAAGAAAGCTAGATATTATATTTTTCTCACTTGATGTACAGAATTCTTCAAAGTCACCATTTTGTTCATCGTCATCACTCAACATAGTTGCAGGGCAGAGCAGGCCAGAGGTTGTATCATTCATGCACAACTGTGTCTTTAGTCACTGTGTTTCAACCATTGGCAATGGCATAAACAGTATATTCATTCAAAATTCCTTTTGAAAATCTTCCACACCTATGACTCTGTTAGCTTCTGCTAGCATGTAATTCAAGAAAATGTTTTCATGTTTACTCTTCATTGATATCAGGATACTTTGGTCACGTGGCTGAATTAATGAAGTCACATTTGGGAAAAAGTACATGGCATATACATTATTTTTTATGATAATTTCAGCAAGATGATGAAAAGAACAATTGACAAAAAAATAATAGCAAAATCTTGCAGCATGCAATCCAACTTTCCTGCCTTGAGCACTGGTTGTTGGTACAAAACATTTGTGAATCCAGTCAGAAAGATGTCCCTGGCAATCTATGCCTTTTTGTTAGCAAAATAATGCACTGGTAAGACATTCACTCCTTACAAACAGCAAAGATATACATTTTCACCTATGACAGCAAGTTTACACTTACTTATTTCTGCTGTATTAGCACACCCCAGCACAGCTATTCTCTCCTTGGCATTTTTAATCCTTGTAGTGATTGTTTTGCCAATTACAGTCAGTGTCTCTCTGAGACAATAATGCCAAAATAGTGATGTTTCATCACCATTATAGACTTGTATTTGTGTCAGATTTTCATTAACCATGACCTTGGCAAACTTGTCAATAAATTTCTCTACAGCTTCACAATCAGCAGATTCTTTATTATCATAAATCCTTTATACATTTAATGCCCTGTCTTTTATTAAATTCTGCACCTAGACTGTTGAATTTTCAGTTTTATTCAATATTCAGTTTATCATAATAGATCCTTGCTTGTTTTGCTATCAACGTAGCACTAAGTGACACCTAATGGATGTGACACTGATGGATCCGTTCTTTCAATACACAGTCAAGATCTTCATTTTTAGCTTTATGCAGAGTTTTTCTACATGTTATTAACTCTGGTTTATCACTTTCAGCATAGAACTTCAACAGTTTACCCTTCTGTCTCTTCAGGTCATGTATTCTGGTTATTCCAACACCATTTCTTCGGTAAGAGTTTTCACATTTACACCAGCGTCCAGTTTTGCCAACAACTTGACTTGCTGTGCTACCTATAAACAGAAACACATCCTTTTTCTTATCACTGTTACCCATAGAAGTATTTGCAGGCCTTTTTGACATTTCCAACAATATTTTAGATCACAGAGCAGAGCATAAGTAAAAAAATCAAAACAAAACAAACAGAAACAAAAATATATATAGGTCTTGACCCCATGCAGGGCATTATGGGGAACTTGTCACTGGTGTGTCTGGCATGAGAAAGTGCTACTGTATTGCCCTTTTAGTGGGTGTGCTTGAGAGGGAGATTCTGGGTGTGCATGAAAAATACATATTGAAGCTGAACGGGGCTAGGAGGGTCTTCTTTTCCTTGAGAACACTGAATAGACTGTGTATTGTACATGTGCTTTTTGACTGCAGCATGTTACGTGAGGTAGGCATGAAATCTTCCACTTCTGGTGTCATGTTGACATTCAAAATTTTTGGACTTTGAAGTATTTCTTATTTTGTATTTTTGGATTAGTAATGTTCAACTTGCATTTATATCATTTGATGGTCTTCAGCTAGCCAAATGCTGTTGTAGAAGTTTCAAAATTGTTTTACTCACATGCTTGTAATTTTAGTAACATGGCTAGAAGGCTAATCTCAGAGGAGACTGTGGAATAAGCATTTACATGGGACCTGTCCAGCAGCAACTTCAGGGTAGTTAGAGTCCTTACATGTTATCTGGTTTCTCCCTAGAATGAGTATTCCATGAGGCCTGAGAAGAAGCTGTCAGGTTTCTTATGACTTAGGTTTGGAAGTCTCAGAAAGTTATTTACACTGCATTCTATTTGACCTAGGTTTGGAAGTCTCAGACTGTTATCTACACTGCATTCTGTTTGCCAGTCAATTACCAAGCTAGGAGAGAGGAATTAGATTCAACCTCTCAGTGAAGAAATTAAACTTAACCTCTCAATGAAGGAATTAGACTCAGCCTCTCAATAAAGAGAAAGAAAGTATTCTGTGGCCATCTTAAATTTAACACATTCCTCTCTTCAACCACACATTATATGTTACCACTACATTCAAAATACATGGCTTGAGTTGGGCATGGTCATGCATGCCTGTGATCTCAGTTACTCAGGAAGCTGAGATGGGAGGATCACTTGAGACCAGGCATTCAAAGCCAGCCTGAGCAACATAGCAAGACCCCATCTCAAGACCCCTAGTCCCTATATGAACTTGTTTGCTTATAAAATAAATAAATTAGCTATATTTTTAAAAATACATAATTCCTCTCCTAGGAGCCCCTAGATTTTATTGTATTATGTCATCATCTAGATAAGGTGAAAGGACAGTTGATGACCCTAGAATTCAGTGCTCCTTGTAGTGTCCTTTAAAATAAGAAGACTTTATGTTTTTTTTTTGTTTGTTTTTAGATGGAGTCTCGCTCTGTCACCCACGCTGGAGTGCAGTGATGCTATTTCGGCTCACTGCAAGCTCTGCCTCCTGGGTTCACGCTATTCTCCTGCCTCAGCCTCCCAAGTAGTTGGGACTACAGGTGCCCGCCACCGCACCCGGCTAATTTTTTGTATTTTTAGTAGAGACGGGTTTTCATCGTGTTAGACAGGATGGTCTCGATCTCTTGACCTCATGATCTGCCCGCCTCGGCCTCCCAAAGTGCTAGGATTACAGGCGTGAGCCACTGCACCCAGCCAAAATATGAAGACATCTTAACCAAACAATTGAGTTTTATATTCTCCATAAACGCAATATTCAATGGTGCTACAGAGAATGCACTACAAAAAAACTGTTCATTTCCAAAAGGCAGTTTGAGTACAGATCAGTAGAAGGCATGTAGTGGTCACTGGTTCATAGCAATTATTAAATCTAGTCAGGCACAGTAACCAGTTCCTTGATTAGAGTTCATTTTTTTCTCCCTAAAGATAATTGTCCATGGCACTTGTCTCCAGATTCTAGGATACTGATTCTTCCTGTTAAAGCACTATACATTTTCCATATAGAAAAACTTGTATTTGTAGCTAAGCAACATTTTTTATCCTACTTCCATAAAAAAAATCGGTGTCCCAAGCTTTTTACATTGTGTACTATCTCTCTCTCTATCTCTCTCTCTCTTTTTTTTTTTTTTTTTTTTAAGTCTGGCAGTACTTTTGATGATATAATCCCAAAAACTCCGTGAGCATGCTATGAACCTTAGTGAGATTTACTCCATTAAGCCGAATCCAAATATTAGGTCTATGTTAGCCTTTGTATGTGTATGTGGTTTCTATGGAAGTATACCTTTAAGATTCTTAAAAGTTGTGTTCTTTCCCAAGGTATAACTACAAACAGTACCTTCAAGACCTTTAGTATTCTTTTTGTCTTTCTGAAAACGATCATGAGACACTAACAAGCTATTTCTAATGTCATATAACAGAATTTATAACCTAACTTTGAGTTCCACCCTTATCGTAAAAGCATTTTTTTCTTTATATTTTCTATATAGTTCTCTTCAATTCTGCTTTTAAAAAGTTTATAATTTAATCCATCTTTTACAACTCAAGTTTTATCATTCACAACTAGCAGTATCACCTTAATACCAAAACCAGGGAAGGACATAACAAAAAAAAAAAAAAAAGAAATTACAGGCCAATATCCCTGACAAACATAGATGCAATACTAGTGCACCAAATCCAACAGCATATCAAAAAGATAATCCACCATGAACAAATAGCATTCACAATAGGGATGCAGGGATGGTTTAATATAAGCTAGTCAATAAATCTGATACATCACATAAACAGAATTAAAAACAAAAATCACATGATCATCTCAATTGATGTAGAAAAAGCATTTGACAAAATCCAGAATTCCTTTATGATTAAAACCCTTAGCAAAATGGGCATAGAAGGGACATACCATAGATGGGTTATAAAAGTCATCTATGACAAACCCACAGCCAACATTATACTGAACATGGAAAAAGTTGAAAGCATTCCCCCTGAGAACTGGATCAAGGCAAGGATACCCACTTTTAACACTTTTATTCAACATAGTACTGGAAGTCCTACCAAAGTGATCAGACAAGAGAAGGAAATAAAGGATACCCAAATCAGTAAAGAGAAAATTAAACTGTTGCTGTTCACCAATAATATGCTCGTATACCTAGAGAACCCTAAAGACTCACCTAGAAAGTTTCTAGAACTGATAAATTCAGTAAAGTATCAGGATGCAAAATTAATGTACACAAATTAGTAGCACATTTATACACTAACAGTGACCAAACGGAGAATCAAATCAAGAACTCAATCCCCTTTGCAATAGCTGCAAATACTTAGGAATATGCCTAACCAAGGAGATGAACCACCTCTACAAGGAAAACTACAAAATGCTGCCAAAAGAAATCATAGTTGACACAAAAGAAAATATATCCCATGCTCATGGATGGGTAGAATTAATATTGTGAAAATGACAATACTGACAAAAGCAATCTACAAATTCAATGCAATTCCCATCAAAAGATCACCATAATTCTTCACAGAACTAGAAAAAAAAAATTCCAAAATTCATATGGAAAGAAAAATGAGGCCACATAGCCAAAGCAAGACTAAGCAAAAAGAACAAATTTGGAGGCATCACATTACCTGACTTCAAACTATATTATTATAATCACCAAAACAGCATGATACTGTTATAAAAATAGGCACATAGGCCAATGAAACAGAATAGAGAAACCAGAAATAATCCAAATACTTACAGTCAACTGATCTTCGACAAAGTGATAAAAAATATAAAGTAGGGAAAGGACACCCTATTCAACAAATGGTGCTGGGATAATTGGCAAGTCATATGTAGAAGAATGAAACTGGATCCTCATCTCCCACCTTATATAACAATCAACTAAATATGGATCAAAGATTTAAATCTAAGACCTGAAACCATAAAAATTCTGGCAGATACCATTAGAAAAACCCTTCTAGACATTGGCTTAGGCAAAGACTTTATGACCAAGAGCCCCAAAACAAATGCAACAAAAAGAAAGATAAATGATTGGACTTAATTAAACTTAAAAACTTCTGCACAGGAAAAGAAAATCAGTAAACATACAACCCACAGGGTGAGAGAAAATCTTTGCAAACTATTCGTCCGACAAAGGACTAATATCCAGAATCTACAAGGAATTGAAATCAGAAGAAAAAACAAACAATCCCATCAAAAAGTGGGCTAAGGACATGAATAGACAGTTCTCAAAAGAAGATGTATAAATGGCCAACAAACATATGAAAAAGTGCTAAACATCACTAATTATCACGCTGAACATCACTAATTACAAAAATGTAAATCAAAAACCACAATGCTATACCACCTTACTCCTGGAAGAATGGTCATAATCAAAACATCAAAAGATAACAGATGTTAGTGTGGAGGTGGTGAGAAGGGAATGTAAACTAATATGACCACAATGGAAAAAAATGTGGAGATTCCTTAAAGAACTAAAAGTAGATCTATCATTTGATCCAGCAGTCCCAGTCTTAGGTATCTACCCAGAGGAAAAGAAGTCATTATATGAAAAAGACACTTGCATGCACATGTTTTTAGCAGCACAATTCACAATTGTAAAAATACGGAATCATCCCAAATACCTATCAATTGAGTGGATAAAGAAATTGTGGTATATATATACACCATGGAATACTACTCAGCCATAAGAAGGAACAAAATAATTGCATTTACAGCAACCTGAATGGAATTGGAGACCATTATCTAAGTGAAGTAATGAAGTAACTCAGGAATGGAAGGGTTTAATCAAATCATGCCTATGTAGGGGAGTCTCCATAAACACCCAAAGAACAGGGTTCAGAGAGTTTCTGCACAGCTAAGCATGTTAGAGTTCCTGGAGAATTGTGCACCTAGGGAGGACATGGAAGCTCTGTGCCCTTTCCCATATCTTGCTCTATAAATCCCTTCATTTGTATTTTTTGTAATATACTTTATGATAAACTGGTGAGTATAAGCGTTTCTCTGAGGTCTGTGAGCCACGCTAGCAAATTAATCAAACATAAAAAGGGGGTCATGAGATATTCAATTCATAGCTGGTCAGTCAGGAGCATATGTAAAATAACCTGGGGCTTGTGATTGGCATCTGAAAGGGGAGCAGTCTTGAGAACTGAGCCCTCAGCCTATGGGATCTGATGCTCTTGGTAGAAAAATGTCGTAATAGAACTGAATGAGAGGACACAGAGCTGGCATTCTCTGTAGAAGAGTTTACTTGCTTGATGATGGGGAGAAATCCCCACACATTTGGTCCCAGAAGTCCTCTGTATTGATTGATGTTGAGTAAAAAAAAAAAAAAAAAAAAAAAAATCGAAAAAACACTTTTATTTTGTGTATGAGTTTCCTTCTATTCCCAGAGATAATTTGTGAGTAGGCCAAATTCTATACCTAATCATGTATATAATCTTTAACAAGGAATGCCATTATCAGAACTTCAATTTCCTCATCTTTAAAATGGATGGGTTACCATAGGCAATACTTGATGTCTCTTTTATATTACATTTAAATTTTAGTAAAATCATAGCAAATCAAAATAAATCTGATCTTTGGATTTTTCCCTCATTCTTCATTCTTAGCTATAGCTTCACTTATATTGTTAGGACAGTCTAACAAGCCCAAAGATTAACATGAGATAATGAAATATCTTCTCTTTCTCATTATTATTATTATTCCTAGAAATCATAAACTAATTAAATATTTTCTCATCACAGCTGAAGAAAATTACAAAAAGTAAAATAAAAGTAAAAAGATACAAAACTACAAAAAGTAAACTGCAAAGTAACTAACCTTTAACATTAAAAATGTAGTCACATATATAAAAAGTATTTCATAGTCAATAATTGGAAAATGCTTTTGTGCTGATCTAAGTTTTATGCATATTATTCATTCAGTTTGTCAATTTATTTCTTCATCAAATAACTGAATGTCTCATATTATCACCATATTTAATGGGAATTTTTGAGAGGATGTATAAAGTTATTGTAGCATAAATTAAAATAGGGCAAATAACACTACATGAAAAACAAAAATCTTTAATAAAATTAAAATATTTTCAAACTGATAATCAAGTCATTTTAAAATGAAGAGGATGATCCTGGATTGTCTGAGTGGCCCCCATCAAATACATGATTTCTTAAAGTGGAAGAAAAAGGGGCACTAGGACAATGTCAGGTATAGTTGTGATGTGAAAAAGATTCAACTCTCCATTGCTGGCTTTGAAGATGTAGAAGGTACCACAAGCCAAGGAATGTGGGTGGCCTCTAGAAGCTGAAAAGTACAAGGAAATTGATTCTCCCCAGCGCTACCAGCAAGTCACACAAGCCCCAGCTGGTATCTTGATCTTACTCCAGTGAGACTCTGTGTCAAACTTTGTGTTGCGTTTACAAGCAATAGATAACAAATACAGTCTTTATGCATTTAAATCTATATATCTTTGGATAGAGTCAGCAAAGAGGAAAGAAAGCTACATTTTTTTCTGAGTTAACACAAGGTTTTAATAATGCTTTATTAGCACAATGTTAATACATAAGTTTGAGACGAAACAGCAGAAAAAAATGCAGCAAGTTAGATATAGACCTAGATTTACTACTGACCATCATTATTGTTTTTCAGATTCTATATGGGTTTGCTTCTACTTCTATTGTTTCTTTAGTTTATAATCACATCAACTTGTCTGTTTATATGTCTAATTGATTTTAAATATTGGAAGTCAAATGCTAAAAGTGATACAGATAACCTGAAGTTGACATTACTTTCTTCCAGAAATTATTTACATTTGCTTTTGGCAAGCAGCTGATGTAGGGGAAATAGCAACCCTATCTCACATTAATCTAATCAATAATTGGTATGATTTAAAGCTGGGCTTTCATTTCTAAAAGAACTGGCTTATGTTTCACTCTTCATGGATATAGATGATTCTGGACGGTTTCCCAATACTTGAGATGCTTGGTGGGTGTTTTATTGCAATTTTGATTTGTCTAGCCTTGAGGTACTGTTGCCATATCTGTTCATTTTCTTAGCCATGTCTGTGGGCATCACTTAGCATCTCTTGGGAAAAGGTATCTCAAAATGATAGACTTAGCTCCCTGAATTTCCTTCTTCTACATCTTAGCCCTATATTCCTATACTATCTTCCTGCTCTTACATTGTCAATTAGTTTTTGATGTTTTAAATGTTTGTCCTGCTTTCTCAATTTTCTTTCAGTGAGATTATCTGTTCAAATCATTCATCTGCATTAATATGTTTATAATTATGCTAAAAGTTTAGTAATAAATAGAGGAAAATATTGCATCTGTGTTTTCTTATGTAAAATAATAAATTACTTTAAAAATTTAAATAGACATAAAGAGAAAATAAAAACTTTTCTACAGTACATCCTGCCCTCACTTTTTAAAAAGATTTTTTAAAAGCCTGAATACAATGATTCCTATTTTCATCTAGATAAAAACTTCCTTCATTTTTGAAATGAACAAAGATCTCTCAACGAATAGAGAACATCCTTTTTACTGCAGCTTTAGGTTTACTATAAAATTTTAATATGATTTAAGAAAAATGGACATTAATTTGTACAGAGGACATAGATTCAAACATACAGCTTGAAGTATGTCCTTCAAAATAGAATGACAATGAAATTGCACTCATTTTTTAGGAGAACATCACTTTTAATTGAAAAGTAAAGCAATGTATCTCAAATAAAACTCTGTGTTTAACAACATAAACTGTAACTAGTTGAGATAAATAGCTCTTTTAAGTGGTATTGTGATTTTGAGATATCAGAGTATCAATACAGTTCCGCTTCTTTCATCCTGACTCAGCTCTAAGCAATATTAAAAATAAGAACTACTTTCCATAAACTTAATTGCCATAAACTAAATCTGTTAAAGCCTCTTCTTATTCTCAATGCACTGACAAAAGGAGGGAAGATTTTAAATAATTATTTCCATAATGAGAAATTCTCTCATAAAAGCAAATAAAGTCACTATTTTCCTTACGAAAAAGCTGTATGTGAGACACCCAGGAATACTGATGATATTTAATTCATCCACAAAACTTCAAAACACAAACATTCTTTATCTCCAGCATTATAACAAGGTTACATTGTATTTACAGGAAGGGCAAGCAGAGGCAACAACTTGGTAAAAATAAATGGCCAGAAACTTTCTAAAATACAACAAATGAGGAGACAAAGTCAAAGACAGATGCAAGCCTGATGAAAGTGATGGTTTATTATCTTTCTTTTTGCCACTGAAAATAGGTCTACATTTACACAGATGGCTTTTTCTTTTAGTAAGAGCTTAGTTGTCATTCACATTGCATTTGATACATTTTGGAATGAATCAAATATGATATTCCTCCATATGTCTAGCAGATCAAGCACATTTATAAACATTGACCACACCCACTTCAATCTGGTTTCACCAAGTGTAACTCCCCGGATATAAATGAATCTTCCATAAGTGCATCAGATGACAGTAATGATATACTTTAGTCATAATTTCCCTGGAAAATAGTATGATATTCACTGTCATATTGGTTCTTATGAACTAAAGGAAAAAGCATCAGCAATTTGAAGTATTTCATTTTATTCACTGGCATTAGTTAAGAAACAACTGTTCTATTAGTTGAAACACATGTGGATGCCAATAAATATTTGTATTTCTTATCAGCATTTGGAAAAAAGGAAAGGAAAAAAAAGATGAGTTTTTTTTTTGTCTTTAGAAAGCATTTTAATCTAAAAGTATGAAAAACAATTAGAGGTCACTATTTCAAATTCGTAGACTATGCAATTGTCTGCACGCCAATCCAGGCAAGTTATTTGAATATGCCTGAATACTTCCAAAGTCTGAGAAGTTGCTTCCTTATTTAGAGTCACTGGGGAATTACCCTTATCCATGCTTATTTGATCCGTTGCAAACTTTGTTTTATGAATGTGGCAGAAACAAAAAGATGTTTACTAGAGTTCAAAGGTATGATATATCATTAATGTTCAAAAAAAGTATTATCCTTTAAGTGTCCAAAATATATGGTCCTACTGTAACATGCATAAATATAAAATGGTTTTCAGATTTGGGGATTGCTTTATTTTTACCTTCTGATGTATTACTGAAGAAATTAAGTGTTCTTAACATTTAACATTGTGCCACTCACCACAAATATTAGTTCAATGTTTTATTTTGTCATTTGTTTAACTCTAATCGCAACTAAAAGATCTGCTCTATAGGGATGTTTATTTGTCTCTATTTTTTATTCATCTTTAGGTTTATTGAAAATCTTAGTCACTTGTCCCTTGAGGCTTTCATCCTCCTGGCACTGCTCCTTATAAATTCCTATCAATCTAATCCACGTGCCCTCCTTTTTAATACAAATTCTTTTTTAAATTAAAGCTGATTGAAGATTTCCCTATGCAATCACACATAATTTAATGGGCATGTACTATATTTTACCTAACTCATAAGAAGCATTTGTGTTTCTGAAGTCATAATCATTATTTGAGAGCTCTTTGCATTCTTGAACAATCCTTTATCGTAGAATGGTATTCATAATTGATTTCGATAACTATGAGTAGGGCAATAACTGCCACCCACTGTCTTCTCACACTCTTCATTTTCCATTGTTCCTATTCTCATGCAGTGAAAGAGATCCTTTTAAAACCTCTTGTTTTTCTCAATTTTTAAGTTTTATTAATATGTATGAGCACACAGCATGGCAACAGTGATAAAAAGCTTGTGGGGTGGGGTGAAATGATGTCTTTGTAATACAGTTTGATCTATTCCTCCAAAATAGGCACAAAGTCCATTTACTTCCATACCATCCATTCTTGAGGAGACTGGACCTCTGATGCACAAACAAAAATATGGCATTAAACTAATGAGGTGTTACTCGGAGCAGAAACTACAAAACACATTATAATTTGTTGTTCTCTCAGACCAATGGGGACATAATATAAGCACAACTGAGAGCTAGTATAAAATAGAGGTTAAGAAAATCGATTTCAGAGTGCATTCATGAGTAATTTTTTAAGGAAAGAATGTAAGAGTTGCATACTTTCTAATTTCTAGAATGTCTAAACTGCCTTTCTTTTGCCTGAGTATTTGAATATCTTAGCTGAATGCACAGTCCCTGGATCCCAGTTCTGTTACTTTCAAAAGTTTGAAAGCATTATAATGCCATCTTCTAGCCTATAGTCATATAGATTAGAAATCTCATAGCTGTCTCTCTCACTTGCTCTCTCTCTTTTCATTATTTCTCACTGACACTCATTTGCTGAGTATGCTTTCAGCCTAAAAGCTAAACCGTACGTTAAAGCTCACTTAGTCTGTGTCTCTCTGACTTGACTTCCGCTGGCAGAGGTACAGATACTGTAGAGAGGAGGTTTTACCCTGAGTATATGAGCACTCCTTTGACCCATGATGTTAAAAGCCTAAACCTGGATGATCTTACCCCATCTCTGATTTTTGCTGACAAGGCTCCTAAGCTGGCAGGAGAGCAGTCTTGTTCTGAAGAGAGAACTCTTGATATTCACATCTAGAGAAATAGTGTTTCCCCATGCACATAGGCTTGCTTTCTGCCGATAGAGGTCTCCAAATAAACAGAGGTGTAGTCTCCCTTTCCAAGGAAGGGAATATGTCGTTCATCCTTGAAGGAGTGTTTATTCATGTGCTTATACCAGCTTTTATCTCTACCCATGGCTGCCTCTTTCTTGGGGAAAGATTATTATATCTCCTTGGTTAGAATGTGACATTTTCCACTACTGTGTAACTTTTGACCTATCTTTTCCAAAGGTGCTATATAGGGGTCACTAATGTTTCTTCCATCTAGTTGGGTTAATTTGTCTTCTTTAAAATTCTGCTTTCTCCTGTAATATGCACAGAAGTCTAAACTCATTGATAGTTCATAAGAAGAAGTCTATTTTGGATATAAAGATCAATCATCGATTTCTATTGACTAAAATTGCAATGAAAATAACATTTTCATTTTCATGTGTCTACATGTATTTCACATTTGATTGGAAAATAGTATATAAATAAGAGATATGATTATCAGAGTTCGAAAGTATGACATGTTCATTAGAGTTCCAAAATGTAATACGCTTTAAGTATCCAAAATATATGGTCTTACTGTAACATGCAAAAATATAAAATAGCTTTCAGATTTCTGGATTTCTGAATTATTTGTTTCTGATGGACAAAATGTTTTATGTAGACTTCCTAACAAATGAGACTCCAAATGGCAGAAAGGATCAAGGTGGAGCAAGACAAAACAAGGGAATTGATTCTGTCTTGTAATTATGCATAGGTACTATTCCTGTCTGAATAACATCATGAAAATTATTTATGTGTAATTTACATATATTAAAATGCACCATTTCATATATACTGTTGAACAACATTCAACAAGTGTTTTCATTTATACAGTCACTGTGAAGCAGGTTCCCTGTGCACTGGTTACCAACTTTGCTTAGTTCAATGAGAGATAATACACTCATATACGCCAATAACATGGAGTTAATTTATTAGATGCAGCAAGGACAAAAGCAGCCATGGATCCACCATGAGCTAATTCCTCAAGAAATCTTCCCTAGGTCAATTGACTGTCAACTGTGGGTGCCTCACTTGGACCCCAGTGGAGGGACTCTGAAAGGCAGCCTGCCCTGGGTTACTCACCTCAGGAGCAATGTGAGCCACTGGGCTAAAGCTTTGAAGGATATCCTGTTTCCAGGGGAGAAAGAAACATAACCTAGAAGGGAAAGGAACAAGACTTGAGCTATTTCAGGAAGTGCCTCTCTACCTCAAGATACTGCATGCCCAGCATATTCTGCAGTTACTATTGAGAATGACAAGCAAGACACAGAGGAGAACTGTGTCAGTCCAAGGTCACTCAAAGAACTGTTTGTAACTACCGCCATAGTCTATATAGAGAATAATTTGCTTCCTTGTACCCTCTTTAAAGTCAATTCTTGTGCCTGAGAAACCACTGATATTTCTGACACTATATGTTAGACCTGATTTTTCTAGATTGCTGTATTGATAGAATCATGACATAAGAATCCTTTGTATTTGGCTTCCATTGCCCAACACAATGTTTCTGACGTTCATCCATGATTTTGTGCGTATAAGTAATTTGTTCCTTTATATTGCTGAGTAGTATTCTATGATATCGACATACCACATTTGTTTCATCATTTTCTTTTTTCTGTTACAGACACTAGTTGAAATATCAGCTCCAATTAGCATAATGAATAGAAACAGTGTATAACTCAAAGAGCAATTAGAGGATAAATTTCCCTTTGTGGTTGCTTCACAATTTATATTATAAACCAAATTAACAAGTTATAGACTTGTATGTTTCCATAATTTCCAAGCATAGACATAGAGTTTATCACATGTAAGCCAGAAGGAACAAAAATGCTCTCTTGTTAAAATATCCCATTCCTTATAGTGCCAAAATTGTTGTTTTGAAATGGCCATGCCTGAAACCATAATACTGAAATAATAGAACCTTAATGAATGTAAGTTACTATTTAAAATGGAAGCTAATCAGTGGAATTAGTACTGCAAATGTTTAAAGATGGATATACTGCCATGTAGTAACACCAGTCATATTTCTAAAGCATTTTATGCATATGTTTGTCTCAAATATATTTCCATCATTTAGTTCTGAGAGATGTGTCATTTGGACTGCAATAATCCCAAAATAACCAATAAAAGTGAGAAAAAATTCTAAAACTTCCTAGTGTTTTTCTCTTATGCCTTTATTTTTTTCCTTTCAAATCTGCCTCATCTCAGTACTATCCTTAAACACAGGCAAGAGGGAACTAAGCACAGATGCATTTAAGTGCATACTGAAATTAAAGGAGGCCTTCTCTTGACATCCTGTGGATGAATACCTTTCCATGGGGCAAGGAGTTAAAAGGTCTAGAGGAACTTCCCACAACTGCCTTAACCATTCTTAATGATGCTTCTGATACATGGCATTCTTCTTAAAAACCCCTCACCCTGCTTCTGATTCCTGTGCTAGCCTCTTCCCTAGTACTTTCTTTCCAAAAACAGACCATACTGCTCATTTGTGCACACTGGGTCCCAGTTTCAAAGAGTAGTCATTTGAAAGGGACGGGGCATGGGCAGAGTTGATGCTTAATTTGGGTTGCTCTCATTTACATATGGGATTGCAAAAAAAGAGGGATGGCCCATGGGCTAGAGGCCAGAAGGCAGTAGCCAGTTCTCCATTTGCTGCCATGTTCTGTCATGGATATATAAGGAATAGGAAACTCAAAACTTGAGCTTAGCTCTGCAAATAAACATAAAGATAACTTGTCAAGGTGTAAAATTAAGCTGTATTTTACTTACAAGTTTGATGACTTCATTTAACATTTAAGCTATTTATGCCTATTATATGTGAGTTCCCATTTCTATTCTTGCCCTAGCCTTAAAAATCTTAGGGGCAAACTGAATTTATTTTTGTTTCTATTTTTAGTTGAGTATTAAAAGCTAAGTATAAAGTACCCTCTTAAGTAAGTCTGTGTTTAAATGAGCCTTTTCTAGGATATCATTCAACTAGATTCACTCCATATCAAGGAGGTGAGAGTAAAGTGACCTGTGTCTTTCCTCCTCCTCCTGCTTTCTATCAATGAGAGGAAGGAAGGGAGGGTCTAGGCTGTTTTATTTTGTTGTAGTAAAACCAGACTTCCTCCTATTCCAGTCACATAACCACTATCTTTCTCTTCATTTCAAGAAGACAATCACATCTCTTATCTAGATGAAGTTGTTGTTGTTACATAAGCTTTTTTGTTTGTTATATTTGTTTGAAAAAGATCATCCAAAGACTAGAAAAACAAACAAAAGAGTTAACCTCCTTCATTAATTTAAACGTGGATGTTAAATATGAAGTGTTTTAGAAAAGATGAAGGATTTGGGAAAATTTATAGTTTAGAAGTTAAAGTTTTACACAAAGAGCTTTATAAGGGTATAAAGTATCGAAAACCATAGATTTGCAGTAAAATTTGAAACTATGTTTGCCAAAAATACCATAAGCAATATTAAAACAAAAAAGATAAATGTGTAATAAATGATTTAAATTTGTTAATGTATCAATTATAAAGCCCAATTAGAAGGAATAAAAATATAATCATCTTTAGAGAGTAACCGAGAAATGGGCAAGAAAAAATTATTATGTGGAAAATAAAATAGCTTAAAAAAATATTCAATGTTACTTCCTACTAAACAAAAATGACAAAATGAAAAGAATAAGAACCAATTTTTAAATTTTCAATTTATGTAAGATGTTATGGTGAAAATAGTGTTCAATGTTTGAAACAGTGCAGATTTGGAAAAAAATACAGTCTCATTTGGTTTGTTAATTCATCAAAAGCGATTTAGTAATATATATTAAAAAAATCTAAAATATAAATAAGGAAATAATCTCACGTATAGAGACATATGAATACTTTTTCTTATCTCGGCATTATTGATACGAAATATATATAAGGACATTTATAAATTATACCACAGAAATCTGCAACTACTAAAATAATGCATTTAAAATGTATTGATGCTACTGAATAATTTTAAAAAATGCTGTGTTCAAATTGTATTGAGAATTATCACATTTTTACAAATACAAATCACCAAAAAGATAACTTTTTTTTTTTTTTTTTTTTTTTTTTGAGACAGAGTCTCCCTCTTTTGCCCAGGCTGGAGTGCAGTGGCACAATCTCGGCTCACTGCAACCTCAATCTCCTGGGTTCAGGTGATACTTCTGCCTCAGCCTCTCAAGTAGCTAGGATTACAGGCACCTGCCACCATGCCCAGCTAATTTTTATATTTTTAGTATAGACAGAGTTTCACCATGTTGGTCAGGCTGGTCTTGAACTCCTGACCTCTGGTGATCCACCCACCTTGGACTCCCAAAGTGTTGGGACTACAGCCATAAGCCACCGCACCTGGCCCAAAAAGATAACATTTATTCTCTCTGGGTGTTTATTTATGTTTTACATTTTATTCCACGTATAATTTTTTAAAAATAATTTGAATTGTCATTTTAGATTCAGGAGGTACATGTGCAGGTTTGTTACCTGGGTGTACAGCATGATGCTGATATTTAGGGCATCTCATCCCCCGGCTAATGGGCATAATATCCAACAGGCAGTTATTCAGCGCTTCCTCCCATCCCTTTCTCCCCTTTCCAGTATTCCCCAGTGTCTGTTGTTCCCATCTTTATCCCCATGTGTTCCCAGTGCTCAGCCCACACTTACAAGTGAGGACATATGATATTTGTTTTTCTGTTTCTGCCTTAATTTTCTTAGAATAAGGGCCTTCAGCTACATCTCCATGTTGCTACAGAGAACATGATTTCATTCTTCTTTATGGAAGCACTCTCTGGCTGTTTAGATGATAGGTTAATGTTTTGTTTCCTTATGCTCCTTTATAGTTTGCAAACTATTTGCATTACTTTTTAAACAAGGGAAAATATCTTATTTTGAAGCACCATGAATTTAGCTTCTTGTTTTATAGAGTTTGAGGTACAGGATGAGGAACTTGATCAGTTACTTAAAGAGAATTAATTGATCAAATAGGTCCAAAACCTGGTATTCCAAACTAGGGTTCTCCCTAGGATAGCTTTTTTCTTCCAAAATCTTTTGTTTAACCACTTCAGAATCCTGTGTTTCAAATATAGGATAATATGAAGTAGTTTTTGACTCATTATTTATTCTTACATTATCTTACCAAAAATTATAGCTATCACAGGAAATATCCAAATAATTTATGGTGAATCCTATCATGAACAAACTTGCAGAGTTCTATTACTCAAGAAGAATCTTTAGTTCAATAATATTTATAACAATTTCATATTTGGTTATACAGAAATAAAATTATCCTCACATCCCATGTTTGTACCATTTGATTTGTAGAAAAAAATGCACATTTTAAAATAAAATTTTCATATGTATCCATTCTACAAATAATTGTGATAGATTCTTATATGTTTTATTTTCATTTATTATTGTGAAATTTCATATAATTGAAAAATTCACATTGGATTCAAGTTATGCTATTTGAATTACTTATAAGTATCTGAAATGTTACATTACTTTATATGCAACTTAAATTCTTTTGCAAATATATAGTTTTAATATTTGCTAAATAAGTGATGATTAGACAAGTGTGTTCAAAAATCTAATGCACTGATTATAAACTAATATTTTGTCTGCAAAACTAAGTGATACTTAACATTTTTTCTGTCTTTACATCTAAAAACATAAACACAAACATACAAACAAAAACTCTTGGCAAACAGGAACCTATGATGACAAGAGAAGAACCAAAGAAGACAACATTCAGGCTTATCTTTCACGCTAAGAATCACCAGGTGCAACTCAGGTTTAAGGCATGCATTATAATTTCTATTTTATAATTAATGATTAATCATGTTGAATTAAGAATGCTTATAGAATGTTTTTGGAAACATACATAAAAGATAGGATATATATATAATAGGCACATACAAGACAAATTTTGTATATACATAAAACATAAATCTAGGTGTCTCCAAAGCTGTAGCTGTCAACACTATAGACAAATAATTTCAATTATACCTACCAAAAAGGTGTATTATCTATTTCTCATTATCAGTAATATTAGAAGTGGGATAACTCAATTCATGTTCACAAATAAAAATTCCTTTAAGGAAACAAACAGGAGGCCTAATATTTCCTTGATCTCATCCTGCCTTCTGATATCTATGCTACTGTCACCATACATTTGAATTATTTTATCATTGTTTCAGTTAATCAATAAACATTTAACTTTGCAACACACTTATCCATTATGTGGTTTTTCATTACTGTTTGAATCTCTAAATTTCCATTTCCAACCAATTTCTCTTGGCTTGAAGAACTTCTGTTACTATTTTCCTTATTGCAAGTCTGATGGTTATAGACATTCTCCAGCTTTTAAAAAATAAAAATGCCATTATGCTACCTTCATATTTTTAATATGATTTTCACTAAATATAGAAATCTAGGTTTGCAATTTGTTTTGGAATTTTAAAGGTATCTGTATTAGTTTTCTCCGTAACAAGTTACCATACATTTGGTGTCTTTAAAACAAGAAAAATTTATTATCTCACAGTTCTTTAGGTCAGAAGTTACACTAGGCTAAAATCAAAACGTCAACTGAGCTGCATTTCTTTCTAGAGGCTCTAGAGCAGAATTTGTTTCCGTTCCTTTTCTAGCTTCTAGGGGCTGACTATATTTCCTTGGTCCTTCACTTCCCCCTTTTTACACTTTTAAGACCAGCAAGTGCAGGTTTTGTCCTTCTCATATCCTCACTTCTTCACAACGCGTTTCTCTGACACTGTTTCCACATTCACATCTGTCTCACTCTCTCCTCTTCCTCTCTGTTCTACTTTAAAGGATCCTTGTGATTCAGTGAGACCTACCCAGATAATCCAAGAACATTTCCCGAATTTGAAGACATTTGACTAGCAGTCATAATTCTATTTGTATTTAATTCCCCTTTGCCATGCAATTTAATATATTCATTGTTTTTGGGGAATGAAGTTTAGACATCTTTATAGAGGCCATTCATTCTACTTCTTCTACCATTTTTGTTAAAATAGGTGCCAGCATTATTTTTTTCTTGGAATGGTTTTAAAATTTTTCTCCTGGTTTTGATTCTCAGTAATTGATATAAAGGTGTTCTTGGTATTTATTTTGCTTGGAATTTCATTGATTATTAAATCTATGAGAAAATATTTTGTGAATTTTAGAAAATTCTCTATTATTTTCTCTTCACATATTGTTTCTGCTCCATTTTCTTTCTCCTCTTTTTCTGGAATTTAAGTTACAAGTACATTAGAGCTATTCAACACACTCATCTATTTACATGTCTTTTGTATATCTTGCAGCTTTTATCTTTTTGCTTCAGTATGAATAATTGCCTATGATCTATTTTCATTTACTACTTGTCTATATAGCTGCATCTAATCTCTTATTAAACGTATCAATCGAGTTTTTAATTTTATGCATACAATTTTTCACTTCCAAAGTTTACTTTTTGTAATTTCCTATAAACTGTTTTTCTTCTTGAAAGTATCAGTTTTGCTTATAATTCCATAATATATGTTAAGACCAAATTAATTACTTTAAGACCTATGTCTGAAAAGCTATTTGATTGTCTTCCTTGGTAGTCTGTCTACCTTGTTTGTTGCTTCTCTAAAAGCTTATAATTTTGTGTTTATTTCAGATTAAGCGCTCAATATCCAAAATGATACATTTTAAAGATAAACTGAAGCTCTGCTTGATAGTATAGTCTTCCAGAGAGCATTTATGTTTGCTTCTCACAGGAATCTAGACTAAGTGACTTCTAATCCAAATTCTCCATAATCCAATCAGAGCTAGAGAAGGATTACAGCTGAGTTTTAGTTCCTTTGAACTAAAATTTAGTCTTATTCCTAGAGGAAGACAGGAATCTGTGATCCTATTTAAAAATCTGTACTCTTTATTAATGTGTTTTTATCTCTGTTATCTGGAAGGCTTGGAATGACAATTTTTTTAGGAAGGTAAATTAATATTAATATTTAAACTCAATAGATCACAAATATTATTTCAACAGGTAACCAATATACAAATTGTTCATGATTAACTAACTTTATTTTTTATTCTAAGGCTTCATATCTGCTGTATATTTAAAACTTACATCACAGTTCAATTTGGACTGGCCACATCTCAAGTGATTGAAAGGCACTTTTGGCTAGTGATTACATTAGAAAGCTCTGGTCAAGTGAAAAATAATTCCAGATGCTGGTCTGCTTTTCTTCCTAAGGTCTTGGTCATGTGATTCCTCACAGAATTGTTAGCTCTACAATGCCACATTTCATAATTTGCTTATTTTTTCCAGTTGTTCTTATTGTTAGAGTTGATCCAAACTCCTTGCTGTATTATTAATAGAATCAGATTCCTTTCCAGCTTAGTTGGCCATTCTAATATTTTTTTATATTCTATCATTTTTTCTCTTTGATTTTCTTACCTTTCATTGATTTGATTACATTTTATTAATTACAGAATATCTAGTGTTTGAGGATTTTTGTTTTGTTTTGTTTTTTGAGATGGAGTCTCACTCTGTAAGGCTGGAGTGCAGTGGCGCAATCTCGGCTCACTGCAAGCTCTGCCTCCTGGGCTCATGCCATTCTCCTGCCTCAGCCTCCCGAGTAGCTGGCACCCACCACCACACCCGGCTAATTTTTTGTATTTTTAGTAGAGACAGGGTTTCACCATGTTAACCAGGATAGTCTTGATCTCCTGACCTTGTAATCTGCCTGCCTCAACCTCCCAAAGTGCTGGGATTACAGGCGTGAGCCATCCTGCCTGGCCAGTGTTTGAATTTATATTACTTTTGTCCTAGAAATTTTACCATTACTTACCTATCAAAGCAAAAATTCAGTTTATGTATTCAATCAACTCCTTCCTGATATTGTATTTGTGTTAAAATATGTCATAGGCCAGGTGCCATTGCACATGCCTGTAATCTCAGCATTTTGGGAGGCCAAGGCAAAAGGATTGCTTGGGTCCAGGAGTTCAAGATCAACCTGGGAAACACAGATCCTGTCTCTACAAAAAGAAGAGTAGCCAGGCATGGTGGCATCAGGGGCTGAGGCAGGAGGATCACTTGAGCCTAGGATGTCAAGGCTACAGTGAGCCATGATGGCACCACTGCACTCCAGCCTAGATAACAGAACGAGACATTGTCTCAAAATTGTTTTGTACAGTTAAGTACAAAATTAGCTTTATTCACATTCTTTTTCTCCTTTTCATATCTTGTATCTTAGGCATTATACCTAGAATAACTACTCTTCTGCTTGAAGTTGATCCCTCATAATGTCCTACAATGGAAATTATCTCAGTTTTTCTGGGGTTGGTGAATTTGTGTTTGAAAATACTTTTATTTTGCTTCATGCTTGGAAGATAATTTTTGATAGATATGTTAGTTAGCTGATTAAATCATTCTATATGATATATATATATGTCAAATATCACAATGTGTGCAATTATGCTTTTTCACTCAAAAACAATATTAATAATATAGTTGCCTAACTCCTTTGGGAGCTAGGGAAGGAGTAAAACTGATCCCTACCATATATTTATTTCTAAATTTCATAGTAGGTTAAACATTGCATATATGTTCCTGGTGATGCTTGTACATATGAAAAGAGAAGGAACACAAATGAATTAAAAAGGAAATAAAATATATACATGCAAAGAAAGAGAGAACAAAAAGGAAAACAATACAGGGAAAGGTTCATGGGAATATGTTACTCTTAATTGCTTTTGAAACCAGGTTAGTGGGAAACACATCCTGGGGTTGGGGGCAAGATTCGAAAGTTTTGCTTCAACTTGCTAAAGATAGTTGGTATATTATTACACTTCCCAACATCTCAGTTTCACCAACATTTACAACATACTACATCCTTTTTCTACACAATGACATTGCTAGGAAGAGGACGAAAGGGCTCAGCAGTTATTATGTATGCACTCTATGTCCATTGCCACAGAGATATTTTATTTGGTTCTAAATTGGTTGATAATTATTTCAACTTGTTGAAAAATATGATTCCTTTTTCTTCAGCTATTACTTTTGTTATCTTCACCATCTTAATTGCTTCTTCTTTGTTGGCAAACTCTCTAATAGAAATGATAACTATTAAAATATTGTGGTTGCTTTTTTTTATTTGTAGTTTCACAATGATGTGACTAAGCAAGGATTTTCTTTTTAATTATATCAATTTGTTTTTAATGTGATTCTCCAAAATGGATTGAAATTCTAAAAGATTCTCAGTTATTCTTCAGATATTTCATAACTGCATTTTATCTGCTGTTAAATTCATCTACTAGTTTTTGAATGCTTTACTGTTTATATCTGATTATACTTTCAATTTCTAGTGATTCAGTTTTATTTTTAAATGTCATCTACTTTAGCTTCTCTAAATTCAAATGATGTGAAACCATTATTATTCTAGTTTGATAATTCTAAAATTCTGTGGGTATATTCTGCTGTTTTTCATGTCCCAACTGGTTCATTCATAGTAATTCTTTCGTTAAATGATGTATTGTTTCTTTGTTTACCATAAATTTCTTATTCTCTTTGAAACATTGTCTGCAGAAATATGTAGAAGTCTAAGACACAGTTGGGTTCGTCCCAGAAATACATGTTTGTTTTTGTAAAATATTTGCACATACTATGTTTATAGGTTTTTGCATTAAATTCTTAATATGGTCTTTTCAGGCCACTCAGGAAATATGAATTAAAACAAGTGTCTTCTTAAGCTATATTTTTAAAAATTACATTTTTGTTTCTATTATTTATTTTATATTTTTTTCAAAAATTTCATGCATTTTAATAGCACTTTAAAGTTGTCACAGGTTTTCTCGATTTTAGAAATTTAAGGACATATTTTATATTATTTATCAAACCTATCCAATAATTGAAACTTTAGCAAACCTAATATGTCAATATGTTTCTCCCTTACGGCAGTGCGAAACCTTGTTGACTTATTTATTTTAAATTTTGGAGTATGTGCTTCTATTTAAGTGAAATTATTCTGAGATACTTTTTTTTTTTTTTTTTTTTTTTTCTTTTTGTGACGGAGTCTCGCTCTGTCACCCAGGCTGGAGTGCAGTGGTGCCATCTGGGCTCACTGCAAGCTCCGACTCCTGGGTTCATGCCATTCTCCCACCTCAGCCTCGCAAGTAGCTGGGACTACAGGCGCTTGCCACCATACACAGCTAATTTTTTTGTATTTTTAGTAGAGACAGGGTTTCACCATGTTAGCCAGGATGGTCTCAATCTCCTGACCTCATAAGCTGCCCGCCTCGACCTCTCAAAGTGCTGGGAGTACAGGTGGGAGCCACCATTCCCCGGCCTCTGAGATACTCTTAAAAGGCATATTTGGATGTTTATTGAAAAAGAGTTTAATTTTTTCTGCTATACATGGGCCACATTATTGTGTTAACTTAATCTCTGGGCTTTTGGATTATGCTGTTTTTATTTTTCATAGTAAAACAGGTAATAACAGGTGAGTATTGTGAATTCCTAAAGAATATTTAGTCTATTCTTCTTGTCAAGATGGATTATCTATATTTTTGATGATCATAGATTTTTGAAGGTATCTATTTTCATCTTCCTGACTTGTATGTTATGAAGTTTTGTCTATCCCAACACCCAAAGTAGACTTTAAAGACATACTCTAGACTGAGTAATTTATAAAGAAAAATAAATTTAATGGACTCACAGTTCCACGTGGCTGTGGAGGCCTCACAATCATGGTGGAAGGCAAAAGGCACATCTTACATGGTGACAACAAGCGAGAATGAGAACCAAGCAAAAGGGGAAACCCCTTATCAGACCATCAGATCTTGCACGACTTATTCACTGCCACGAGAACAGTATGGGGGAAATCACCCCCATGATTCAATTATCTCGCATTGGGTCCCTCCCACAACATGCGGGAATTATTGGAGCTACAATTCAAGATCAGATTTGGGTGGGAACACAGCCAAACCATGTCATTCTGTCCCTGGCCCCTCTCAAATTTCATGTCCTCACATTTCAAAACCAATCATGCCTTCCCAATAGTCCCCCAAAGTCTTAACTCATTTCACTATTAACTGGAAACTCCACAGTCCAAAGTCTCATCTGAGACATGGCAAGTCTTTTCCACCTATGAGCCTGTAAAATCAAAAGCAAATTAATTACTTCCTAGTTACAATGGAAATACAGGCATTGGGTAAATATAGTCATTCCAAATGGGAGAAATTGGCCAAAACAAAGGGTCTACAGGCTCCATGAAAGTCCAAAATCCAGCAGGGCAGTCAAATCTTAAAGCTCCAAAATTATCTCTTTTGACTCCATGTCTCACATCCAGGCCACACTGATGTAACAGGTGAGTTCCCATGGTCTTGCACAGCTCTGTTCCTGTAGCTTTGCAGGGTACAGCCCCACTCGTTGCTGCTTTCATGGGCTGGAGCTGAGTGTCTGAGGCTTTTCCAGCTGCACAGTGAAAGCTGTTGGTGGATCTACCATTCTGGAGTCTGGAGGAGGGCAACCCTCTTTTCACAACTCCACCTGGCAGTGCCTCACTGCGAACTCTGTGTGGGGGCTTAAACCCCATGTTTCCCTTCTGCACTGCCCTAGTAGAGGTTTTCCGTGAGGACCCCACTCCTACAGCAAACTTCTGCCTGGATATCCAGGCATTTTTTATACATCCTGTAAAATCTAGGTGGAGGTCACCAAACATCAATTCCTGACTTCTGTGCACCTGCAGGCTCAACACCACATGGGAGCTGCCAAGACTTGGGGGCTTCCACCCTCTGAAGCCACAGCCCAAGCTGTACCTTAGCCCCTTTTAGCCATGGCTAGAGTGGCTGGGACTCAGGACACCAGGTTGCTAGGGTGCGCACAGTAGGACGGCCCTGAGACTGGCCAACAAAACCATTTTTCCTCCTGTTCTTTGTGCCTGTGATGGGAGGGTCTGCTGCAAACGTCTCGAACATGTCCTGGAGATACTTTCCACATTGTCTTGGTGATTAACATTTGACTCCTCATTACTTCTGCAAATGTTTGCAGCCAGCTTGAATTTCTCCTCAGAAAATGGGTTTTTCTTTTCTACCACATTGTCAGGCTGCAGATTTTCTGAACCTTTATGATCTGTCTCCCTTTTAAAACTGAATGGCTTTTAACAGCACTGAAATCACCTCTTGAATGCTTTGCTGCTTACAAATTTCTTCTGTCAGATACTCTAAATAATCTCTCTCAAGTTCAAAGTTCCACAAATCTCTAGGGCAGGGGCAAAATGCTGCCAGTCTTTTTGCTAAAACATAACAAGAGTCATCTTTACTCCAGTTCCCAGTAAATTCCTTATCCCCATCTGGGACCATGTCAGCCTAGATTTCATTGTCAACATTTTAGTCAAAGCAATTCAACAAGCCTCTCGGAAGTTCCAAACTTTCCCACATTTTCTTGTCTTCTGACCCCTCCAAACTGTTCCAACCTCTGCCTGTTACCCAGTTTCAAAGTCACTTCTACATTTTCTACTGTCTTTTCAGCAGTGCCCCCCTCTACTGGTACCAATTTACTATATTAGTCCATTTTCATGCTGCTGATAAAGACATACCCAAAACTGGGTAATTTCTAAAGAAAAAGAAGTTTAATGGATGCACGGTTCCATGCGGCTGGGGAGTCCTCACAATCATGACAGAAAGCAAAGGCACATCTTACATGGCGGCAGACAAGAAAGAATGAGAGTCAAGTGAAAGAGGAAACCCTTTGTCAAACCATCAGATCTTGTGAGACTTATTCGCTACCATCAGAACAGTACGGGGGAAACTGCACTCATGCTTTAATTATCTCCCACTGGGTCCCTTCCACAACATGTGGGAATTATGGGAGCTAAAATTCAAGATGAGATTTGGGCAGGGACACCAGACCTCAAAAAGATTCCAATTTAATTACACATTAAATTACTTTGTAGAAATCACTGACAGTTTCTAAAAATGACCCATAGCTTAATATCTTGTAAATAAAATATTTGTAGTGGTGATGCAGGATTTTCTGCTCCTCAGCTCAGCTAAATCCAGCATCTTATCTCATGACCAGGAAGAAGTAGGCAAACAGGTCCAATGAGGGGTGAGAAGGGCAAAATTGATTGAGTGAAAGTAAAGCTCTCAGTAAGGAGAGGGTTTCTGTACACAGTTTTCTACCTCACAAAACTGAATACCAGGCCACCACACATGTGTTGAAGAGGATTGACTCCTCTCCTGCTTAAGGCATGAATTCCTGTTGGCTCCAATTCATTCTTCCAGTGCATATGTGAGACCTTAGTCTGAGACACCACACATTGATTTATTTCCCCTACTGCACATGTGCTAAGGGACAGCATTTTTCACCATGGGCATATTTAGGTAAGGCCCCTATGCACAATGACCTGGGCAGGTTGGAGTTTCTCTGGGGACTCCCATCTGCTAGGCATTTGTCTGCCTTCTTTATCAGTGGTGTAATATAATAGAAGGTTTTGAAACTTTGAGTCTTATTTATGTCACTTATCTGTAATTGGCATGTTAAGAGTATATAAATAAGCATCTAATCTATCTCACCTATGTTAGAAAGAACAAGAAAATTATGTTATAAAAACCTATTTTAAAGATATTTTGGATAAAGGAAGAACCCTTGATGTCTATAGTACGTCAAGACAGATTCATTTTGGAAAAGAGGTCAAAAATGAACTAAGAAATAAAAAAAATCATTTGTATGAATTAAAGGAACAGAACAAAACTGGCGATATTTTGCTTTATACGGGTTTCATGCTCTAGATGATAGTGAGATTTTTCTAATTGTTTTCACCTCTGACTCCAACTTTTTAATGTTTATTTATTTATTTATTTTTTTGAGACAGAGTCTCACTCTGTCACACAGGCTGGAGTGCAGTGGCACCATATGGGCTCACTGCAAGCTCCGCCTTCTGGGTTCACACCATTCTCCTGCCTCAGCCTCCCAAGTAGCTGGGAATACAGGCACCTGCCACCACACCCAACTAATTTTTTTTTTTTTTTTTTTTTTTTTGTATTTTTAGTAGAGGCAGGGTTTTACCGTGTTAGCCAGGATGGTCTCCATCTCCTGACCTCGTGATCTGCCTGCCTCAGCCTCCCAAAGTGCTGGGATTACAGGCTTGAGCCACTGCACCTGGCCTTTATCTTTTAATTATGAGTTCAATCTTTCTGTTTGCAGTAGATATATGCTTCTTATATGCTAGGTGTTCCTTTTTAGTTTTGTAGGGAAAGAAGCAAAGCAGTGTATAAAAAATAAAAAAGAACTAATTCAGAAAATGATATACTTCCAAGTAGCAGAGATTGCATATTATGAACTAAGAAGTAGGTTGAGCCATTCAAAACTTCCACTTTAATGCCAGAAAAGGTAAACATGCAATAAGCAGGTACAGAAAACTGATTATGTATCCTACTGCTATAGAAACAAATTTAAAAATGAATAATTCATGTTGAGCGTCGGATTATTCAAAAGTGTAGGGGTGACAAGTTTTTGTGATCTAAACAAGGGATTATTGGTCTCTACTGGATCATTCTAGTCATGCACTTTAGGATAGCAGTTTAAGTTCAGGACAAATATGGTTAAATAACGAGAAACTCTTCCCTAGAAGGCAGGCTCATTGGCAAGATATTCTACTACAGGAAGCAGCAATAGCAGTTATTATAATTCTGGCTCACAAACTTGGGATTCTTTTTGAGGTCTTAGACACACTGAGAAAAGATCAAGACATGGAAAATAAATGAAATGCAAAAACATTGCGTCTGAGAAATTGCTCATTTTAAATGTTGGCTACCCTACCCAAAATAGATAATCAATGTTGTATTATGATTGAGAATAATACATAGTGGAACATCAGAGGGCCAAGAATGTTGTTAAAGAAAAGAAGGAAATGAGAAGTTTTTAAACGTATGGGATAGTCACTGAAAGAAAGAAAGAATGGTCTAAAACACCTGGAGAATTCAACATGTTACCAATACCCATTCTAAATATTTCAAGATGTTGGGAGCGTTGAAAACACCACAGCTAAAGCTGACATGTGCATGAGTTTGTACGCATAAGGTACATGATATTTTTTCAGAGTGTTAAAGGCAATTGTATTCTCACTAATTTCAAAATTTTCAAAGGCAATGTCAAAATGGACTGGGCTTCCTTAATGTTCTTTTAATCTCCTCCCTAGAATGGGCAGCCCTATTTTTGGAAAATAATGTTATTGGTTGTTTAAGTGGTATACATATGAGACATTTAAAAATGAGTGCCTATTGCAAAGGAAGAAGGTTAAACATCAACTTCAACCCGTTTTGCTTGCTTCTCTCTGAAGGAAAATATTATTATCCAGATTGCATAACATTACTTGTTTGGTAATTGCGAGTAAGAAATGGAACAACTGTCTTATCTAAAAAGAACAAGACAATTGAGAGATTGTCTTAATTGCCAAATAAGACAATTTCCTGCTCGCTCTCTCTCCCTACCACCCACTCACCCACCTACCTTTCACACATATGCATCTTCCCCCTTCATGTAATAAGGTATTTAGAAATTACTGTCATTACTAGTGAGACTTTTTCCTGGTATTATTTAGATTTAGAAAAAAAAAATGTTTTGCTTGTGCAGTATTCATAAAACATAAACTCCAGGACCATTTTCAAATGGTTCTGACTAGGGTTTGGGAGCTACTCTTCAAATTTAAAAAGCAATTTTTGACTTCTCACAGGTCTAATATATACAGCATTTGAAATCCTCTGATAAAAAAAAAAAGAATATTGGTCAGCTAGGAATAAGCATTTCTCATCCTGCCGCTTTAAAAACATCCTAATACTGTCATAAATCCATAGTTTGTATATAGACATGCATAAGAAACCACAAAAATTAACTAGAATTATATATACAAAGTAGAGTATGTGTGCATATATACATATGTACACTTAATCATGTGGTTATACTTTTATACAGATAGATAGACACACAGAATATGTGAAAATTTTTTGGTGTTCTTTCAGCAAAAAAAATATTAATTTTCCATTTTAATATTTACCTTGACTGTAAAAGCACATGTGCAGACACTTGAAACATGTTCACAACTTATAGAATGCTGCTTAGACTGCTGTGCCTGCATGTTTCCTAGTTACTGAAAGTTCCACTATCACAAGCTAAAAGTACTACGAATAGGTTACTTTTGACTAAAAGGTTCACATTCATTCCCATTCAGAATTTTCAAACTTATGTTGATGATAAAAAATTATCTGAAATGTAATGAGAAAGGGCAAATATTGATAAAACATAAATTTGTAAATAAATAGCAGCATTCCTGATTTAATAAAGTATGGTGTGTTATTACTACAAAACTAAATAAATTACTATTTATTTTTATATCTACACTCAAATTATTTTTATAATGTTCTATTAATTTTTAAATAGTTAAACACTTCGCCTCGAATTACTTTTTCATTTGATTTGTTTTACCTCTTTTTCACTCATAGAGTATTTGTTCAAAACTGTTCCTTTTCATGCATCTACTGGCCTCCATTATTTTGATAAATCTATACTTACTAATCAGATTTGTATATCTGTTTTAAAAATGAAAACATTTTGTTTCATTCATATGAAAATAATCATATGAAAAACAGCTCAACATCACTGATCACTAGAGAAATACAAATCAAAACTTCAATGAGATACCATCTCACACCAGTCAGACTGGCTATTATTAAAAAGTCCAAAAATAACAGGTGTTGGCAAGGTTGCAGAGAAAAGGGAATGCTTGCAAGTGGTTGGTGGGAGTGTAAATTAGTTCAACCATTGTGGAAAGCAGTGTGGCGATTCCTAAAGAGTTGAAAAACAGAATTACCACTCAACCCAGCAATCCTATTACTAGGTATATATCCAAAGGAATATACATCATTCTACCACAAAGACTCATGCATGCTGTTCTTTATGTATGTTCATTGTAGCAATATTTACAATAGCATAGTCATGGACTAAACCTAAATGCCCATCAGTGGTAGGATAGATAAAGAAAATGTGGTACATATACACCATGTAATATTATGTAGTCATAAAAAATAATGAGATCATGTCCTTTGTAGGAATATAGGTGAAGCAGGGAGCCATTATCCTTAGCAAACTAATGCAGGAACAAAAAGTCAAATACTATATGCTGTCACTTATAAGTGGAAACTAAATGATGAAAACACATAAACACAAAGAGGGAAGCAGCACACACTGGGGCCTTTTAGAGAGTGGAGCATGCAAGGTGGGAGAGGACCAGTAAAAATAATTAGTAATTAATTTTAAAAATGGATGCTAGGTTTAATACCTGGGTGATGAATAATCAGTACAATAAAGCTCCATGACACAAGTTTACCTATTTAACAAACCTGCACATGGACCCATTAACCTAAAATACAAGTTGAAAAAAGAAAAAGACATCAGTGCTGATATTGAATTAAAACTCTAGCACTTTGAATTAATTGCTTCATTTATTTGATGATCTTAAACACTTCATCTACATGGCCCCTTTTATTCCTGTTCAATGTGGAATTGGAAATTAAAAATATAAGAAGGAAAAGACATACTTAACATTGTATAAAATGCAATTTATGAAAAAAGTAGCCCTCTTTTGGCTCCATTTTGTATTATCTACAAAAATACTACAGTGACTTATTAATATGTAAATTTTAATAGCTTCACTCTCCATTTGCTTTCTGGCAAGACAAAATAGAAAACACTAATATCAAACCATGGTCACAAGAGGAAAAGAGAGAAAAAGAATAAGAAATAAAGATGCTAATAAAAAGGATGAAAAAATCCTAATTGTATAGTGCAGTATGCCGAGAATTAGTCTTGATCTGCTTGGTTTCTTTTGAGTAGGATTTTTGCCTTATTTAGAAGTTTTCTCCATTATATATGTCTGTAACTTACTTAAATTCTTTCCAATTCAGTATTTAGTGTTCAGGAACAAACAAAAATAGCCCTGTCTCCTTTGCCTCTACCCCCAAATTTTCAAGATACAAATAAAGTTACTGAAAATAGAGTTTCAAGAACTTTATTAAGGCCTAGAAATATTTTCATACACTTTGTTTGAAAATAAATATTTTTGTGGAACATCTCTTTTCCTTCTTGAGAATCAAATACAAATCCACTTTGAAAGGTTGAAGATAATACTTTTGAAGCTAACATTGTTTGAAGCAATTATTATTATTTTTCATACTGTTTTGGAACAGCAAAGAAGACTATGAAAATCTCCAAATTATCTAGATACCAAAGAATATGTGATCCTAAAACTCAAGATCACGTAGTACATGGTGCTCCATTTTTCAACAAGACTACATTGGATATTTAGAATCGAAAAATTATACACTTTTAAATGCATGCCACTATACATTTTTACATTTCCCTTTAAAGACCGATGAAATGGTATTTAAATTCATCTGGCAAAAATTACATAGACTTATACTAAACTTTAATAAACCTCAAGATGGTTAATCCTCAGGATTGTCTAAAATACCAATTTTTTAAAATGCTTAAACAGTGTTATTGAGCAAGTGTTTATTAAAAGTATTATTGAATTTATTAAAGTGTTTAAAGGAGAACTGTATGCATTGATACATAGATTGACAAAGATATAGAGAGGGAAATACACAGGAAGAAAGAAAATATTCATTTCCGCAATCATTTTAAAGTCTGAGTGAAATTTTTGAAAATACAGATTAACATATAAATGAAAAATAATAGATACTGAATGAACTGAAAATAAGTCTCAAGAAATGTCTAATTGTAAGAAATGTTACAATTGTTACAAATGTTAAAATGTTTAGATTATGAGATGCATCAGAAGACACTCATCATTAAAATAATGAAATAGAAGGTTAAGAAACCATAAACAGAGAATATCTTCAATGTAGTTTAAAATACACATATACTCACTACTTGACCAATGTCAAAGACAATAAGTTATTCTTGTGTTTGTACCAGCAATCTAAGGTGACATGTCAGTGTGAAACAGCCTATGAATAGCTTCTCATTAATCATATCATTTTACAGCCTACAATAGTAACATTATTACTTGTAACTGTTTTTTTTTTTTTTTTTTTTTTTTATCCATAGACTTAATTTCTTCGAGTACTTTTAGGTTTACAGAAAAAATGTTTTGAAGAAAGTACAGACAGCCCCCATAGATGAACCTTCCCTCCCCAGGTCACTGTCCCCTATTATTAAAACATTGCATGGTGTGGTACATTTCTTATAATTGATGAACTAATTGATGCATTATTTGTAACTGAAATCCATAGTTTACACAAAAGTTCATTATGTTGTAGCATTCCATGGATTTTGACAAATGCATAATATCCTCTATCCATTATTACACTATTGTATACAATGCCATTAAATCCTGTAATCCACTAGTGTTTTTCTACATTTTGAATACCAGATCTTTATTAGATGTGTTTTTTGCAGCATTTTTTTTCACTCTCTGGTTTGTCTTTTCATTAGCTTAACAGGGTTTCTTGGAGGGCCAAAATATTTTAATTTTACTGCTATTCAACATAACAATTTTCTCATCCATAAGTGATGCTTTTTGTGTTGTATCTAAAAAGTCATTGTCAATCCAAGGTATTCCAGATTTCCTCCTGTGTTATTTTCTAGACATTTTATAGTTTTGCATTTTACATTTGTCAATTATCTATTTTGAGTTAATTTTGAGGAAAGGTGTGATTTTTGTCTCTAATGTTTTTTGGCATGTGGATGTCCAGTTGTTCCAGCAACATTACTTGAAATAACTATTACTACTCCCAAACAATTGCCTTAGCTCCTTTGTCAAAAGTCAGTTGACTATTTGTATGAGCCTTCATCTGGTCTCTCTATTATATTGCATTGAAATCTTTGCTTCTTATATTGCCAGTACCATACCACGTTGACTTCTGTAGCTTCACAGTAATTCTTAAAGTAGGACAATGTCAATTCTTCTGTTTTGTTCATCTTCAATATTTTCTTGACTATTCTGGTTTTTGCCTTTCAATATAAACTTTAGAAAAAATTTTAAATATCTACAAGGTAACTTTCTGGGATTTTGATAGGGATTGCATTGATTTGATCTATTGTATTGAATCAAGCTGGGAAGAAATGACATCTTGTCAATATCAAGTCTTTCTATCCATGAACATTTGTTTAGATATCTATCCATTTGTTTAGATATTCTTTGATTTCTTTTATCAGTTTGGCAGTTTTTAAATGTAGATCTTGTGGATATATTGATAAAATTATACCTAAGCATTTGTCTCTTTTTGATGTTAATGTAAGTGGTGTTATGATTTAATTTCAAATTCCAATCGATCATTGCTGGTATATAGAAAAGAAACAGATTTTGTATATTAACATTTAATCCTGCAACTTGCTATACTTACTTATTTTTAAAGGAACTTTTGTAGTTTATCTTTTATTTGCATGTAATGCTTTGGAGGTTTCTACATAAATAATCATGCCACCTGTAGACAAAGACAGTTTTTTAAAAAACCTTCTTTCCCAATCTCTATACCTACTCCCCTCCTCTCACCTGCCTTTTATTGTCTTATTGTATTAGTAGGATTTCCATGTGGAGTAGAAGTGGTAAGAATGGCATATTTTCCTTGTTCCCAATATTAGGGGGAAAGCATTTAGTTTTTCCACTTAAGCATGATATTAGCTATAGATCTTTTGCAGATGTGTTTTGTTTGTTGTTGTTGTTTGTTTGTTTTAATCAACGTGAAGAAGTTCTCTACTCCTAGTAAGCTGATAGGTTTTCTGTTTGAAGATTTTTTTTTTTTTTTAATTTTTTTCGAGATAGAGTCTTGCTCTGTTGCCCAGGCTGGAGTGCAGTGGTGTGATCTCAGCTCACTGCAACCTCCATCTGCCGGATTCAGCAATTCTCCTGCCTCACCCTCTGGAGTAGCTGGGATTACAGGCGCGCCACCATGCCAGGCTAACTTTTTATATTTTTAGTAGAGACGGGGTTTCACTATGTTGATCAGGCTAGTCTCAAACTCCTGAGCTTGTGATCCATCTGCCTTGGCCTCCCAAAATGCTAGAATTATAGATGTGAACCACCACGCCTGGCCGATTTTGTTTTTCATCATGCATGGGTTTGATTTTGTCAAATGCTTTTTGCTGCACTTACATATCTGATTACAAAATTTTTCTTCTTCAGCCTATGTGTATTAGTGAAATTTTTAATACCTCTGTGCACATGGCAACAATTGAAGTAAAAAAATGCAAATAAAGATGACTCTATGAGATCTTAATCCATAATTAAGAAATTCAATCCATAATGTTACTGTATACTTTGTATGCACAAGGCATATACAAAATTTAAGAGTCACAGTAATTGTCTCTAGAAATCTGCTATAATAATACAAATATGGCAAAGTAAAAATAAGGTGATGTTTCACCTTTTATTAATTGTATATTTTGTGGTGTAAACCAACTTGCTTTGTGTGTGGATGCTAATGTATCATGGGTTAACATGTGGATCATGAAATCAATTACTCCTAATGGAAGCATTACGTGTGTATTATGTAGCATTATGCCTAACCAGTTAGGCAAAAAGCAGATACATGGAAACATAAAATGTAGTCAATACCTCTGTGTACACTGCATTCCATTCAGAAAAATAATATGTAAATGAATATACTAGTGTTAATAATGGATTTTAATACCAGTAAAATAAAAAAATATGAATATTCCAAGGTAAAAAACTGTGAAATTGTAGAGGCAATAATTACCTCAGGTTTCAAGAAAAGAAAGATTATGAATATTGAACTACATGTGACCTATACCAACTACTTTCCTAATAACAGATATTGCTATTTAATTCCTGCTGAACATTTGTAGTTCTCTCCCCATCCCCAGTAAATTACACATTCTGGAACATGCACTGAATATTCTCCACAATGTGATTTAAGGCAACCTTGAATCAATATCTTCCAGTATTCCACTTCCTGCCTCTTCTACAGACTAGCTGAACAATGGGACTAGTGATTTTTACCTGACAATATTAAGCAGCTTCATGTACCAGTAGCTACTGTGAGGGTGACATAAGCCAAAACTGCCAACAATGACTTTAAAAATGTTGCTTGAGAACAAGGTCAACCCGCATTCCCACAACACTGTAGAATAAACTAAATTTAACAGTGAGCTCAAAGAAGGGAGAGTAGGCTTTGTGAAAATATTAAACACTTGGACTTAACAGTGCCCATATCCATCATTTCATCCCTTTAGATTTTTATTTTCTTGAGAAAAATGAAATATTTTGGAGAACATTTTGGAATTTAATTCTTCATATGCCATCTCTTGGACTTGAAGGAATTATGATTAATTCAGAGGTATACAAGTTCAGACACCTTTTAAAATGAGAAGCCTATTTTTTTTGACAACCTTCTTGCCTTACATACTATGAATTACTCTACATCAATCGCATTCATCTCTGAATTACTATTGCTCACTCACTTTAGAGAAAGTATTGTAGTAGCCCTCTGTAAGCACAATTTCCACATCTGGGAGTTCAATTAAATATGGATTGAAAATATTTAAAATGAATTACAACACATCAATAAAAAATAATAAAAATAAAAAGCAATACAACATAACTATTTACATAGCATTTATATTATATTAGGTGTTATAAGTAATCTAGATATAATATAAAGTATATGGGAGGATGTGAGTAGTTTATGCAAATGCCAAAACATTTTATATCAAGGACTTGAGAATCTGCAGCTTTTGGTATCCTCAGGGGTTCTGTAACCAGTCCCCTGTGGATAGTAAGGAATAGCTGTACTTCTAAGCACTTGAATGATTAAAAGACATTAGAACGTTAATCTTTTCAAATTACACTTCTTTTTCAATTGTAATTCACTTTTACAACTATTTCACTTGCACCCCAGTTTTTCACATCTACTGTTTCTCTGTTAGGTAGGAAGAATAGGAATGACAATATTTTGGTTCTTGATGAGAAGGCTCAAGGTGTTTATCTTCACAAAATTAATATAGCAGTTATAATAAAGTCTTAAAGATGCTAAATGCAAACACCATATTTTCTGTGAGAACAAAATTAAACAATTAAACAAATACCCAACACAAAATCAAAAAAAAAAAAGGAAATAAAAAGAAAACCAAAAATATTTGCTCTCAGACAGAATTTTCCATTTTTTAACTTTGTCACCCATGATTCAGATGTCCATGCTGATATTTTAAATAATTTCAATGTTATCACCAAGTGTGAATCAGGAAACAAATCAAGTAAGAATTTTTCAAAGGTAGTGATAGGGTCTACTGACCAAACTAGTCAATCTGGGGGTGAACGTTTCTAATTTTTTTTCACTTTAACATAGTTAATTGACCATTAGGAAAACTTTTAAATTTTCAGTTTTGTGATATGTAATATTACATTTTCCTTCCTTTTATTAACCTATTTTCTCTTAAAAGAGTATGCCACATGGTTAGATTTTTTGTTTATATTTTTTAAATATTCAAATTTTAGTTTATATATTTTAGATCAATATATTTTTCTCCATGGGCATGTCATTCCTCAGTTTGTATCATTTTTCTATCCTAGTCTAGTGGACATCCCACCCAGAAACAAAGATTTCTAGTTGAAGTTTCAAACTTAATACATATTGAGGTGAAATCTGGGCAAGTCAGTATACGATGTCTATACAAGTCAATTGTGGAACTTAAGAAATCTGCTGAAGAAAGTAGTGACAACAAATACATTTATGATATGCTAGTCATTGTTCCAATCATTTTGCATATATTAACATGTGTTTCTCACAACCACTCTATGAATTAAGAGTTAATAAAACTCTTGTAATTCAAACCCAAGACTGTCATCTCCAAGGTAAATCTTATCAACCACAGCGCAGTAGAACCCTTTGATAAAAAGTGAGAGAAAACAAAAAGAAAAAGTTCTTTTTATCTCTGCCACTTCCCTCTGACACAAACTGAATTACTATAAAAGCATGTGTAACTTGGAACTGATGCAGCTATCTCAAAACCATGAACAGATACATCATCAATATATTTAAGATGACAGAGTGGACAGACAGCAAGGCTTGGTTTCCTAGGATAGATTGTTGTACTACTGAACCAACCCTGGGACATACCGCTGCAGACATTTTATTTATTGAGATAATAAGTGGTATTTTATTATTGTGGCCAAAATTACTTTGATACAATTCCCATTACAATCTGACCCTACTGTTTCAACATTTCACTTTATCTCACATTATAATCTAACAACAATCTTCTTGCCATTCAAATCACCCTATGTAACAACAAACTTTTCACAATCGAAGTAGTTCAAATGCTACTTATTCTTTGAAGCATTCCCAAATGAAGGAGTTAAATACTTTCTCCTCTTTGTTCTCATACATCTTTATAAATGTTCCAGCCATTCTCAAAATAAATAACAAATATTTTATGGTAAATTAAGGACAGTATAACAGCTAGATATCTGGGTTATTATTCTATTTCTCAGCATCAAGACTGAAACTTAGAATGCAATAAATATTCAGTAACTACATGTTGATTAAATTTAAATAGATAAAAATTCAATTAAAGTAATTTAAAAGCCTACGTTTCCTTGCAATTTATATTCTAATACGGACAGGAAAACACCCATCAAAATAGTCTATTCATGAAAATTTCAACACTTTTTAATAACAGTTTTGCCTTTCAGGAAATTTCAACAGAACTATGCTTACATTTACCTTTGAAAATTATTTTAAATAAATATTAGAAATATTTTTAAAAGTATTCCATTTTCTGACAAAATCTCATTGAATTGGTTAGTTTTACATTGCTAGCATGATAAATTAAGAATAATATATTTAAAAATATAAAGGATATTTAGATGAAACATCCTTCTGCTAATTAAGATAACTTACATAAATAATAACAGGGGAAACTGAAAAATGAAAAAGACTTATTTAGAGCAGTGGATAAAAGTTTTTAAAGACCATGAGTTTCCTAAAACATTTTATTTTGTTATTATTTTTTGATATAGAGTCTGTGTCTGTCACACAGGCTGAAGGGTAATTATGTGATCACAGCTCACTGTAACCTTGACCTCCCAGGCTAAAGCAGTCTTTCTTCAGCCTCCTGAATAGCTGAGACTACAGGTGTGCATCACCATGCCTGGCTAATTGATTTTTTTTTTTTTTAATTTTTCTATAGAGACAGTGTCTCACTGTGTTACCTGGGTTGGTCCCAAACTCCTGGCCTCAAGCAATCATCTTTCCTTGGCCTCTCAAAGTGATAGGATTACAGTTGTAAGCTACCATGCCTAGCCTCCCTAAAACATTTTAAAATATAGCCTAATTATTTTTAATTTTTTGAAGAATTTCCATTCTGATTTCCAAACCTGATGCTGATTCAATATTTTACATTCCAACCAACAGTAAACAAGCATTTCAATTTTTCCACAATCTTGCTAAAACTTGTTTTATATGTATCTATACATATATATGCACATCAGTAACCATTTTAAAGTAGTTTTTATTTGCATTTCTCTGATAATTAATGATGTTTCACAACTTTTCATAATTTCATTGGCAATTTTTATATCTTCTTTAGAGAAATTTCTGTTCAAATTGTTTGCCAAATTTTAAGTAGGGCTATTTGTTTTTGTCGTTTGCTGTTGAGCTACAGGAGTTCCTTATATATTTTGATAATAATTAACCCCTTATCAGACATACAATTTGCAAAATTTTCTCCCATTGTGTAGGTTGCCTTTTCATTCTGTTGATTGTTCCCTTTTGCTGTGTGGAAGCTTTTAAGTTTGATGTAGTCCCCATATGAACCAGCAATTCCACTTCGGGTATATATCCCAAAGAATTGAAATCAGGATCTCCAACAGATGTTTGCACTCCCATGTTCATTGCAGCACTATTCACAATAGCCAAGATTGGAAACAACCCAAGTGTCCATTGGCAGATGAATAAATAAGGAAAATGTGGTATACATATAAAATAGAATATATTTTAGTCTTAAAAAGAAGGAAATCTTGTCATTTGCAACAACATGGGTGAAACTGGGGGATATTATGCTAAAGTGAAATAAGCCAGTCATAGAAGGACAAATACTGTATGATTTTACTTACATGAAGTGTCTCAAAGACTAAAACTCATAAAAACCGAGAGTAGAATGATGATTTTCAGGGGGAAGAGAGTGTGGTAAATGGGGAGTTGGTTTTCAAGCGGTGTAGTTTTAGTCAGCAAGATGAATAAATTAGAGAGATCAGCTATAAAAATATTATGCCTATAGTCAGGCATGGTGGCTCACTCCTGTAATCCCAGCATCTTGGGAGGCCGAAGAAGGCAGATCACTTGAGGTCAGGAATTCAAGACCAGTCTGGCCAACACGGTGAAACTCCGTCTCTACTAAAAATACAAAAGTTAGCTGGACATGGTAGTGGGCACCTGTAATCCCAGCTACTTGGGGAGGCTGAGGAAGAAGAATCTCTTGAACATGGGAGGCAGAGGTTGCAGTAAGTCGAGATTATGCCACTGCACTCCAGCCTGGGCAAAGAGTTAGACTCTGTCTCAAAAAAAAAAAAAAAAAAAAAAAAAAAAAATTCCTAAAGTTAATACAGTAATGTGCACTTCAAAATGTGTTAAGGAGACAGATACAGATCTCAATTAAGTGTTCCTATAACAAACAAAACAAGACAAAGGGCACAAGAAAATAATAACTCTGGGAAGTGTTGGAGATGTTTATCATGTTGATTTTAGTGATATTATCACAGGTATTTGCATATGTCTAAATTTATCAAATTATACACATTAAATATATACAGTTATTTATATGTCAATTGTGCCTCAATAAAGCTATTGTAGGCACGAAGGAGGTAAGCTCTCCTTTGCCATCTGAAGGTGCACTGAAAAATCAACTCACAAAAAGCAAATTAATTGGAGAAAAGGCATGCAAAATTTATTTAAGGTGTATACATGGGAGCCTTCACAATGAAGAACCAAACACACAAGGAATATTGTATATTTTTATGCTTAGGTTAAACGAAGCATGGGGAGTTGTGCAGAAATATCATTGGACAAAAAGGATATAATCTAATGACAACATATGGAATGAGGAAACCCAGTAAGACCTGTCTCTCTAGATTCCTCTTGGCCTCCCTGAGCACACTTTCTTTCCTTCTGAGTGTGGAACAGGACCCTCTCTGGAAACAGGGGCATAATGACCTACAGTCAAACAAGGTAGGTCAGATAAGTTTTTAATGGCCACTTTTACACAGGTTTTATGGCTGGCTTTTGAGAAAAAGGGGTTCTGGTTTCTACAACCCACCTCGGGAAAGAGGAAATCTAGTTTCTACGGCTAATATCATGGGAGGATGGGACTGAGACAGGAGGACAGGAGAAGGTCAGAGAAAAACATTTGCATCAGAGGGCACGTCTAAGGCCTTCATTTTGGGGTATTGTTTTCTGAGCCCCAACACTGCTAGAAGAAAATACAGCCTGTCTTGCTAACATGAAAAAGCCTGTCAGCTGCTATTAAAAAAAAAAAAAAAAAAAAGCCAGATATTTGGTAGCTTAGAGGAAACTTTTTAAATAAGCAGATGTAAAGAAGTGGAAAAGTTGACCTAGGAAGATCCTATGCAGTGAGAAAATTATTCAAATAGAGAGGCTTTAGTATGAATATGTAATGAACACATTGCCTATGATAATTGATAATACTTGAATAAACAAACAAGAAAAGTGATCTCAAATCAAAAATGAGTTAATTGGGAGATCGAATGGGAGGTCACATAGGGAAGCTTATGACTTAGGTAAGTTAGTTGCAAAAATTAAGTCTCAGATTTATTTTTGCCCACTTCATATTCACTAATCATTGCTTTCCATTTATATTTTATTCAGCATTTCTCATTTTTTTCAGACTATGTTTTCTTTTTCTTATTACGACTTACAGAAAGCATTCTGCTTTATCACAGTCCTAATGGCTGGCCTGCTTTTACATCTGTTATAGATAGAATACCTATAACATAGTAAAATAAACACAGAGGAAATATGGTTACATATTTTTCAAAATAAAATTATACATTGAATCCAGTGAGAATATTACAAGCAAAAAAATGTAAGATTCAGATGAATTTAAAAGTGTATTTCCTCTGAGAGCCCCATTGCATTAGCAGAGAGGATAGTTTCTTGTTAATTTTTGTTTAATAAAGCTAATTTTTTTTCACATCATTAAAATATTTGATTTTCCCCTTTCAGAGAAAGTGTGGAAGGTTAAAATGAGAAAATAACATTTAGCATCCTATAGTTTTATATGCACACTTCTGATTTCAGTGAGCATGCTTAATGCTCTGGGAAGATTTCCTGTTCGAGTACTTTTTCTTACAATTAGGCTGAATGTTAAATTCAGAAATCCATTGAGAATAAGCTACATCCTTTCTCCAAGACTCAGAGAGACAATTTGATTCATCGTTTTAACGAGTGTGGCTTTAATTAAAGCCTAAATAAAATCAGTTGCTCTAGTTGTTGTTTTTTACTCTTCAGGGATTCTACTCAGCTTCAAGATTGAACCTTGGGTGCTGACGCAAGTCTTTGGTTAACAAAAATTGTTTCATTGTTTGGAACAGGGAATTTCAAGCATCATTTTTGCCAGTCCTATTTTCATTGAATTTATTTGTGTTGTGTGTGAGTGTGTGTGTGTGTGTGTGTGTGTGTGTGATTTTCAAACGCAGATTTATAACATTTTACATTATTTTATTTTAATTACCTTTCCTGATCTTGTATGAGTTGAAGATTAATTTCTACCCTTTCTTGCCTAAAGCTAATGCTTTATCTCAAATTAATAATTCATTCTTATCAGGCTTGAAACAACTTTGCTGAGCATCGTGGCATTTGGGACGCAGTTCAACTCAGCTAACAGGGACTAACCTCTCTTTCAGGTGTTAGGATAGACAAGGAACATCTCTGGAGAGTGTGTGATTGATCTGCTCTCATAACCTAATTTTTCCCACTTTTAAGAACATTCTACTTTCTTGTGACATAAGACATCAAAAATCAGAGCAAAACTCAGTCATATATAAGGCCTAGCATATTTAGACTCTTATTCTCCACAGAACAACAAAATTAGTTGTCCACAGAAAAGGGGATGCTTGGTGTTTACAAAAATGATTTTAATCCAAAATTTGTCTTCAAATACTTGATCATCAATTTGAGTAGAATAATAATGATATAACAAGAGGGTATCAATAATACTCCTCTTCTGAAAGACCTGCTAAACCTACTATAACAGAATTACAAGGATAGAAAATGTTGACTGATGTACTATGTATTTCTATACATAGCACAGAGCCTGGCAACAAGTTCACACTCAATATTTGTTGGTAAGTAAACGGAAAGAACAAATAAATGAAAGAAGAAAGAGAGAAAAATTATATATATATATAGAGAGAAACAGAGGACGTGCTCTCCTTTAAAAGCATCAAACATTTCAATTAAAGTTAATAAAATGCAGTCTTCTTACTAGTCTTCAAGGCATTTCATGGTCTAGCCTTTGCTACCCCTCTCAAGGCACCTCTCTCTACTTCATTACTTATTATGCCTGTCACACTGCTCTTATTCAGACCTAAGTCTCCAAGCTATCTTCCTCCTCTTAAGAACTTTATATGCCTTACCCCTTCCCTTGGATTTTTTTTTGCATACCTCAGCCTCTCTATACATTTGTCTGAATAGCCTCACCTTCTATAATCATAAGCATCATATTCTCAAAATGGCCTTCCCTGACCACTCAAACTTAAATTGCTCCCCATCTCCACCCTGCTTATTCCCACAGCACCCTTTTCTTTTTAGTAAGCGTGCTTATCACAGTGCTATATCACAAATATAGGAATTTTAATTTTATCAAGTGGAAAACATAGAGGCCATCATTGGGGTTGCACAATATGAAGCAAATTCCATTACTCTTTTATAATTTATAACTGGACACAGAATTCAGGTACACATACGCATTCAGATAAAGTAGAATAAAAGGTCTGACCAGCAGAGACTGCCCATCTAAGCCAAATGATATCTCAGGCTTAAGGCTTAGATTGAGATTTTGCTCAGTAAGTATAAAAAATAATGAACAAAGTTGCTTGAAACAGACAACAGCCAAGACAAGGAATTACGTTACAAAGAAAATGACATAAGGGCAGGGGACTGAAGACCTTAAGTAATAAATTAGTCTTCTAGTCCTGAACATAAGAATCATATAACTTTAAGGTTATATAGAGAATGTATTGGAATTGCGATTTAACTCTCAAAGTCATGAAATACAAAATCACCTTAAACACTTTATATGACTCACACAAAGGAAGAACAGCAAATATAGTTTAGCATAGATGACAAAGACCAAAGGAGACAAGGATGATACAAAATAAAAGCCACAGAAAATTTAGCTATGATTTATATGCTGAAACAAAAGATAGCAAGGAAGGAAAATGGTTAATAATTACTTTAATTTTTCTAATTTTTCTTTTTCAAATATCTATGAGATATCATTTTCATTTCTTTATTCATTCCAAAAATAATTATTAAGAACTCGCTGTTGCTTTTCTTTTTATTGTAATATGTAATTTTCTAAATAATATATGAAATCACAATACTATAAAAATATTTTAAAATATTTAAGCAATACAAATTCAAAATGATAATCACACTTTTGCCCTTCACTTCCTTAACTGTATCCCCAAACCTGAATGTTTTATTATTGCTATGGATCATTTACTTAAAATTTCTTTATATGTTACACTATTTATATCATCAGCTTTTTGGGAATCCAGAACAGACATTTTCAACATTCAACATTATGAATTAATTTACATTTTACCACTGGAAACTTTATCTGACCTATTAGAGCTTTTAAAGTACAAAAGTATTAGATATAATGCTAACTCTTTTTGGGACATAGATACTTTCTAGGTAGTTAGGTAGATTCATAGCTCTACATGCTATAAATATTGAAAATAATCTAAAATTTATAGCTTTCAAAGGGAGAATGGATTAAGATAAATCCAATGAGTAGAAATCTATTATCTAACATAATAGGTGCTTAGAAAATGGTCTTGAGCATAAAGATTTTCAGTAAGTATTGATTTACATTAAATGAGTAAGTGCTCCTGGTTTTTATAACACAGTTAACTGCTCTCTATGTATGTTTGCTAATCTATAGATGTGGTTCAACCTAATGTGGGATGCTTACAGATATCCGAGAGAAAAAAGTAGACGTTATTTCCCCTTTTCAAAATCTGAGAAGAAAACAGTTCTGGAGAGAATCAGTTGAGCTAGGATCCAAAAACAGATCAAAAGGCAGAGCAAGACTCTGCAGGGGAGAAAAAGTGATGTTTTCCTTACCCACGGCATGGTTCATGACTGACACTCCAATGACAAAAGATAGTAACATGAAAATAACAAATTTATTTAATCAATGTTTTTACATGACACAGGAGCCTCAGTAATGAAGACCCAAAGAAATAGGAGAAACTATTTTTATGCTTAAGTTTAATGAAGAGTGAGTAGTCATATAGAAGTCTGAATGGCTGAAAGGGGGTATAATGTAATAGGAACAAACCCAGAATGGGGGTACTTTAAAAGATCTGTGTATTCAGATTTCTTCTTGGCATCTCTATTTCTTCATTCCTTTCCTCCAGGTATAGGGAAGGACACATGCCACATGAGTAGGTTTTATGGCTTGCTTTCAGGGGAGGTGGGTCAGAGAATTATTTAGTGACCAAGCTTAGTGGAGAAAAGCAGGAGAAAGTCACAGAATCACTTACTTTCTTCTGTAGGTTTTTTTTTTTTTTTTTTTTTTTTTTTTTTTTAATTTTCAAAATGCCCTACTTGCGGGAAATGTGTCCTAAACCCTGACAGCTCATACCAAAATGAATAAGATCTGGAATAGAGCCAAGAAATAAGCTTGCCATTTAAGATAAATTCAAGAATATGTGACAGTAAAAATCATTGAGAGTTACAACAGACACATATATTAGAGGTTATATTCAGAAAGTATTTCAAAATCTGGCAAGCCGATAGGAATAAAGGCAGCAGAATATTCACGACTGCAGGAGATAGCATGGATGTGAGTTGGGCTGTGACAGTTCAATGGAGAAGCCCCAGAAAGAGTACAGCATGTCACACTGTTAGGTCAACAAACAAAGATACAATAAATTAGGAATATGTGACACCAAAATAAACATGACAGTGCTAACCAAAGACCCGTGCGGAAGCTTTCAAATTCAAGGCAAGAGAAACACATACATCTTTATAATGAAATTACTTCCTATTATACACAGTAAATCAATGTATCTATCTATCTAAAACATATATATATATATATATATATATGACACTTCTTATATCACGAGATAATCTCAAAGGTATCACTCATGTGGGCTTCTGTTAAAGCAAGTAAATGAGTACATTTAACTGGGGAAAGCAATTGAAGAAATAGAATTATTAACATATAAATTCTTATAATATCTCAAATATAAAAATTAGAAAGGTCTTCTTTATCAGAGGAAAATCAATTCACTGTTTTTAATTTGTGTGATCTATAACTTATGAAATTATCTTCGAGGCCAACATGTTGACAGATTAATACATTACCTTTCTTCTAAAATTTTACCTATCAACCAATGGTTTTGATTAAAAAACCAATGGAATTCCTGGATGACTTTCCTATGAGAAAGTAAATATTCCTTTAACCATCAACATTCCAATTGTCATTGCAAAGCCTTCTGTCGTGGACAACATCTATTTTCTTTCTCCATTTATTAAATAAGTATTTTTTTTTTCTCTAGGAAACCTGATTTTATCACAAAACATCCTTTAAACAAAACATTCTGAGTTTTGCTATAGGTAAATTGGTATTTATAAGATCTAACTCATGTGTGCTTGTGAATTATTACATTAATATTTACACTAAAACTTTTTAATACAAAAGAAAACTTCACATCACACCTCTTTAGATCTTTTAAAATATAGAAAACAACTGTCAAGTAGTCAAAACTTATGCAGGCTTCTAAAATACTTTATCATGTACTATAAAAGAAGTTTATTTTAACGAAAGTAAACTTTGATGTAGTTAGGAGAATGTGCAAACCTTTGTATGATCAAATTGTTTTTACTTCTCTACACCTTTCTGCAAATTTCTGTTTGGAAACATTTTTAGTGGTAGAATGGTAGATTTATTTCCCATTAAATTTTCAGGAACATCATATCTGAAAGCATGTTTATAACTTGCCTATGAAACAGTCTGATGACACTATGAAAATGGTGACTTACTCTAATTACTTTTCTCTTAGCAGCCTAATAGCATCAATTCTCAAGTGATTTTTCTCGGTTTTCAAATTTGCATCACTGAGTGCTCTGTGCTATGGTGAATTTGGGTTTCTGAGCTTCACCGTAGAGCCTACCACATATTAGACATGTAATATATACTTCAGTTGCTAAATAAAACAGAGATCATCTAGGAAATATGGAAAATAGCAGGAAAGCTAGAAAGTGACAAAAAGTGTGCTTGATGAAAGGTCTGTATAAACAAATTTAATGCTGGAAAATTGAGTGTATGCAGCTGCCCACTTGTGACACCAACATTTAATTAAATACAGTTGTCTCATAACATATTCAATGGTTGAGCTTCCTCACAGCTGAACTAAGATTGTTTAAATAAAATAAGACTCATTGACTTTTCTAATTGTTGTTTGAGTGAAGACTTGAACTTTGCTTTTAAAAAGAAACTGCTCCATCTGCAGCTAGTAAAAAGTATCAGCTGGCAATGTTTAACCCTCATGAATCATCCACTTATTTTTCTTTCCCAAACCAGTGAGCATGGGGGAAAGGAGATTCTGTAAGAAAAATTCAAATATTTCAGGAACTTTATTTTGAGCCTCTCTTCGGAGCTTACGCATACTAAAAGGAATAGTTTGCTTGGTTTCTATAAAGGTAAAGTACATGCATCATGGGAATGTTAACAGCTGCACAACTTTAGCCTTTCTTAGTTGTCAATGGAGAGGAAACAGATCATCAAAACTCTAATGCTTCATTTTGTAATGCTGTTTCATATTGTACAGCTTTAAAATGGCAAGTATCTTTTAACAAAGAAAATACCCCATTGCGGCTAGCTGATAACAAATATATGCTTTCCTTAAAAGAAGTGAAATATGTGAAGCTTCAACTTCATTTTTAGCATTTTAAGGTTAATATAAACGATAATAAACAGAAGAAATCTTCTATTTGTTGACATTCAAGAGTAAACAGTCCATCATGTTCCAGTCGTTTTTTTCATGTACTGGGACTTTTTATAGATTAAGACAATTGCACAAATAAAGTTATTTCAGAACACGGATGTCTGCTGATCTTTTCTTATTTGGTAATGACTTTTGTTTTTCTTAATTTAGAAAACAAATTTGTTTAATGTTTTTGTCCTGATTATAGTCACACGTAAAGAATGTTGTTTTTTGTTTTTTTTAATAAATGCATATACTATTACAATTAAAAATTGTTGATGTAAAAGTCAGGAATTTTGTTTGGGGAAAGACAGGTATTTAAAACATTGCCACATATTGATTATCACAGACAAAAGAAGGCTGGAGATCAGCTGGCAGGTAGGTGTGTCAACTCTAGTCTCTTGGAGCCCCATGTTCCAACTATTAATTTTTTTCTCTATGATCCTTGGTGAGAAGCTTGCAGCCTAAAGTTGCTTCATGATTCAATGTTTCCTGAAGGGAGTGTCCAGCCATTGAGTCCAAAGTTCAGGGAGAAGGAATTTTTAAAAGTAGGAAAAACGGGCTAACTCCTGACTAACAGGGATCCTACTTGGGAATACTGCACCACATTTCTGCTAACCATTCATACATAATTACGGAGAACTGTGTTCTCATATCCACTCCTGCATTCAAAGAAACCTCAGAAACATATATTTTTAAGACTCATAGGTCAAGATGTAGCCATGACTGAAGAAGCAATGACAAAACTTGAGAGACAGTGAGGTCACGAGCACACAGAACAAAATCATATTTTTATACTACAGCAACAGAAACAATGACAGATTTAATATAAAACTTAAATTTAAAGTACACACAAGCCATTTAGGCGTAAATCAAATGAAAATGTGAAATCCTCTTAGTTTTTTCTAAAGATAGAAATTGATAAATATTTATTGACAGGCACTGAAATAAAAATAGAGAAATATATTCATGGGAAGATGCTATACTTTAAAGATATCAACTTTTGGTTGGATGCTGTGGCTCATGCTTGTGATCCCAGCATTTTGGGAGACCGAGGTGAGCGGATCACGAGGTCAAGAGTATAAGACTAGCCTGACCAACATGGTGAAACCCCGTCTCTACTAAAAATATAAAAATTAACTGGACATGGTGGCAGGCGCCTATAATCCCAGCTACTCAGGAAGTTGAAGCAAGAGAATCGCTTGAACCCAGGAGGCGGAGGTTGCAGTGAGCTGAGATCATGCCATTGCAGTCCATGCTCCAGCCTGGGCAACAGACTGAGACTTCGTCTCAAAAAAAAAAAAAAAAAAAAAAAAAAAAAAAATAACTTTTGATCAATTCCTCTTAGCTGAATATAAATTCCTCAAAATCTAAACACTTTTTTATTTGGGGGTTGGTGAACAATCTCACAAATTAACTCAGCTTTTATATGAAAACAACAAGTTCAAGAACAGTTAAGACATTATTTTGAAAGATAGGCATATGTCTACAGCTTATATTAAGAGTGATTATAAAGTTAGAGTAATAAACACAGTGTGCTATTGGTGCAAGCATAAACACATTAGCAAATACAATGCAATAGAAATTCCAAATAAACATGTGCCTAAAATATTACAATTAAAAAAATATATTAATACAAAGGTGCTCAAATTGGGGATCAGTGTGCATAAAAACGACTATCCAACATGTGATGCTGGACAACTGCTTATTAATATGGAAAAAATAAGATGAAATTTCTACTCCAAAACAATATACAAAAATTAAAGATATATTACCAATTTAAATTTGAAAAGAAAAAATTTAAAAATTTTTAGAAAGCCATATAAGAGACTCTTTTTACGACTTACAGGAAGGAAATAACTTCTTAAGACTCAAATCAATAGTAGTAATATGTATATTGGTAAGTTGACTAGAAACTTATGAACTGTGCCTTACAGAGACTGAAAGCACAAGCTGCATTCTTGGAAACGGTATCCTGAGCACATAGAGTCATAAAATATTAGTTTTTGCATTATATAAAGAGCACTTTGAAGTCCACATGAAAAAGACAATAAGGATAGGCAAAAGATATGAATGGGAATTTTACAGAAAACAATTTTCCATAAATATAAAAAATACATTCAGCCGCATTATTTTTAGAGAAAATTAAAATCACACTGAAATAATCTTCCACTCTCATCAGAATGGCAAAAATTAAATGACAATACCAAGTGTTAGAGGCAATGAAATGAAACAGGGGTTTTCACATTCTGCACATGGGGAGGATACATGGATATGACCAATTTGGAAAACAATTTGAATCCTCTTAACTGCATTAAAGATATGTATGCTGTGTGTTCCAGCAATTCAATCCATAAATATGTATAAGATATTATTGTACATAAATGCCAGAAAACATGTTCAAGAATATTCATAGCAGCACTGGTTTTAACATCAAGAAACTATAATGAGTCCAAAATCTTTATCAATAATCTGATAGATTACTAAGTATTATATTTAGAAAGCAGAATGCAAAAAGCTGGTAAAATAGTAACCTATGATTACATGACTAATCTCAAAAGTGTAATGTCTAATGATAAAAGCAAGCTCATGTAGTTTCATGTTATAATTTCATTAATATAAAAACCATAAACAGGCAAAATTTAACAGCATATACTATATATATGTATCAAAATTATAAAGACATGCAGGGAAATTATCAACCAAAAATTAAAGATAATGTTAATCTTAAGAGTAGGATGTAAATTTGAGGGGTTGATAAGTAAAAAGCACAGAGGGAGATTCAAAGTTTGGTGAATTATATTTCTTAGGTTGTCAGATAGGTATGTGGGTGTTGATTATATTTAAAATAATACACATTATTCTTCTCTGTATAAGTGATATATTTCATAATAAAAATAATTTGTTATGTGTTCAATTTATTTGATATTTTCAGGAGAATATATACAGATGTAAAATGCTATTTATGCAATATATTCATACTGAGGCCAGAATAAACTTTCTTATGGCACCAGGTATTATGTAATGCGGACATCTGCTCTGCATATTCCAATTTCGAAATTCTTGACTACCATCGTTCTATCTAATTCACCGCTTTCTAACATATACTTTAACAATAACTCGAGAACTTCTTTCAAAAGAGAGTATGTATTATAGGAGTCTTTCATTACAAGTGACAGAAACCCAGTTGAACATAAGCAAAATGTAAAATGTACGGCTAAAATAATTATTCCAGTAAACAAACAGGATTATAAAAAGCCCGAGCCATTTACATGTTTGTACCTCCGCATCTTTACTTCCTTCTTGCAAATTGGCTTTTGAACCTAAGAGGCTGGGCAGTTATTGGTGGCAGTTTGGGGTTCACATTTTTCCAGCTTTGATACAAAACTATACATTCAATTAACATCTTTACTAGACATAATCAATGTATCTCTTTCATATATCTCTTTTCCAAACCCTTTAGCATTTTAGTTATTCAATTCTTCTAAGAAACAATGCATTCTGAATGCCAAATATATATGAGGCATTTGGAAAAGAGATGTAAACTCTTTGAGAATATTTTTTGCTAAAAGGAGACATAAAATGCGCACATCAATACCATAAAATAGAGGAAGTTGTTTGCATATGAATAGTACTGTATTGTATAAAATTGACAACTATGGACTTTCATAGAGAAAATTACAATTATTCAATTCTAGAATATTTAACTTTAAATTTTGACGGGCATTTGGAGGTTAAAGAAGAGACTGAGTAAGGAAACAATCCATATATTTAATTTGTACATAGTAGCTGCCCATACCAAATTATAAAATAGGCATTTAAAAACTGTAGGGTGGGTACAGTACTTCACGCCTATAATCCCAACACTTCGGGAGGTCAAAGCAGGAGGATGGCTTGAGCCCACGAGTTCATGACCATCCTGAGCAACATGGCAAGATCTATCTTTATATTTAAAACAAATAGATAGATAAAATAGGTAACTAGGTCTAATAGTATAATTAAAGCATCAGTAATCTATTTTTAAAAGGTATACATATGAACATATCTATACTTTATTCAATAGCTGTATAGATTGTTTTTGAATAAATGACACATGAGAGAAAAAAGTATGTTTAGTTTTCTTTTACATGTGGCATTTAATATTAGATTAGGTTTAAGATTAAATTTTATGTATGCTATTCTATTTCATAATGTATTTTTAAAGTACACTTCAAAAAAGTATGAACTTATATTCCTAATTCTGTATCTCAGTGGTCTGTTTTTACGCTGTCATTTCTATGCTTCCTGCATAAAGTCTAGAATAAAAAAGCTCTAACAGCCATATCAATATCTGTTAACCTACTTGCTGTTGGTCTCCCTGAGAAGACTGTAACTCAAACACTTCATTATATTAACTACTGTCTTGTTAGCACTCTCTACTCCCTGTCTGTGTGTCTTTTAACACCTTTAGTTATACTGGGTAATAATTTTAAGTGTCCATCCAAAAGACTTTCATACAAAATATCCCACTTTTATCTTTACCCCTATATTCTCGTTTCTGAGATAGAGTTCTCTTTACTTTGCCCAAAGCTTTGAACTCTGCCTTTGATATACACCTTCCATTCTGTCGTTCCCTTTCAGTACTCATGCAAGACTCTCCAACCTGTATCCATCCCGTTCTGCTCCGTGCCCTCAGTTGTTGGCCCTTCTATCCATCCTGCACACTGTTTAGGTTATCTGCTTTGTAAACGTTTTACGTTTTTGAATATGCTAGTCAAATGTCACAGAGTATGTGTTTTATGACATTAAAAGTCTCACTCAGAAATTGCTCAATTTATTAGATCAAAGATTGTTTAAGCAAGCTAAAATATTATTTCGGTTATATTCAGGCTAAAGTCTATTTCTCCATCTCTGACACAAAATAAATCTTTGATTCCAGTTGGGATGAGGACTTTATTCCTCACAAGGCATACTAGCATCCAGTTTGACCTCTCAGGGACTACTGATACACAACCCAATAGTATAACACAGTAAAAATACATTACAAATGTAATGTTCCCTGTATGTTGACAGGATCTACATTTCATAATCTCTGGACATCCTTATCGCTTTGAAAATAATTTTGCTTTACATCGTCTCTGTTTCATATTAGGCTTTTGGGCAAGTTCGTAAAAGAGAAAGAGACAGAAGGGAGTACAATTCTCCAAGCATGGCTGAGTTGATTTGTTAGTTTGGGCCTTTGTGTCAGAGACAGGGGCATAGTTTCAAAAAGCAAATTTTACTTTTGCATTATACTCCTTCTTATAAATGATGACCAATTCCTTGAACATATAGAGTATGCTCTGCCTAAAATCCACAAGGTTGTTTCCTAAATTGAGTACTCACATATTAGAATCCTAATTTTCTTATTAAGACCAATCACAATCCACATACAAATTTTTAGATATCTTTGAATTATTTATGTTTTCCTTGTTCATTATTCATGGATAAGATGGGAAATTTGCTTTGGTAGAAAAGCAGCAGCCAAGTGAAGTCCTCCTTGCCAAATTGTTAGAGTGGGATATGAGGAAGTTTATAATGGACTAGATTGAATCTCTTTTACTCTATACTAAAAGAATTAATGCTATTTGTAAAAAGAAGATAATTCCTAAATACAACCTTACCTTTTACAGAACTAGGATATTACTTATCCTCAAGGAGTCTGCAAAGAACACTTTAAAATCATCCTTGCAATAGAAAATAATTCACCTCTCACATACATTGAATACCATACATAAATTTAGCACATATTAAAAAAAGATACAGTTTCATACAATATTAGCAACTGAAGTGATTATCTCTGAGCTGGGAGAATAAATCAGGCACTATGTCAGAGAAAAATATGTGGTTGAAAGAATAATTTCTTCGTATTAAATTTTTAACCATGTAGTGATAGCAACTTTAAACAATTTTTATTTAAATGACTCATGATGGCTATATTTAAAGTATTCATATTTGAGTATTATTCAGTATTACTATAAAAGTTTAGAGAAATAGAGTATTTACTTATATGAATGAGATTATATTTCCTTGATTCATTATTTTTTTCTGAAATAACAGTAATGTGAAGGGATATTTCTCCTTCCTATTAAAACAGAGCTGACTCCATGGCCTGTTTCAGAGTGAATGATATTCTCTCTTCTCTCTTTTCTTTACCTTTTCTTAGTCTTTTCCATACACCTCTTCTTTGCCTTTAATTTAGCAGGATAAGAAGACAAACAAACAAAAACCACGAAAAAAAAAAAAAAAGTGAAATGGTACTGGAGACATAATATATAACTAGAGGAAAAAGGAGAAATATTTTTAAAGTATGATAATAAGTACTTAAAAGCAAGTTGGTAAAAAGATAGGACATTTTCCCCGCCCACCCCTGCAAGACTGAGTCTGGCTCTGTCGCCTAGGCTGGAGTGCAGTGGCGCGAACTCAGCTCACTGCAACCACCGTGTCCCAAGTTTGAGTGATTCTCCTGCCTCAGCCTCCTAAGTAGCTCAGACCACAGGCAAGCACCACCATTCCTGGCTAATTTTTGTATTTTTTAGTAGAGATGGGGTTTCACCCTGTTGGTCAGGCTGGTCTCCAACCCTTCCCAAAGTGCTAGTATTAACAGATGTGAGCCACTGTGACCAGCTAGATATTTTTTTAATGACATAATGAATTAAAATACTTAGCCAAGTTTTAAATACAAATATTTTCTCTATCAAAATAGAAATTATTCCTACTGATGATAAACTATATACAAACTACACATTAGCATATTAATTGTGAAACTGTTACTTCACAGTCAATAGAACACGAGACCTTGAGGAAGAGATCTGAAGTATATTTGAGATACTTACTGTATGAAGGAGTTAAGGGATAGTACCTCTATTAGAAGAAATGTTTGATGTTGCAGAGATCATCGGCATAAGACTAGAAAATAATAAAATAATTATGTTAGGATAAAGGTGAATGAAGATGTAGCTTAACTGAATTAAATTCTCACTTTCGCAAGTAGTATATGATATGAAGAAAAATTGAAAATAAAAGTGTAAATATATTATTTGAAGTTGTTGATCTATATTACACATAAAGCAAATATTATGGTTCTTCTTTGTGGTGAAGACAAGTGCCAGGCACCTCTTTTGAGTCATCCTAAAGCTCCTTACAAAATCAATTGTTAAAAAGCATGTGAGGGCAGAATTTGAGTAGGGTAAAAATGGCAGAAAAAAAATATTCCATATTATAAATCTATTTTGTTGTTTTGACTCTATGCATGGTTTTGTTATGATAAAACATATAATTACTTAACAAGTTAACACAAAATATCAACATTTGTTTTCTATAAGGCTTGTTAGATGTATCTAAAGGTACTATTTATTAACGTTCTGTTCAATAATTGATTTGGAAGATAAGGCATTACATGTTTGTTGTATGTGGAAATGTTCAAGCTAGCAAACACTGTTGGGATATCTAAAATATTATGTAGTCAAATTGAAAGGGAATCTACTGGCTGCACAAAAAGAAAGAACAGTTTCTATAAATATATGTAAATCAATAAGTTAATAGCAGGTACCACTGAAATCCATTGACCACATTGATGTGATGCAATAGGGTCACCATTTTTAAAAAAATTGATAAACAAAAGAAAGACTAAACATGTATTCTGCCTTTAGTACTTTAACATAGGCTAGCCAAAATTTTCATTAGTGCAAGTTCTTATTTGTAGACAAAATTTAGCTAACAAATGAAGGCATTTATAAAATTAGATTATAATCTTATAACTTTTAATTAAATGGTAAATCTAGGCAAACTATAAAAATTAAGTGAAAAGCAAGTGGAAAATTTGTAATGAATGGATATGAATGATAGCACCAGAAGACATTTGATATGGTTTGATGGTGTTCCCACCCAAATCTCATCTTGAATTGTAACTCCCACAATTCCCACATGTTGTGGGAGAATACTGGTGGGAGGTAATTGAATTATGGGGGTGGGTCTTTCTTGTGCTGTTCTCATGATAGTGAATAATTATCACGAGATATGATGGTTTTAAAAATGGAGTGTCCCTGCAGCTCTCTTGTCTGCCAACATGTGAGATGTGCCTTTCACTTCCTGCCAGGATTGTGAGGCCTCCCCAGCCACATGGAACTGAGCCCAATAAATTTTTCTTGTGTAAATTGCACAGGCTCAAGTATGTCTTTATCAGTAGTGTGAAAATTGACTAATATAACATTTTTAATATGGCAAAAAGAAATTATGTCTTCTGATTTGATGCTATCTATAAGAATTACCCAATACTACCCAAGGTGTATTTGTTAAAAATAGAACTCAAATGCTCATCAAGGCTCTAAAAATAAATGTTTGCAGGATATACACAAGTTTGATAATGTTAGGAATGAAATTATAAATTCTAACATATGGGAAACTCTACAGGATGTTCAACTTTGTTATTAAAAAAATAATTTCCAAGAAAACAACTTAGGGAGAATGACATAGAATAAAAGAGACTTAAAAGACCTATGTATAGAAATTGTTTGGTTTCTGATTTTAATAATCCACATAAAAATATTTCATTTAATCACAAAATTGAAAACTGAAACGATTTTTTATGTTATTTAAGAAGTTATCAACCTTATTGTAGATATTTTATATATTAAAACAATCTTCCACTTATTTTTTAAGAAAAGAACATAACTAAATTGTTACAAAAGGATTGACCGAACAATCCTTTGAATGGTTTGAGTCGGCAGTTGTGGCAGGAATGGGGTTGGGGGAAATGGGGAGAAGTGAGTGAAGATAAAAGGAATTGGACATGTGTTGATGTTGGTGAAATGAATGATGAGTACCTAGAGGTAATCCACTATTGCATGCATTTGGAATTTATCATAAAAATATTTTTGAAAGAACACACTCACTACTGAAAATTCAAACAAGGGGAATAAATTAAAGACCACTTATCCTATAATTCCAAACATTAAAAAGATTTATTTTATGAGAAAATTGTAGCATTATTATATAAATATGGTATATTAATTTTAAATAGTATTATACCTGAGCATTTTGCTAAGTCATTACAATGTATCAAATATATATTTTACTTATTTTTATAAAAGTGAGACATAAAGCAAGCCTAAAAGAGATATACTAGAATAATAAGTACTAGAAATATAAAATAATTCTATATAAAATGATTAAATATAAATATGAAAAGAAGTATAATTTAATTGCACGAGGAAAAATCATACTTGATTTAAAAAAACTTGTAAAGTAAAATAGAATTCAAAAAGCTTTAATTGTATTTGTATTTGACCCTGTTATACTTAGTTTTTTCAGCATGATATAATTATGAAAAATATTTAAAGCAATGTTATTACCTGTGGAAGACATCCGAGTTCTGGAGATATTGGAGGTAAATCTGGATAGGTTTGCAGCACCCTCCATTGTTGCCTCCTCAGAAGGAATTCCACTAAGGGGCATAAGACAGAAAGTGAGACAGAGGCAATTCTCAGAGCAGGAGTAAAGGTTTATTAAAAAGTTTTAAAATAGAAAGGAAAAGAAGGGAAGTACAACCTGGAAGAGGGCCAAGCGGGAGACTTGAGAAGCCAAGTGCACAGCTTGACTTCTTGACTTGGGGTTTTATACATTGGCATACTTCCGGGATCTTGCCTTACTTCTCCTCACTCCTGAGATCTCATTGGGAAGTTGCTGGTCAGTTTCAGGTGTTTTCTATTAGAAGACTGCCGTTCCTTGCCATCAGGTGTGACCAATTACTACTTTAGAGAAACAGTTAACAACCACTTGACCATCACCTGAGGGTCTCCCAACACATTTGGTGTGTGGAGGAGGGGAGCCCTCTCCTGCCCTGCTCATACTTGACTAGCCTTCTACTACAACAATATTTCTTGAATATTCTTTTTGTACTAAGTAATGAGAATTCTGATATTTCATGAGTGATTGTTACACAAAATTATATAAATAAAAAAGAAATTAAGCATCTAATATTAATATGTGTTTGAAATACATCTGGTAAAAAATATATCTTAAAAAATGAAGAAAAGTATACTTGACATTTAGTGCTTAGCGTCTGAAATTTCAGTATGAGTAGAGAATGCTGTCATTCTTATGACATGAATCCAGTGATACTGGCCTTCAAAATAGAGGAAATAAATTATTTTTAAGAGTAATTGTAGGTAAATGATGAATACATATTGCTACTACAAATTGTAATGGCATGAGTGGTGTCGAAGGTGTGTTTTTCTATTGAACTTTTTTGAATATAAAAGTAATTTAAAGTTGAATAGATGAACTCACAAAGGTTATCTGCTTCAACTTCTGAACTTTATCTGAAAAGCCACACTTTACTCACTGTCAGTCATAACAATACACTATGATCAATGTCAGTGCTGTGATATTTTCTTTTATATTTTGGTCTTCCAAGGAGACTTTTTTTATGAATTTAAAAACCTGGACTACCCATTGTGTCAACTGTACAGAGTTAGCTCAAGAAGGAACTTACCATGAATTAGGAAAGAATCATTCTTTCCCTAAAGAATGGTAGTATTGTGAAAATTAGCTGGCAAAAAAAGCTACTGAGCTTCATAGAAACACAATGATTCCAGTAAGATTCAATTGAGTAATAAGAATAATGATCCATTTTTATTTAGTAGGTGGCTCTAACAGGTGACATTGAAAGCTTCTCTACAAATATTTTAAAATATCTTAATTCTCACAACATCCTTCCTTTACAAAGATATAGATTTGAAAATTTGTTTCTATTCCTCCCCTTGAACAGGAGGAATGGCACTCACAAGTATAAGGTTCTGTGAGTCAGAGAGACCTGGGTGAAAATTCTGACTGCACCTCTTTATGGTGTTGCAGCAAATCTCACAGTACCTTGGTGCCTACCTAAATTGGAAGGTATTTCTGTCTGCTTTTTTCCTTGCTTATGTTAGTACTGTTTCATCTATTCCCTTGTGTGTGTGTGTGTGTGCGTGTGTTTTCCCCCTGACGTGGAGTAGCTTCCTCACATACACATGCTGAGTACTCTGCAGCATATTCTAGGCTCACTCTGCCTGTCTCCAGAGTTCTCTCTGCCTTCCGGTACCCTGTATTGTGAACTCTAGCTTCCCTGCTTTCCCCGTACCCTAAGCTCCATCCGTCTCCTCAATTCAGAGTCTCCGCTGGTGTCTACCTGGGTTCTTGTTTCCTGAGCTGCAGCCTGGAAACTCTGCAGGCAGTAAACTAGAGCATCCCAGGACTCACCTAATTCATTTCCTGTCACTCAAGGATCACTCTTCTCCACTGCCTGATTTCCACTGACTTTACACTGTCGCAACATATATTTTCTTCCCTTTTGTTTGTTTCAGGCAAGAGGGAGTGTCTGTTCTTCGTTATTCCATCTTGGCTGCTTTCTGAATCATTTGAGTGAAGCAGAGGAAGATGCTTTCCTGGAAATGTTACTGCCCATCCAGTCCTCGGTGGGGGCCCATCGTTTCACAGATTTGTTTTGTTTGAACAAGAAGACAGGGCTCAACCACCATTATTTCATTCAATAGACTGGAACACCAAGACTGGCTAGAGTCTCCAATTCTGCCCAAATTGGAGTGAAGGAAGTGAATGAGATTAAGGTCTGTAAAATTCTCCCTTCAGCCTGCTCAGTGCCATGAGAAAATACGTGGATCTTTGTCAATCTGAGATTTACACCCTGTCTACAGTCTTTCCCAGCAAATCTACTATGCCCCTGAGTCTCCTTTTTTTCTTTTCTGTTTGCAGATCACACTGTGATTTATAGAGCACCTTATTTGGAAGATTGTTGTCATTCTCAATGCATCATCTCCATTCAGTTTCTGAAGTAGAACTCCTCCATTGGCCACATCACATTGTTGCCAGGGCACAGAGGAGTGTTGTTTGTTTAAAATGCAGATTCCTGGGCCCATCAAGCTTACTAATACCAAATTAGAGGCTTGAGGGTTATCTATATTTTAATAAATTGGTAAAATATACATAACATATAGTTTACCATCTTGACCATTTTCTATAGTCCATTCATGTTAAATACAATTGCTTTAATATGCAATCAATCTCCATAATCCTTTTCATCTTACAGAACTGAAATTCTATACGCATTAAATAATAACACTTCATTCCTGGCTCCTCCCAGCCTTAATCAACCACCATTCTACTTTAATCTCTAGGTACTGACTACTCTAGGTAGCTCATAAAAGTGAAATCATACAGTATTTGTCTTTTGGTCGCTGGTTTATTTCACTTTAGCATAATGTCCTCAAGGTTTGTCCACTTTGTTTATGTCAGAATGTCTTTCTTTTTAAGACTGAATCTTATTGCATTGTATGTATATACTACATTTTGTTTATCCATTCATCCATTCATAAACACCTGGGTTATTTCCACATTTTAACTAGTGTGAATAATGCTGCTATGAACCTGGGTGTACAAATACTTCTTCAAGACATTACTTTTTATTCTTTTAGGTGTCTACCTAGAGATGGAATTGCTAGATCATATGACAATTCTATCTTGAATTTTTAACCAACTGCCATGCTGTTTCTCATATTGGTGATATGTTTGTACATTACCACCAATGGTACACAAGGGTTCCAATTTCTCTGCATCTTTGCCAACACTTGTTATTTGATTTTCATAGTAGCTATCCTAATAGGTATGAGTTGGTATCTCAATGTGGTTTTGATTTACATTTTCCTAATAACTGTAATATTTACCATCTTTTCACGTGCTTCTTAGCCATGTGTGTATCTACCTTAGAGAAATGCCTATTCTTGTCCTTTTTCCATTTTTGTTTCCTTTTTCTCTTCTTTCTTTTTTTTTTTTTTTTTTTTTTTTTTAAGACAGGGTCTCACTCTCACTCTGTCACCCAGGCTGGAGTACAGTAATGTGATCTGAGCTCACTGCAACTTTCACCTCCTGGGCTTAAGCAATCCTCCTACCTCAGCCTCCTGAGTAGTTGGGACTACAGGCACACACCACCAAGCCCAGCTAATTTTTGTATTTTCAATAGGATTGTTTGCTTTTTGTCATTGAGTTGTAGATCTTTATATATCCTCGATGTTGACTTCTGACCAGATGTATAATTTACAAATATGTTCTTCCATTTCATGTGTTGTCTTTTTACTCTGAGTTTACTCTTGTTAACTAAAAATACAAACTGATTCTGCTAAAGTGAGAGAATTAAAACTTGACCTGATTAAACTCAGTGTAAGTTACAGAAAAGGTAACTGCAGCATCTAGGGCAAAGGTAGTAGAGTGAGATTGTGAAGTTACTGTATGCTTTCACTTCTCACATTTAATTCACTTTACTTATTACTTTCTCATTTCCTTTGATTGAGGCACTTCATAAAGGGGATAAATAGTCTCTTATTTCATGCTCAAGGGTGTTCATTGTTGACATTCTCCATGCAATAGAGTTTTAAAGTGAATCAATTAAGTGACATATCCATAAACATTAACCTGAAAATAAACCTTCTATCATCACCACGACTTTACTGAGAGGGGACGTTCAATGGGGAAGTCCCTATGGATACAATGCAATATAACAATTGTCCCCTATTCATGAAGTATAATAGGGAATAAAGCACTTCACTTTCAAAGATGACACTTTCCTGTTTTGCTCACCCTTACACAAACATCCACATCTAGTAGAGATCGGGTAGAGGTTGGAGGTTTTGGATTCACATGTATCATTTTCATTTAGTAGTAGGCAAGCATCAGCTGCAAACAATTAAAAGGGTTAGACTCTGTTTAAAGAGAGTTTATTCAAGGGTCAAGTTTGAGAACAACAGCCCTGGAAGCATAGATTCAAAAGAATGGAAGTCAGTGTTCCAAAGTATTAAAGTTTGGGATCATTTGTATAGGCAAAGTTAGAGAGGCTTAACAGAATTTCAACAGCTTTGCATATAAGACTTAATGCACAGTCCCAATAATCTAATTAGTCAAGGTGGCCTTTTTCTTTGGGGAAAGGTATATTTAACATTCCACAAAATATATTTAATTTTCCACTGAAGACCCATGGGATCTTTTGTACCATCTAGTTTGAGTTAGGTGCAGAACAATGAAGGAGGAAGTTAATCTATAACAAAAATCTGATTTGAAGGGGAGAAGATCTGCTCTCTGGTCTCTCCCAATCGTATACAGAACAAGAACAATGAGGAAGAGAGTTAATCTATAATCTAAGAAGCACAATTGCAGCCGCCTTGTCCCTGTTGGCATAATACACTTTAAAGGGTCTTCAAGTTTTGTTTTCTTTTACATAAGTAACCCACAGATTAAGAAAAAACAAACTAGGATACATTTTCCTCTTTAGGACCAATAGCTACAGATTACCCAAAATAAAATCTGGGTCATTAGGCAAAGTTTAGCTATAAAAAGACCTAAAAGAGTAATCATTATATGTAAAATATTCAGTGACTTGTTACCATTATTTCAGTAAAATACAGATGTGCACACACACCTTACATGTAAATGTAAAGTTGTATATAAGCCAATTTAATTTCTACAATATTTTTATTCCAGTTTTTTAGATAGATAATTATATACTTTCTCAGAAAAATGTAAAAATGTACACAAGAGGAACGCATTTCCAGAACAGCAAAATAAGGACCTCCACAATCTATCCTTTTTAAGAACAAAAAGATTACTGATAAAATAATTATCAAAATCAAGTTTTTTAGAACTCTGAAAATTAACCAAAGGACCATAAAAATATGAGAATATTCTTTAAATGGCTGACTCCTAGTAAGAACAGCAAAGCTTATGGTGCTTTAATTTGTCCTGTTTTCACCTCTTTCACCTTTGCTCTCCAGAAGCCTTGAAAACCAGCTGTCTAGAAACCATAGAAACTCTGGAAGCATAGGGAACCAACTCACAACTACCTCTAGTTGGGCCAATTCACTTCAGACTCTAATTGGCTATGAGCCCAAATCCTTCATCAACATAGTGGGTAACCAATGGGAAACCTCTAAAGGGTATTTAAACCCCAGAAAACTTCACAACTGGGGCTCTTGAATGACTTGCTCAGGCCTGCTCCCACTCTGAAAAATGTACTCTCACTTCAATAAATCTCTGCTTTTGCTGCTTCATTCTCTTGTTGCTTTGTTCATGCATTTTGTTCAATTTTTTATACAACATGCCAAGAACCTGTACAACTCTCACTCAAGACCTTCCTTCTGGTAACATATTTTGGCATGCCAGTCAGGAGGTAAGCCTAAATCTGGGGATTTATTTTCCTTTTTTGTTTCTTTCTTTTTCTTTTCCTTTTTATCAAGCCTTCATTTGTGGGTAGGGGATGGACTCATCCCTATGCAGGCTCCCTCCACTCCATAAAAGGGAACCCCTTTCTCTCTCCCTTTTCCTTTCCTAATGTGGGACCCTTGGTGGACAGCATCTAAGCATGGAGGCAACTGCAGGTCTCTGGCTGGGGTCACTCTCTGGTGGTCTGGTGGGACTGAAAGGCATCTGTGTGGAAGCACCTGACCACCACTGCCCTGCTCATTTCCACCAAGGAACCTGAGCCTTTTCTTTTTTGTGTGTGTCAGTCTCCTTTCCGTTTTTGTTTGTTTGTTTGTTTTGTCCTTCAGTGGCCATTTCCTAGTAACTCCTTGGTGATTGAGGGCCAATGGTTGTGGCCACTCTCTGATTTTTGCCTGAAGGCCAAGGAACGAACAAGGATAGTTGCCCTGCCCAAAAAAGAGAAGGACTCTTTTCTGTCCTTTATGTATAACCTATAGGGGTTATAGTCCCTTATCACTATGTGTGACATAATTGGGAGGAGCAGCTCATCCAAGGTAATTTCACACACGTTTCAGGTGATTTCAGCCCTCTCTTTCTCATGCTTAAATTCTCCTGTGGAGTCCAAGTCTGCCCACAACGCCAGAAGATAATGTCTCTTAGGTGTTTTGACCTCCCTTCTCCTACTCAATCTATCTGACTGGCTGAGGACCTCTGGGGCCCACAAGCTTTAGAATACATCCTACCTCTTGGAACTCCACTGAAAGAGGCTTGTTTCATTTGTAGTAACCATATTATTTCTATAGAATGGCCTGCCTATACACAGGACCCACTGTCATAGTGGTGGATTTTTAATCATTCCCTCTCTTGCCCGGAGCTTGAGCAGAATAGCCAACCCTATTATTTCATCTTTCATGCCCCAAATCCATCCTACCTCTCTTGAGCAATTATGCTTGATCCCCATTACAAAAGAAGCCTGCCCAGTGTTCAGTTTCTGTCATTAAAATTTATGACTATCACCCTAATACAATGGGAATCATGGGAAAGCATAGCCTTATCACATTTCAAGGATGCCAAGAGCTGGGGCCTTCATCCAGGGACAAGAGGGAAACTCATACTGGGCCATCAATTGTGGAGGGAACCATTCCAAAATGGTGCTGGCCACCATCTAAGGTAAGAGATGCCTGACAAACTAAAAAAGGGCCCTAAAGGAGGACACCCCTGGGAACTCCAGACATGACCCAGTTTTTCCAGCGGGATGCCCCAGGTAAAATTTGGGTCACCAAATAAGTCCTCGACTTTTCAAAGTCCTCTTCCCTTTTCCAGATCACTATAAGCAACTCTCCATTCATTCCACCTGATTCCCCACTTTGCTGTATCCTCAACCATTGGAATCAATTTGACCCTGTCAATCTGAGGAGAAAACATCTTTTTTTTTTTTTTTTTTTTTTTTTCAGATGGAGTCTCCCTCTGTCACCATGCTGGAGTGCAGTGGCACTATCTCCTCTCACTGCAACCTCCGCCTCCAGGGTTCAAGTAATTCTCCTGCCTTAGCCTCCTGAGTAGCTGGGACTACAGGCATGCACCACCGTGCCCAGTTAATTTTTGTGTTTTTAGTAGAGATGGGGTTTCACCATGTTGGCCAGGCTGGTCTCGATTTCTTGTTCTTGGGATCTACCCTCCTTGGCCTCCCAAAGTATTGGGATCACAGGCGTGAGCCACTGCACCCGGCCATGTCTGAATTTTTTACTGTAATACTCTATGGCCCCAATATCATCTGGACAGCCAGGAACAATGGGCCATCAATGGTAGTCTTCATTACAAACTATATTGCAACTAGACCTATTTTGCAAAAGGCTGGGTAAATGGTCAGAAATCTCATACGTACAGGTCTTCATGGCCCTATATCAAAACTCAAAAATCTGCAAAACTCCAAGAAGCTGCCTCAAAAAGAAAGTCCTGAGGCAGAACCAGATATTGTTGATGACCCCCTTTTACAAGGGCCATTTGTCTTTCAGGGGAAACTGCAACCACTCCCTGCAAAGTGCTCCTGAGGCTACAGCCCAAGATCAAGAACGGTCTGAGTGTGAGCAAAGTCCCCTCGCACTCAGAGGGGAGCACCCTATTCGACTTCCCCTCTAGCCCTGCTTTCCCTTAGGGAAGTAGCAGGAGCCAAGGGCCCCATCTGTGCAGAAGTCCCCTTTTCCATAACCGACATACAATAATGTAAAGAAAAGCCAGGAAGCTATTCCGAAATTCCCACGTGCAGACTGGCTCCAAACTTTGACCTTACCCTTTGATATCTCATGGAGAGATGTTCAATTAATTAATTCTAGCAACCTCTTGTACTTCCTTGGAAAAAGAACAAATCTTTAAGGCTGCCCTCCAGGAAGCAATTTATTTGCCTGAAACCCTCAGGGCAATCACCCAGTACCAGACACAGTCCCCACTACTGACCCTAATTGGAACTGTAACACTCCTACAGGGATGAACAGCCAGGCCAAATTCTTTGAGGTTCTCTTTGGAGGAATGAAAAAGAATAATTAAGGCAGTAAATTATGATAAATTAAGGGAGGTTAGGGGATAAATTAGGGGAAGTCTTTAAAAAAATACACCAATCTGGACCCTTCCTCTCCCAAAGGCAAAGTATGAATGGCACAGCATTTTATTAGTCAACCCATCCCAGAAATTAGGCATAAGCTGCAGAAGGTACAGATGGGGCCACACACTAATCAAAATCAGTTTCTTGATACAGCTTTTATGGTGTATAACAAATGTGACCCAGAGAAAGGAGAAAGGGAACAGAGCAAGCAAAAATGGCAAGCCAAAATTATGGCAGCTGTCATGACAATGCCCTTAATGTTCAATGAGTATCCAAGAGAAACTTGAAGGGTCATAAGGATGATGCCAACAAAGGCTCTTGCTTCAAGCACAAGAAAAATGGACATTGGGCAAAGGACTGCACTAAGCCCCTGCCAGGCTCCTGCTCTTAGTGCAAAGGCACTCATTACAACCCCTGGTACTGGAGAATTGACTGCCCCTACTTCCACTGAGGGGTTCAGTTAGTCAAAACTCTAGCAGTGCAAAAGGAGGAATTAGGAGACTGAAGATGCCTGGGGCCCCCCTTACCACCCCCAGGAACCTCATCATTACTACTAATGAGTCCCAGGTAGCTGTGGATATCATGAGCATGCAAATCCAATTCCTTTTTGATATAGGGGCAAATTACTCTGTCCTTACTGCTTATGCGGGAAAGATCTCCTCCTAGTACACAAATGTTATGGGAATAAAAGGAAAGCTACAAACAAGATTCCTGTTCATCCTCTAACCTGCCAATTCATAAAACGAATTTTCCATCAGGAATTTCTAATAATACCAAGTTGTCCAGTCCCCTTATTATATGGGAAATTCAAGCACCGCCCAGCAAAATTGCTAATGGTCAATAAGGCAGACAATGTTCCAGACCAGGTCAACAAGGAAGCCAACCCACTAACATGCTATACTGGGAGGCCTAGAAGGGCTAAAATGGTAGTCCCATTTAAAATATACAGTTTAAGACTCCAGTTATTTTCCCAACTGAAAACAATACCCAATTAAGCTGGAAGCAGGAAAGGGTTTAGCACCCATAGTTAAGAAATAACTTGTCCGTGGACTTCTGAAACCCTGCATTTCTCCCTGTAGTACCCCCATTTTACCCATTTTAAAGGCTTCAGGAGGATACCAGAAAGTACAAGATCTCAGAATGATTAATGAGGCTATTATTTCTGTCCACCAATTGGTGGTGGATCCATATACTCTCCTGACTCAGGTGCCAGGGGTTGCAGAATGGTTCTTAGTCCTAGACCTAAAAGATGCTTTCTTCTCCATTGCTCTGGCCCCAGAGTCTCAAAACATTTTTTTCCCCTTTGAATGGGGAAATCCAAATACCAGAAAACAACAATAATACACTTGGGAAGTGCTCCTCCAGGGGTTTCAGGATAGCCTTTTTTTTTTTTTTTTCTTTTTCTTTTTCTTTTTATTTTGCACAAGCCTTAGAGAGGGATCTAAGGGAATCTACAGTTAGAAAACAAGAGTATACTCCAGCACATGGTTGACCAGAGGGAAAACCCTGCCTCTCCATGCCCAACTAACAAGGGACCAAAAGACACTTCCCCTATAAACCACCTCCCTCCACTGTGTCACCAGTGGAAAGCACCTCTGGTTGGTCATGGGCCACTCCTTTATTTGCATAGGGTGCCAGCTCAGCCTATGGTTGACCACAGGTTAATCTACTTTGAACTCTAATTGGCCACAGGCCAAATCCTTTATTCATATAGCTGGTAACCAATAGGAAACCTCTAAAGGGTAATTAAACCCCAGAAAACTTTGCAACCAAGGCTTCTGAACCACTTGCTCAGCCTTCTCCCACCCCATGGAGTGTAATCTCACTTCAATAAATCACTGCTTTTGCTGTTTCATTACTTTGTTGCTTTGTTTGTGCGTTTTGTTCAATTCTTTATTCAATATGCCAAGAACTTGTAAAACTCATACTCAAGACCTTCCTTCTGGTAACAATATCACAGTCAAACTATTGCAAGTTAATGGCAGAGAGAGTATTGAAACTATCAGGAGGAGAATAATCACATACAAGTAATCCTTGATAAAATTAACAGTTGACTTCTCATCAGAAACCATAAAAGCCTGAAGGCAGACGGATCACATATTTAAATACTAAAAGAAAAAGAACTGTCATAAAAAATTCTTTATCCAGTGAAACTATTCTCCAAAAATAAAAAAGAAATTAAGATGTTTTTAGGGAAAGAAAAAACTGAGAGAATTGCTTTTGGATTGGCCAGGGAAGAAATACTAAAGGGACTAATTTAAACTGAAATGAAAGAAAAATGGACATCAATTAGAATTTGCACACACAAAAAGTAACACTAGTGAAGATAATTACATAACTGGATACAAAATCCCTTATAAATGCTTACTAGTTTGCAAATCATTGTTTCTCCCATCTGACTAAAATGACATTATAAACCAAACTATAGCTAAGAATTACCTGTTGAACACCCAACAACAGCAGAATATATATTAATCTCAAATACCCATAGAACATTTGCCAAGATACATTATATGTTAGGCCATAGAAAGAAGATCTTGAAAAGTTTAAAAGGATTGATATTATAAAAGGTACATTTTCCCCACCACAACAAATATAAATTAGAAATCAATAACATAAATTTGAGAAATTTGAAATATATGGAAATTAAATAGCGCATGCCTAAGTAACCAAATTTCTTCTTGTAAAGAAGGAATTACAAGGAAAATTAAAACACACCTTGAGATTAATGAAAATGAAACACAGTAAATCAAAACTTAGAGAATGCAATCAAAGCAGTACATAGGGGGAAGCATACTGCTGACAACTACTAATAAAAACAAAAAGATCTAAAGTCTAAAAACGTATTTTCTACCTCACGATTAGAAAAAGATCAAACTGGCTGAGCACGGTTACTCACACCTGTAATCCCAGCACTTTGGGAGGCCAAGGAGGGCAGATCACAAGGTCAGGAGATCAAGACCATCCTGGCCAACATGGCGAAACCCTGTCTCTACTAAATATACAAAAAGTAGCTGGCTATTATGGTGCGTGCCTGTAATCCCAGCTACTCAGGAGGTTGAGGCAGGAGAATAGCTTGAAACTCCAGCCTGGTGACAGAGCGAGACTCCCTCTCACAAAAAGTAAATAAATAAATAAATAAATAAATAAATAAATAGAAAAAAGAAAAGAAAAAGATCAAACTAAAGCCAAGGCAGCAAAAGGAAATAAATTATAAAGAGTGGAAATATATGAAATAGAAATGGCAAAACAAGAGAAATCTAAATCAAATGTTGATACTTTGAAAAGATTCGCTTAAGTGCAGAAAAAGCACCTAACAAAATTAAAAAACATTTCATGATACTAACACTCAACCCGTAGGGATGGAGATCTTCCTTAACATGGTAAATGACATCTATGACAAACCCACAATTAACATCATGCTTAATGGTGAAAGACCAAATGCTTTTTCCCTAAGGTAAGGGACAAGACAAAGATGTAGGTTCTCACCACTTCTCTTGTACATTTTGCTATAAATTCTATCCTGGAATATTACCCAAGATAAGGAAATAAAAGACATCTAGATTGAAAAGGAAGAAATGAAAACCATTTCAATTTGCAGATAACATAAACTTGTATTTAGAAAGTCCTAAGAAATTCACAAAAATGTATAAAACAGACAAATTTCTGGAGACAGAAAGTAGATTAGTATTTTCCAGGGGCCCAGAGGAGGATGGAATGGGGAATATCTGCTAATGGCTACGGAGTTTCTTTTGAGAGTGATGGAAATATTCTGAAATTAGATATTGTTGACCATTGCACAACTCTACAAATATATTAAAACCCACTGAATTGTACACTGTGAAAGGGTGAATTTTATAATACATCAATTATATCTCAATAAAGCTTCTATTAAAAATACATAAGATCTGAATTAGTAAGAAAAATAGCTACAATTTAGACCTCCATCTGCTTGGAGCTAAAACTATGATCTTTTTTACGAGAGAAAATTGGTTATGAGGAAGGTGTTATACTTATTAATGAGAGACATTGAGCTTGTGATTCGGAATTGTTCATAAACAGAAGAGCTGGAAGTGAGGTTAAAAGGAGATCTGCTTGCCCTTAAAAAAGTTATTTACCTAAGTGTCTATGCAGAATAAACTAGTTAAGAAACCAGAATCTGAATTTTTATTGGGTAATATTTTACATACAGAATTCTCAGTTTCTGAATTTATCCACTTAACATTTACATATAGAGCACTTACTGTATGTCAGGAATTATTCTTGGCTCTGGGTAGAAATATTTTACCTTTATTTCCTTTTTTAAAAATATTTATAGAAGTGAGATATTACTTAGACCCCTGTAAGATTTTCTGGTAATTGATGGCAGTAGAGTTTTCTTTCTATTGGTAGAAATATTTACACATTCTCAGTGTTTCATTTATCCACTATAGAATAATACTGCAAAAAAAAAAAAAAGAAGCACAAAAGAGAGATTTCATCATTAATTTTTGAAAAGGTAGTAACCGTAAATGAGTAAAGTTAATATATATGTACATACATGTGTGTACACATACCCCTGTGTGTATAACTAAACAAAAATCAATCCAAAACATTAATTTCATCCCATGTACTTTTCAAATCTGGCACAGTTCTTTGCTGATTAATTATTCAGGATGGAAGCCATACTCTCCCGGTTTTTTCATTACTCAATCTTGATTCAGCTTTGTTTCCTTTTAAGGTTCATTGCAATTAATGATGCACTCCATTTAGCACAACAAAAGAATTCTAATTCTCTGTAAATCTAGAGTTTGTTCTCTTTTGAATTAGCACTCCTTTGGTAACTAGACAACTTAGAAATTCACTAGTTTTGCTTGATGACACAAAGGCCCAAAGGAAAGGTCATAGTAGTACTACTTTTAATGAGTTATTAGACAAATACATTTTCTAGATAGTTTAATCTCATCATTAGACTTCAAAATGCCCTAAGAAAAGTCTTTAAATATGTATGTCACTTCTCAATTATCTATGTTAATGAAGAGGAGCATCAGTGTGTATAATGCAAAATGGGTAAAAATATACACATATTTGACATAGAGGCCACTGATGTCATATGCTCCAAGAATAAGTAAAATTCAAGTCAAACACTGAAGTCAAATTAGATCCTCATCAGTAAGCTGTTTGCTACTGCATAATCCATGATTCTGCTAAACTTCTCCCCATATTCTCTATTGTATCCTAATGCTGAATATTATCATCTTACAGATTGAAATAAAGATGCTAATGAAGGTAAAGAAGCACATAGCCTCCTTCGAGTTTCCATCTAAATGACTTATGCTTTCTCCTTGAGTAGGAGAGAGTAATATTTTGCTGTAAACGCTTTGCATTACATTTGCTGTGCAGATTATGATAAAGACCCTCAGAAAATCAGGATAAAGGCATACGAATAAAATATTATATTGAGGACCTATTAAAGGCCACTTCTTTAGCCTAATTAGTACTAGCAACTAATTAATTTCAAGCCATTGATTCAGACTCCCACTATATATAAGATAATGTGCAGGAGATGGAGAGGTTCTATGATGAATTTTTGTGTGGTGGGAAATATCAATATCAAAATAGTAAATATGGGTGTGTTAAAAAGGCGAGGGCTGAGAGTTACGGAAACATATGGAAAGAACACTTTCCTAGTATCAATAGGAAAGATCAGAGAAGATCTTTGATTAAATATTTCACTTGCGACTGGAATTATCTGAAAAGACAAAAAATAAAATTGTAGGATGATGTGGGAGGTGACATAGAAGAGCAATGTGTGTGACAACTGACTGTCAAGATTTTAGGACAGTTTTGAGTAACTCAAAGAATTAATTTTAATTAATTTTAAGCAGAGATAATTTTACTGAAAAGCTGATAAAAGTTCTGGCTCAGGGCTTTTCACTTCCAGGGACACCGTGAGAGCACTCTGTTGATGGAATGGCATTTGAAGCTAGGAGGGAAAGCCAGGTTGCAGTCCAGAGGCATTTCAAAGACAGCCTTTCTTGTGTTCGTCAAAAATGTCCTTAGGTGACACGAAAGGGAAAAAGGCTGTAATTTCACAGCTCTTGTAATTTGATGTTATTTCCTTTTTCCTACTAATATATATTCATTTTATCACTTAACTTTGTATTTATTTATGTCTTTTTTTAACTAAAGAGGACTTCTGAAATTATATAAGTTTCACGTTCCACAGGCTATATATATATATCTGTGCTTGCTTTAAGTAAGCAGTTAATAAGTTGAACAAAAGTAATACAGAAATGAAGAATCAGTGTGGCTGTTTCAATGAATCTTGTTTTGGTCTTTCCAATTTTTGAGACCGCTAAAGACCATCACATTCAACTTTTCTCTGGAGTGTGAATTGTTATAGTCCTTATTTACACCTTTAGGATGAATAGATGGCGCCAACAATAATCACAATTTTAAAGAGAACAAATATGGCTTCATTTACTTAGACCATCAGGATTTTAAAATGGGTTATTCTCTTTGGAGAGACGTAATTTATTATGCAAAGTTCTGAATAGTCTCCAGAATTCTGGGAATTGAAGAGTACAGAGAGGTTATTTAGAAACGATCACTGTGCTGCAAACAGTGACAATAATAATATATATTTTAAAAAATTATATAAGAGAAACAGGAAACTTGATTCTATCTAATCTAAGATCTTGTTTGGTTTCTCTTTGGAAAAACAAAAACAAGAAAGATCAAACATAATAGTTACTGATGCAAGCAAAGCATCGAGTATTATTTTCTCCCTCAAAAACTCCTAAATGTTTTTTTTGTTTGTTTGTTTGCTTTTGTCTACTTTGTGTGGTTTTGAAAATTAAATCTATCACTAAGAAAAATAAGAATCAAGTAGAAAAATAGAAATGCAATGTAGTGGCTGAGAGCTTAGATGCCAGAGCTAGGGTGGTGGGTTCAACTGCATAATTCAACTGTATAACCTTAAACAATTTACTTACCCCAGTTTCCCAGTAACTAAAATTGAGATTATAATAGTATCTATCTTATGGAGTTGTGAGAGAATTGAAATAATTTTTATAACTTTTATAGCTCTTAGCAAGTAGCATTTACCCCATGAAAATAAATTAAAGCTAAATATTTAAAACCATAGCTTAATTATTAGTGATTGATGAAATTTAAGTTAAAATACTGGAAAAATGTTTTTTTCCATGACATTGACAAATAAGTAATAAAAATTGTTTTAGCCAGTGCTGTTGATACCAAGGTTTGTAGAATCTTAAAGGGGTATGATATTTTCAAAGGACAATTTTATAGTGATTGTTAAAATTTAAATTTAAATTATTTTACCTCAGTAACAATACTTTTAAAAAATGTGTAACTTACATTTATTCATTCACTTAACTAATTAGGAACTACTATATACCAGGTTCTATTATTACACAAAGCAATACAGTTAAACCTTTCCTGATGGAGCTTGCCTTCTTGCAGGAGGAAAGGAGATGAAATTAGACAAAACACATTAATTAAATATTTAGTAAATGAAGAGAGACGGGTATACGTGACACTTTGCGGTTCCCTTGAAAACACAACCTGACACAAGAATTTGGTAAAGTAGAATTGGGGGAAGGTGATGTTAGTAATGAGGAGTAATAAAAGTAAAGAAAGTCTGACATAGGAGAAAAAGCCAATAAAGCATCGGTTATTGAGGGTATTCATATAGGCAAAAGAAGCTTGGCTATACAGATAATTCCAAAACACCATACAAAGAATAGAAGCTGGGCCATATAACTACTGTCTCCATTCCCCGTTGTTTGGGAAGCATCCACGGGGCATATGGGACAGGCTTAAGACAAAAGTGTTGTAATAAAGGGATTAAGTGAAAGTACTAGTAGAGCGTGAAGGTATTAGCCACTGTGTCTGAGGTTCATTTTCTTCCCCAGCTTAGCAGAGAGCCAGAGCTTAGTAGATAGCTGCTGCAGCCTAGGATTGCTCAGTGAAGAACAGGACTGAAGATTACTCCGTTATTTACCCCATTGCGGCCATTACTAACCTGATAAGAGCAGGCAGAAAGCTAGGAGTGGAATCATGCTTGGAGTGGTTTAAGTAGGAAATGCAAGGACAGGGAAAAGAGACAAATGGCACTGGCAAATCTACTGAGGAATTTTTCTGTCGTTTTTCTGTAATGGGGCATTCAAAAGAGGAGTTTTAATTTTGTTATGTGTTTTTAAAAACTCAGCAATAATGTCACACTTTCTTATTGATGGGAATATCCACAATGGGGGCGGGGGGAAACTTGGCAATATTGTGATCAAAGAGACAGTTTATAAAGCGATGCTCCAGTGAAGGCAATATGCTACTTAAGCTAATGATATCTGTTTGTTGCTAAGCCAGAATTACAAAGTCTAATGATTTACCATGTAGACATCACAATGTGGCAGACACACTTTTTAAAAAAATGTTTCATGGTGCCTGCTGAAGAGTATGAGGTGAAAATTTCCTTTAAACTATACTCTGGTGCCTCCACTGAGTAGAAGCTTAGCTCTGAAGACATTTATTTTCCTTAAAACTCTTGACAGATTAATTTTCAAATTCTATTAGTCAATGAAAACTGAAGATAAACCAAACTAAATTACTTCTTTTCTGGATATACACAAACTTAAACGTTTTCTATTTTGTGGTACTGTAAGGTGTTGAACAAAATACACATATCCAATTAATATTGAAGAGAGTTACTATGGCAATGCATGTATAGTGTGTCTGTGCTTCCTCAGTAGCAGGGTAATTAACATATTTTTACAAATAACTTTATTGTTAAATGAAATCAAAGAGAACTGTAATAAAAAGATACTTTAGAGGAATTCATTTTCACTTTTCTCTAGTTATCTTTATTTTAGTTCTTCTTTCACTTTTTGTATCATTATAGTCATAGACAAATGAAAGCAGATGTTTTAAAAGTCACATTTATTTTAAACTACAATAAATATCTATGAAAACGTTCATAGCACTATCTAACTCAAAGTAGGCCATCAGACCATTATTGAAACGCTATGTAAATAAATGGAGTAAATAAGCATCTGACATACACATTTATTTATTCCAAAAACATTATTTTTAGAGATCCCCATATGGCAGACGCCACAGGTAAGTCTGAAAGTTCCAAGCCACAGTCTCATTTCTTAATAAACTTAAGATCTGTGTGCAGAAGAGTTTATATAAATGTGTAGAGGGACTTAGACATTTGGAAATGTTTAAGCTGAGGTTGAAGAATCTAGAAAAAGAAAGTAGAAAGAAATTTTACAGTCAATAACCTCTGATCTCTTAGTTTATTCATATTATAAATGGAGTTTTGATATCCATTTTATGTTTTCACCTATTAATTTACCATGATATAAGTATTAAGCAATGACAATAACACAGAAATAAAAACGGGAATGTTTGTATATATCATATATTCTTCATAAATCATGAAACGTGAAGAATTAATATAATGATTGTTACAGACCTTGGTGTTCTATTTTTCTTTAAAGAAAAACTCATTTATTACTGTGCAACTATCGAATAATACATTTTTTAGGTGTCAATAGAGATGAATGTATAACTTGCACTGACAAAATCCCGCAGGTAACTAGATATAGGATGATAAAATTTATTTCTGCTTATAAGAAGCTGTATGGAATCACATCAAAATTTATTTATATAGCCCAGTATAAGTAATTTTTCTCTTATATGTCACTTCAAAAAATTATAGAATGTGTTTGAGATACACTTTTAATAAAAAACAGCATACTTTGCTCCTGATTTGAATTAACTATGGCATTTTTTTTCTAACCATGTTTTAAAATTATGTTAATTTTGATGTTACTTTAGTTTTCCTAATCATTCTATCAATTAACTGCTCAAGTTTACTTGATTCCACTGTAATAAGTTCAAGAATAAATGTTTATCTTTTCTGGTAGACACAATTGGCTAAAAAACAATTAATATAACCAGGACGTATTAAGGAAAATAAGCATAATAGGTAAATAGCATATGACAAGATCTAAGTGAACACAACTGGGGAAACAATATTATACCTAAGAGATTGCGGATAAAAACATTGTTTCAGGAGATGTGTCAATTTAACCAACAATACGTTAAAACGTGGAGGAGAGGAAGAAGGGCATTAAACTGGGCATGTGTTTCCTCCAAAATGTAAAAGAAATGGAAAAGTATATGAAGAGCACTACATTTCTAGGTTTTAAATGTAGAATAATGGTACCTAAGATGTTTAGATATCCTGAATGACCTTCCTTCTTCTTTTCTTTTGTATTGCAATTTTGGCTACGAAAGAACACCATTAGCCCAGAAGTGGTCATCTCTTGTACCGTAATCAATAGTAGGCTTCTAGTTGTGAAGAGTTTACAAATATGTAGTTCTCTTGAACTTCAAAAGGCTCCATGTGGTGAACACATTTACAAAATTACTCAAATCCATAAGCAGATACCTTTCAGGGAACCCCTCAGCCCTGGACTTTTAGATGGAATTAAAAGAGCTTTCACTTTGGTATGCACCTGGTTATTAAAACCCAGTTCCAGTGCTTAGCTTATATCTGAACCATTCGGTCTTGGCAACTACCCTGGGTTTAAAATGGGATTGAGTACTATTTCTAATATCCAAATTACTATATCTCTCCCTGGGACATTTAGGCTAAAATTTCCCTTAGGTTTCCTAAATCAAAAGTAAAATCATACACCTAAATGAGAAATGATAGAAATGCCTGACAGAGTAATGCCCATAGCATGTATTCATGTATGGGGCACAACAAGGCATGATCAATCATCTGGAGCTTGTTCTTGCTTTCCACAGAGTCTTCTCTCTCTCTCCATGGAGAAAACCAAAATATTATGTACCACTTTTCTTGGGAAGAAAGTTGGCAAAAAGAGATCTCACATACTACTGCTTTCATTAGTCAATCATAAACAAATTTAACAGATTTCATTAGTCAATCATAAACAAATTTAGACAACTGGCAAGAAGGCTGGGTGCATGGCTCACACCTGTAATCCCAGCACTTTGGGAGGCCGAGGCGGGCGGATCACAAGCTCAGCAGATCGAGACCATCCTGGTTAACATGGTGAAACTCCGTCTCTACTAAAAATACAAAAAATTAGCTGGATGTGGTGGTGGGCTCCTGTAGTCCCAGCTACTCAAGAGGCTGAGTCAGGAGAATGGTGTGAACCCGGGAGACGGAGCCTGTAGTGAGCCGAGATCACGCCACTGCACTCCAGCCTGGGAGACAGAGCAAGACTCTGTTTCAAACAAAGAAAAAAAAAAAAGAAAGGAAAGAAAGAAAGTTGGCAAGAAGTGACTTCACATACTACTACTTTCATTCATTAGTAAATCATAAACAAATTTAGAGTGCCAAACAGGCCAGGACCCAATTAGTAGTAACTGAGTTTATTATGTTGCTATTACAACAGGCATTGGAACACTAGGTTTTTCTTGCAGAATATTGGTGGATTCTTTTGAAACCCCATGTGGCCTTTTTTACCACATTGTTTTCTGAAACAGACGATACATAGGCTGACCTTCTTGGAAATTCAGTGAGCATTGGTTTCTAGAAGCTAACAACCCCTTGAAAAGCCCCCATTAAGAAAGCATAAGCCAGGCTTCTTTTCCTATCAGTCACTGGACATTCACACTTCCTAGTCATGCCAAGAACTGTGAGTACAGGCTTCTCTAACCACTGCTTTTGCCCTTCTGCAAGCCCCTGTAGATTGCTTCAGTAGGATTTTGCCTTCACAATTCTCCCAAAAGGAAGTAGGTATCAATGTCTTTCTTCACGTTTTTTGTTTGTTTTTGTTTTTGTTGTTTGAGACAGAGTCTCGCTCATTTACCCAGGCTGGAGTGCAGTGGCATGACCTCGGCTCACCGCAAACTCTGCCTCCCGGGCTCCAGCCATTCTCCTGCCTCAGCCTCCCGAGTAGCTGGGATTACAGATGCCCACCACCACTCCCGGCTAATTTTTGTATTTTTAGTACAGACAGGGTTTCACCATGTTGACCAGGCTGGTATTGAACTCCTGACCCCAGGTGATCCATCTGCCTCAGCCTCCCAAAGTGCTGGGATTACAGGTGTGAGCCACCGCACCTGGCCTCTACATGTGTGTTGAAAGTCCTTGTGACAGATGCTAAGGTTACGCTTTTGTTTTACCCTCTCATTACTACTATGTTTTATTGTATCAGAAGAGATCTGTGAATTCTTGAAGCTCAATTCCTCCTTCTTTTAGTCACATTAACTTCTATATATGTGTTTTTTGCCTTGGCTTTCTCACTCTGTTTCTGGTGTGGTAGAGATATCAGAGGAAGCCTTCTAAGCTAGTAACACATAACATGAAAAGTCCTTATTTCATTCAATTTCCTTGAGGCCTTTATTTCAGTGTTTATATGTTGACTGGTTAGGGAATAAGGAAAATATTTCTCTTTGTTTACTTTGTATAGTTTGAGAGTCTGTTTGCTATTGTCCTCAGCTGTGAAGCCCTGGCTGCATTTCTGAGACAGAAAACATATCAAATTTAAAATTCTGTTGTGAATACAATCTCAGTTTAGGGTAAAGGTCATAGATCATGGTGTCAGTAAGGGCAAGATAGAGTGTTAGTCAATTGGAAAGTTGCTTAATTTACATAATAAATAATAAAATTAATTATGGCTAACAGAGGCTGATATGAGATGCTGCTGTCCCTCACACATTGTCCAGATGCAAGTAAGTTCAGAGACTTAGACCTCGATACTGAGATTATTTTTCTCTTGATGAAGGAAAGGATCCTATAATTCTACTACAAGTAGAAGTGGTAAATAATTTTTGCTTTTTTTTTTTTTACAAAAGAATCTGTAATAATTTTGTGGAATAACTATTCAATAAGGAAGGGAGAATAGCCACATTGTTTATTTCTTTTAGATAGGAGTTCTGAATTGACTCTAATAGCAATCCAAAGGGTCAAGGTAATCTTTGAGTTACAGTAGAAGCTTATGGAGACCTAGTGATAAAAACTACTTCAAAGCTATTACGTTGTGTCTCTGAACCCAGTGTGTGAATATTTTCCCAGTTTATAAACATGTAATTTATAAATATATATATATACACACACACATATATATACACACACACACACATACACACACACACACATATACACACACACACACACACACACACACATATATATATATATATACAGGCCAGGCGCAGTGGCTCAGCACTTTGGGAGGCTGAAGAGGGTGGATTACGAGGTCAAGAGATTGAGACCATTCTGGACAACATAGTGAAACCCCATCTCCACTAAAAATACAAAAATTATCTGACCATGGTGGTGCATACCTGTAGTCCCAGCTATTCTGACTACTGTGGCAGGAGAATCGCTTGAACCTGGGAGGCAGAGGTTGCAGTGAGCTGAGATTGTGCCACACCACTACAGCTTGGTGACAGAGTGAGACTCCATCTTAAAAAAAAAAAAAAAAAAGAAATATATATACACACACACATACACACATATACATACATACATAAATACACATTCACAGGTTGGTGTGTGTGTGTGTGTGTGTGTGTGTGTTTGTATATATTCACAGGTTGGTGTAATCCTCACCTATGGAGCAAGGATTAATTCCCTGATCTGAGAAGTAATAATCATTGTAACAAAAGGGATCAAATAGACACCCCTACATATTTCCCTCACTCAAGCCAAGATAGTAAATCCAAAATTAATATTGCACAAAAAGTGGCACATACTGACTTCATCAACAAAAGCTTGGAAGATCTAATTGTGGTAGGCTCAATCATATCAACTCACTTCTTTCATTTATAAAAACCAGATGGATTACGACAGGTAGCTGTTGAGTTTTGTAAACCTAATCTGATTATAGCTCTGCCACAGCTAATGCAATCAGATGTTGCCACTGATAAAACTCTTGGTACTTAATAGACATTTCTTGATTTGGCAAATGTTTTTCCTTGATTCTAATAAGAAGGGAGAGTCAAAAGCACTTAAATTTTAATTTGAAAGAAGAGCAGCACTTCTTTAGCCTCTTGCTTCAGGGCTCTCTTAACTTTCATTTCTGTGTCATAGTAGTGTCACAGAGATCTCCATCATCATAAATTTCACTGTAATATTACATCGGTTCATTGTATTAATGATATATGGTAATTGAATCCCATGAGCAGAAAGTGTAAAATATACTAGATGTTATATCAGGATATATATGTGTCAGAAGGTAGATGGTAATTAAAGATTTAGGGACTGAGTACATTGGTGAATGTTTTAAGAGTTTAGTGGTGTAGCTGGCAGGACTTTCCCTTTGAAATGAAGGCCAAGTTCCTATGCTTCACACCTTCACCAACTAAGAAAAATAATGAGGCATAGTGAAGTTGTTTTGAGTTTGTAGGCAGAATATATAATATTTGGGAATGCTGCTCTGACTTAATTAACAGGTGAAGCTGCCTGTTCAAATAGGATGCAGGGAAGAAGAGAGTTCTGTAGCAGGTTCAGCCTACAAATTGTTCTTCAGCATATTTGAAGGTGCTAGAAGTCTTCGGAGTAGACAAAAATATTCCATGAAGTCTCTGGTAAACAGCAACAAGTGAGTCACAGTGCATACCTCCAAGGTTCTGGAGCAGTCCTATTTTCTGCTGCAAAAAAATACTCTTATGCAATTACTGACACCCAACAGATAACAATTACAAATGATAAGGACCAGTAGAGATTCTCACTATGTTTTATGAAGAGGTGATCATAGCAATAATTCATCATGTATTGGAAAAAGTATATTCAAGATCAGCCTCAAGTAGATCCGGAGGGAATGAATAAACACATTTAGAGAAGCACAGATTCCTACGTCCTCTCTATATGTTGTATTGATCATTCTTCAATTTAACCTTGCGGTTCAAGGTAAGGTTCCTTTTGAATTATTGATGAAGAGGAAAAGGACTGGAGACTAGTTCACAGGTAGGCCATTACCCTATATTGACAATAGCAAGAAATAGCCTCTTACCCTATAACATCCCCTTACCTAACCCTAATACTAACCCTTTAAATATAGAACATAAAACACTGAAATACTTCTCAATACCCTGAAAATCAGTGTTGAAGGAAAATCTTCTTTAGGCAGTGCTGCAAGTAGTAACTATGTTCATCCAAAAGTCTAAGAGGGAGAAATGGTTTGATATATGGATGTACACTGACTTCCAGAAAGTAGAAAATGACTTGACCATTTGTTCAGGAATCAGGAAAAAAACAGCACTGGAAGACCAGGAACAGGGAAATTTGGGGAACAGAAATGCAGATGGGCATAAGGGAGTAAGCCTAAGAAGGTGGGCCACTGAAGGACATTCTCAACGATTAAGTGGATAGTGTGATTCATGCTACATACCCATGACAGCAAACTTCTCTTCTTGGGTAATCCAGTGTTATAAAGGGATTATATAAAATGGGTCCATAAGAACATTTGCCATGGCTCAAGAGTAGCAAGAATGAATACTATTTTCAGTCTGATTCTACAGGAAAGCTTTACCACAAAATTCGCACTTGAGTTAGTGTTGGTTGAGATAGAGGTTGGCATGAAAACTTTCTGGGTAAGGTAAGATGTCTCCTTAGGAAGGACCATTTTCTGGAGAAGAGAGCAGCTGTTCTGAATTGTCATCAAATGTATCCAGTTAAAAAAAAAAAAATCTGGCTGGGGTAAGAACAACATTCAACATAGACATAAAATATTATAAAGCTTATGTCATACTAGTACCATAACTTCTCCCCTTAATACATGTCGATCACAATCCAAAAGAGGATGAAAATTTAGACAATTTATACTGGTCAAAGAAAACCCCACAAACATAAAGGGCGTAAGAAACTTTGGAAATTCTCTGCCACAAAGAATCATTTTCAATTGTCCTTTTGTTTTGGTTATTATTTTGTTTGCTTATCATATGATTTGAACATTGTTTTGTTAGGACAATCATTTATTCTGGTATACTGTCTTTACAAAGATTTCGTTTTGAAATTCACTGTGGACTTATGAAAGTATTTTTATACTGAAAATTTATTTTGTATTAAATAGAACCAAACAATAATAATATGAGTTTATAGTTAATTCATGAACATAAAAGTAATTTCTAAAAATATTTTTCTTCACCTACAATGAACTACTTGTCTACTCTTGCCATGCTACTAGTTTGATTTCTCCAGAACACTTTTTTTGGTAATTTGTCTTGTTTCTTGAAGACCACATATTCCTCCCTTCTTTTGACCCCTGTAAGTCAATTTAAATGTTGAACTTCTGAATTGTGCACCATTTTCAAGTATCTTTAACTTCTTGCTGAAAATTGCTTAATATGAACACAATAGCCAAAAGGCATTCTAGAACACTACTTAAGATAATAACTTTTGAACTTATAGAAACTTGCCTTCTGACTCTCACGTAATAATACATGCGCACTGCATAACAACGTTTTGGTCACCAACAAATCACATATACCATCAGCCCCATTAGAGTGTAACGGGGCTGAAAAATTCCTGTCACCTAGTGACATCTTAGCTGTGGTAACATTGTAGGGATAACAGGCGTGCACCATCATACCTGGCTTAGGTTGGCGCCAAAGTAATTGAAGCTTCTGATCATGAATTTTAAATCATTATAACTAGGCTCAAACACATCTTTATTAATCAAAACAGGAAACTTTACAATCAACACATTTTTTGCCAACAAGAAATAAGTTTGTTTATTCCCGTAGCATAAAAATCTGTGCTTCAGGATTTGACAAACTCTTGGAAAGCATTTTCTGCATCCTGCTGGTTGTGGAAGCATTTTTCCCACAAAACGTTGCCAAGCTGCTTGAAGAAATGGCAGTCAGTTAACAACAAGTCAGGTGAATCTGGTGGATGAGGTAAAAATTTGTAGCCCAATTCATTCAACTTTTGAAGCATTGATTCTGCAATGTGCAGTTAGGCATTGTAATGGAGAAGAATTAGGCCCTTTCTGTTGACCAATGCCAACTTCAGGTATTATAGTTTTCAGTGCATCTCATCAATTTGCTGAGCATACTTCTTAGATGTAATAGTTTTGCCGGAATTCAGAAAGCTGTAGTGAATCAGACTGACTGAAGACAAGCAAATGTGACCATAACCTTTTTTTGGTGAGAATTTGGCTTTGGAAAGTGCTTTGGAGCTGCTTCTCAGTCCAATCACTGAACTGGTCATTGCCAGTTGTCATATAAAATCCACTATGTGTTGCATGTCACAATCCAATTGAGAAATGGTTCAGTGTTGCATAGAATAAGAGAAGATGACACTTCAAAACGACGTTTTATCTTTATTTTAGCTCAGATCATGAGGCACTGACTTATTGAGATTTTTATCTTTCTAATTTTCTTCAAGTGCTGAATGACTGAAGAATGGTGGATATGAAGTTCTTCAGCAACTTCTCCTACAGTTGTAAGAGGATCAGCTTTAATGATTGCTCTTAATTGATAATTGTAAACTTCCCATGGTTAGCCACTAAACTCCTCATCTTCAAGGCTCTTGTCTTTGCAAACTTCTTGAACCACCACTGCAATGTACTTTCATTAGCAGTTCCTCGGCCAAATGCATTGCTGATGTTGCGAGTTGTCTCTACTGCTTTACAACCCATATTGAACTTGAATAAGAAATATCTCTGCTGGGCGCAGTGGCTCACACCTGTAATCCCAACAATTTTGGAGGCCGAGATGGGTGGATCACCTGAGATCAGGAGTTCGAGACCAGCCTGACCAATATGGCACAACCCCATCTCTCCTAAAAATATAAATAAATAAATAAATAAATAAATAAATAAATAAATAAATAGCTGGGCTCAGTGGCAGTCTCATGTAATCCCAGCTACTCAGGAGTCTGAGGCAGGAGAATTGCTTGAACCTGGGAGGCAGAGGCCTCAGTGAGAAGAGATGACACCACTGCAGTCCAGCCTGGGCAACAGAGGGAGACTTTGTCTCAAAAAAAGGCATTTGATAAAATTCAACACTCCTTGATGCTAAAAAATCTCTCAATATATAGGTATTGATGGAACGTATCTCAAAATAATAAGAGCTATTTATGACAAACCCACAGCCAATGTCCTACTGAATGGGCAAAAGCAAGAAGTTTTCCCTTTGAAAACTGACACAAGACAAGGTTGTCCTCTCTCACCACTCCTGTTCAACATTGTACTGGAAGTTCTGGCCAGGGCAGTCAGGCAAGAGAAAGAAATAAACGGTATTCAAATAGAAAGAGAGGAAGACAAATTGTCTCTGTTTGCAGATGACATGATTGTATATTTAGAATACCCCATTGTCTCAGCCCCAAATCTCCTCAAGCTGATAAGTAACTTCAACAGAGTCTCAGGGTACAAAATTGATATGCAAAAATCACAAGCAGATGATGGCATGATTGTATATTTAGAATACCCCATTGTCTCAGCCCAAAATTTCCTTAAGCTGATAAGCAACTTCAACAAAGTCTCAGGATACAAAGTCAATGTGCAAAAATCACAGGCGTTCCTATTTTCCTATACACTAATAGTAGACAAACAGAGAACCAAATCATGAGCGAACTCCCGTTCATAATTGCTACAAAGAGAATAAAATATCTAGGAATACAACTTACAAGTGATGTGAAGGACCTCCTCAAGGAGAACTACAAACCACTGCTCAAGGAAATAAGAGAGGACAAAAACAAATGAAAAAAAAAAAAAATTCCATGCTCATGGATAGAAAGAATCAATATCGTGAAAATAACCATACTGCCCAAAGTAAGTTACAGAATCAATGCTATCCCCATCAAGCTACCACTGACTTTCATCACAGAATTAGAAAAAAAAAAAAAAAAAAATACTCTAAATTTCATATAAGACCAAAAAGAGCCCCTATAGCCAAGAAAATCCTGAGCAAAAAGAACAAAACTGGAGGCATCATGCTACCTGACTTCAAACTATACTTCAAAACTGCAGTAACCAAAACAGCATGGTACTGGTACCAAAACAGAGATATAGACCAATGGAACAGAATAGAGGCCTCAGAAAGAATGCCACACATCTACAACCATCTGATGTTTGACAAACCTAACAAAAACAAGCAATGGGGAAAGGATTCCCTATTTAATAAATGGTGCTGGAAAAACTGGTGAGTCATACAGCAGAAAACTGAAACTAGACCCTTTCCTTACACCTTACACAAAAATTAACTCAAGATGGATTAAAGGCTTAAATATATGACCTAAAACCATAAAAACCCTAGAAGAAAACCTAGGCAAACCATTCAGGACATAGGCATGGGGAAAGACTTCATGACTAAAACACCAAAAGCAACGGTAACAAAAGCCAAAATTGACAAATGGGAATTAATTAAACTAAAGAGCTTCTGGACAGCAAAAGAAACTATCATCAAAGTGAACAGGAAACCTAAAGAATGGGAGAAAATTTTTGCAATCTACCCATCTGACAAAGGGCTAATATATAGAATCTACAAAAAACATAAACAACTTTACAAGAAAAAAAAAAACCACATCAAAAAGTCAGTGAAAGATATGAACAGATAAATTTCAAAAGAAGATATTTATACAGCAAACGAACATATGAAAAAAAGTTCATCATCACTGATTGTTAGAAAAATGCAAATCAAAACCACAATGAGATACCATCTCACGTCAGTTAGAATGGCAATCATTAAAAAGTTGGGAAACAACAGATGCTGGAGAGGATATGGAGAAATAAGAACACTTTTACACTGTTGGTGAGAGGGTAAATTAGTTCAACCATTGTGGATGATACTGTGGTGATTCTTCAAGGATCTACAATCAGAAATACCATTTGACCCAGCAATCCCATTAATGGGTATATACCCAAAAGATTATAAATCTTTCTATTATAATGACACATGCATACATATGTTTACTGCAGCACTGTTCACAATAGCAAAGACTTGGAACCAACCCAAATGCCCATCAATGATAGACTGGATAAAGTAAATGTGGCACATATACACCATGGACTACTATGAAGCATTAAAAAAGGATGAGTTCATGTCCTTTCAGGGTCATGGATAAAGCTGGAAACCATCATTCTCAGCAAACTAACACAGGAACAGAAAACCAAACACCACATGTTCTCATTCATAAGTAGGAGTTTAACAATGAGAACACATGGACACAGGGAGGGGAACATCACACACTGTGGCCTATCAGGGCAATAGGAGAAGGATAGAATTAGGAGAAATACCTAATGTATAACATAACCACATTTATTTAAGAATGATTTCCGATATCAAATGACAAATTCCAACAATGCAAAAACCACAATTACAATTACATTTGCATCAACCTATTTTTAGTAGAAAAGGTTTTGCCATGTTGGCCAGACTGATCTTGAACCCCTGGTCTAAAGTGATCTGTAAGCCTTGGCCCATCAAAGGGCTGGGATTACAGGTGTGAGCCACTGTACCTGGACACAAATCAAAATTATCTATACTGGGCTCCAATCCTATTCTTCAGACTTATCATGGGGCAATGTCATCCTTTAGTTAGCTGAGTTTTAATTGGGTGAAATCTATGGTGGATATGGTGGCTCTGTCCTCAGATAAGCACCAACTGTACCACGTCAAGACATGCAAACATATCAAGTCTCCAAAGTCCTCAACTCCTCATGAAAATTCTTTTCTACAACAATGTTTACCTTTGTACCGTTTCAGGTGAGTGGAGTCCATGATTCTTTAGAGTTTGTGGATATTCATCTATAGGTGGGAACTTAGGCACAGCTACCACTACAGGCTCTTGACATTGCTCATGCTTAGAATTACAGATTTATTTGAGTTGCATAGACTTTATACCCAATAAGCAATGCAATATTCTCAGATCTGCTGTTTGGGAAGGGGCTCTAATTATACTCCCATTGATTTGAGATTATTTAAATAGGTTTTTCATATACACATTATAGATCACTATTCTTTTGAAAAGGGAAAATAGTGATAATCACATATTAATAAGTTTGAGCTCCTCAGAATAAATGATCTATATGAATTGAAGGTATTGTTGTAAACATTAGATATACAATAAAAATACGTAAATTGAAGCAGTGAAGCCCTGGAAAATCTCTGCATTTAGCTTAGATTGAGCAACAATCAATAATTATATGCAAAGTAGTCTTTTATTCAATATACCCAACCTGCATAACATTTGCAGTATAAATAAGTAAGTACTGCAGAATTTAAAACCCTTAGGATAGCTAGTGGCCAGAACCTTTCTTGCATGCATGATGTCTCAAGAAAGTACATTTAGTCTGGTTGCACTAACAATTGCTATTTTGTGTAAACTGCCAAAAAAAAAAAAAAATTCATGCAATCACACTCCACTTAATTTCACTTAATTTTAATCACGGTATACTTGCATGGACAGGTTTCTTTTAAACACTGATTTATTCTCTAAATGGAGAGGCATGGTTGTTATTTAAGATCTAATGTTCCCCGCTGGTCACATTTGGGAGGCTTTCCAACAGCAGGGCACGATTGTTATTTAAGATCTAACGTGCCTCACTGGTCACATTTGGGAACTGTTTCTGGCTGTACTGATGCTCTTGCCTGCCTGGAAAATCATGTGCCAGTACCAGAAAAATTGCATAAATTATTTAATGTCTCTGTGGACCCTTCCAGAATTAAGCTAAGCCTTTTTTTTTCTTCCTCTTCTAATTAAAATGCTGAGTGAAGGAAGCCATATATATACATAGTGAACAAGCCTTCGCAGCTCTTTATTTTGGGTATACTTTAAAACTTAATAGAATATTGAACAGCAAAATCAAGCAAGTTATAAGATATGCATTAACTGAGTAAAGTAGTACTTGAGCTCTAGGTTTGTCTTCTGAATGAAAAAAATCACAAGCAGAATCTCCAAAGTAATCATGTGACATTCCAAACTTGTGAAGTGGATGATGTTCATCTGGGCAAGTCCATAGCACCAAATCTATTGTACTTTATCTGTTTTAGTAAAGTCATCCCTTGCAGTTAAGGATCCAGGGAAATAATTACTTTTACCTGTCTTCTAGAGTTGTTAAATTATGCTCTGGGCTCTAGTGTAGCATTAAAATAAAAACATGGAAGAAGTTTACTCTGCTATTTGATTTTTAACTGAGTCATACTTTTTATACAATAAAATGCCCAGATCTTAAGTTTTCAACTTGATGAGTTTTGAAGTTGTAAAAACCCACATAACCACCACCCACCCAATAAAAGATATATAACATTTTCATCATCTAAAAGATCTCTTGTACTCCTCTCTAGTCAATATGACCTACCTGTAAGCAAAGAGGCAACCATGGTGTGATTTTTACCACATGGATTAATTTCTGTTGTTTTTATAATTCGAGAATGGAATTAGATAGGATGCATTATTCTCTGTCTGACCTTTTTTCCCTCAGCATAATAATTTTGAGATTAATCCATATTACTGCTCTGTATCAGCAATTCATTCTTTCATATTATTATTAAATGAATATATCAAACTATGTATTTAACCAATTTTTTCTTGATGACTTTTCTTCTTTTTCTTTTTGGACTATATAAAGCTGCCGCAAACATTATTGTTGGCATATATTTTAATTCTCTTAACAAAATATTTCTAATGTAATTGCTGAATCATTGGCCAGATATATGTTTAACTTTTTAATAAATCACCCTAATTTTCCCCAGAATGGTGTTACTATTTCATGTTCCAATAAGCAATATGTAAGTTTTCCAGTCGCTTCAAATTCTTGCCAATATTAGGTAATGTAAGGCTACTTAATTTTCATCATTCTAGAGCAGCTCATCGCCAGCAACAGATCAAAGCTGGATGGAGAATGACTTTGACGAATTGAGACAAGAAGGCTACTGTCCATCAAACTTCTCAGAACTAAAGGAGGAACTATGTACCCAGTGCAAAGAAACTAAAAATGTTGGAAAAAAAAAAAATGGAAGAATGGATAACTAGAATAATCAATGCAGAGAAGGCCATAAATGAACTGACAGAGATAAAAACCATGACATGAGAAATACGTGACAAATGCAAAAGCTTCAGTAACCAACTCAATCAACTGGAAGAAAGAGTATCAGCGACTGAAGATCAAATGAATGAAATGAAGCAAGAAATCTAGAGAAAAAAGAGGAAAAAGAAATGAACAAAGCCTTCAAGAAGTATGGGATTATGTGAAAAGACCAAATCTATGTCTGATTGGGGTGCCTGAAAGTGAGGGGGAAAATGGAACCACGTTGGAAAACACTCTTCAGGATATCATCCAGGAGAACTTCCCCAACCTATTAGGGCAGGCCAGCATTCAAATTCAGGAAATACAGAGAATGCCACAAAGATATTCCTCGAGAAGAGCAACTCCAAGACACATAATTGCCAGATTCACCAAAGTTGAAATGCAAAATGTAATCAGGCAAAAGAAAGAAATAAAGGGTATTAAGTTAGGAAAAGAATAAGTCAAATTGTCCCTGTTTGCAGATGATATGATTGTATATTTAGAAAACCCCATCATCTCAGCCCAAGATCTCCTTAAGCTGATAAGCAACTTCAGTAAAGTCTCAGGATACAAAATCAATGTGCAAAAATCACAAACATTCTTATACACCAGTAACAGATAAACAGAGAACCAAATCATGAATGAACTTCCATTCACAATTGCTTCAAAGAGAATAAAATACCTAGGAATCCAACTTACAAGGGATGTAAAGGACCTCTTCAAGGAAAACTGCAAACCACTGCTCAATGAAATAAAAGAGGATACAAACAAATGGAAGAACATACTGTGCTCATGGATAGGAAGAATTAAAATCATGAAAATGGCCATACTGCCCAAGGTAATTTATAGATTCAATGCCATCCCCATCAAGCTACCAATGAGTTTCTTCACCGAATTGGAAAAAACTGCTTTAAAGTTCATATGGAACCAAAAAAGACCCCGCATTGCCAAGACAATCCTAAGTTTAAAGAACAAAGCTGGAGGCATCACGCTACCTGACTTCAAACTATTCTACAAAGCTACAGTAACCACAACAGCATGGTATTGGTACCAAAGCAGAGATATAGGCCAACGGAACAGAACAGAGCCCTCAGAAATAATACCACACATCTACAGCCATCTGATCTTTGACAAACCTTACAAAAACAAGAAATGGGGAAAGGATTCCCTACTTAATAAATGGTGCTGGGAAAATTGGCTACCTATAAGTAGAAAGCTGAAACGGGATCCTTTCGTTACTCCTTATATGAAAATTAATTCAAGATGGATTAGAGACTTAAATGTTAGACCTAGTACCATAAAAACCCTAGAAGAAAACCTAGGTAATACCATTCAGGACATAGGCATGGGCAAGGACTTCATGCCTAAAACACCAAAAGCAATGGCAACAAAAGCCAAAGTTGGGGGCGGAGCAAGATGGCCGAATAGGAACAGCTCCAGTCTCCATCTCCCAGCGCGAGCAACACAGAAGACCGGCGATTTCTGCATTTTCAACTGAGGTACTGGGGTCATCTCACTCGGGAGTGCTGGACAATCCGTGCGGGTCAGCTGCTGCAGCCTGACCAGCGAGAGCTGAAGCAGGGCGAGGCATCGCCTCACCTGGGAAGCGCGAGGGGGAAGGGAGTCCCTTTTCCTAGCCAGGGGAACTGAGACACACAACACCTGGAAAATCGGGTAACTCCCACCCCAATACTGCGCTATAACACCGGCACACCGGAGAATATATCCCACACCTGGCCAGGAGGGTCCCACGCCCACGGAGCCTCCCTCCTTGCTAACACAGCAGTCTGCGGCAATCTAAACTCAAGGCAGCAGCGAGGCTGGGGGAGGGGCGCATGCCATCGCTGAGGCTTAAGTAGGTAAATAAAGCCGCTGGGAAGCTCGAACTGGGTGGAGCTCACAGCAACTCAAGGAAACCTGCCTGTCTCTGTAGACTGCGCCTCTGGGGACAGGGCTCAGCTAAAGGAGCAGAAGCCTGTGCAAACGCGAACGACTCTGTCTGACAGCTTTGAAGAGAGCAGTGGATCTCCCAACACGGAGGTTGAGATCTGAGAAGGGGCAGTCTGCCTGCTCAAGCGGGTCCCTCACCCCTGAGTAGCCTAACTGGGAGACATCCCCCACTAGGGGCAGTCTGACACCCCACACCTCACAGGGTGGAGTACACCCCTGAGAGGAAGCTTCCAAAGCAAGAATCAGACAGGTGCACTTGCTGTTCAGCAATATTCTCTCTTCTGCAACCTCTGCTGCTGATACCAAGGCAAACAGGGTCTGGAGTGGACCTCAAGCAATCTCCAACAGACCTATAGCTGAGGGTCCTGACAGTCAGAAGGAAACCTATCAAACAGGAAGGACACCTAAATCAAAACCCCATCAGTACGTCACCATCATCAAAGACCAGTGACAGATAAAACCACAAAGATGGGGAAAAAGCAGGGCAGAAAAGCTGGAAATTCAAAAAATAAGAGCGCATCTCCTCCTGCAAAGGAGCACAGCCCATCGCCAGCAACGGATCAAAGCTGGTCAGAGAATGATTTTGATGAGATGAGAGAAGAAGGCTTCAGTCCATCAAACCTCTCAGAGCTAAAGGAGGAATTACGTACCCAGCGCAAAGAAACTAAAAATCTTGAAAAAAGAGTGGAAGAATTGACAGCTAGACTAATTAATGCAGAGAAGGTCATAAATGAAATGACAGAGATGAAAACCATGACACGAGAAATACGTGACAAATGCACAAGCTTCAGTAACCGACTCGATCAACTGGAAGAAAGAGTATCAGCGATGGAGGATCAAATGAATGAAATGAAGCGAGAGGAGAAACCAAAAGAAAAAAGAAGAAAAAGAAATGAACAAAGCCTGCAAGAAGTATGGGATTATGTCAAAAGACCAAATCTACGTCTGATTGGGGTGCCTGAAAGTGAGGGGGAAAATGGAACCAAATTGGAAAACACTCTACAGGATATCATCCAGGAGAACTTCCCCAACCTAGCAGGGCAGGCCAACATTCAAATTCAGGAAATACAGAGAACGCCACAAAGATACTCCTCCAGAAGAGCAACTCCAAGACACATAATTGCCAGATTCACCAAAGTTGAAATGAAGGAAAAAATCTTAAGGTCAGCCAGAGAGAAAGGTCGGGTTACCCACAAAGGGAAGCCCATCAGACTGACAGCAGATCTCTCGGCAGAAACTCTACAAGCCAGAAGAGAGTGGGGGCCAATATTCAACGTTCTTAAAGAAAAGAATTTTAAACCCAGAATTTCATATCCAGTCAAACTAAGTTTCATAAGTGAAGGAGAAATAAAATTCTTTACAGATAAGCAAATGCTTAGAGATTTTGTCACCACCAGGCCTGCCTTACAAGAGACCCTGAAGGAAGCCCTAAACATGGAAAGGAACAACAGGTACCAACCATTGCAAAAACATGCCAAAATGTAAAGACCATCGAGGCTAGGAAGAAACTGCATCAACTAATGAGCAAAATAACCAGTTAATATCATAATGGCAGGATCAAGTTCACACATAACAATATTAACCTTAAATGTAAATGGACTAAATGCTCCAATTAAAAGACACAGACTGGCAAACTGGATAAAGAGTCAAGACCCATCAGTCTGCTGTCTTCAGGAGACCCATCTCACATGCAGAGACATACATAGGCTCAAAATAAAGAGACAGAGGAAGATCTACCAAGCAAATGGAGAACAAAAAAAGCAGGGGTTGCAATCCTAGTCTCTGATAAAACAGACTTTAAACCATCAAAGATCAAAAGAGACAAAGAAGGCCATTACATAATGGTAAAGGGATCAATTCAACAGGAAGAGCTAACTATCCTATATATATATATGCACCCAATACAGGAGCACCCAGATTCATAAAGCAAGTCCTTAGAGACTTACAAAGAGACTTAGACTCCCATACAATAATAATGGGAGACTTCAACACTCCACTGTCAACATTAGACAGATCAACGAGACAGAAAGTTAACAAGGATATCCAGGAATTGAACTCATCTCTGCACCAAGCGGACCTAATAGACGTCTATACAACTCTCCACCCCAAGTCAACAGAATATACATTCTTCTCAGCACCACATCACACTTATTCCAAAATTGACCACATAATTGGAAGTAAAGCACTCCTCAGCAAATGTAAAAGAACAGAAATTATCACAAACTGTCTCTCTGACCACAGTGCAATCAAACTAGAACTCAGGAC